>NC_052158.1:151144174-151514174 GCF_902713615.1 Scyliorhinus canicula | reverse complement strand
GCACGGCGGCTCAGTGGTTAGCACTGCTGCCACACAGCGCCAGGGACACGGGTTCGATTCCGGCCTTGTGCAACTGTCTGTGTGGAGTTCGCACTTTCTCCCCATGTCTGTGTGGGTTTCATCCAGTTGCTCCGGTTTCCTCCCACAGCCCAAAGGTGCTCAGGTTCGGTGGGGTTACAAACATAGGGAGGGGGAGCAGGCCGAGATAGTGTGCCCTTTCAGACGGCCTGGGCAGATTCGATGGGTCGAATAGCCTCCTTCTGCAGTGAAGGGACTATACGGGTTCACCAGTGGTGATTAAACCTATTTACTGACAGGCACAGCCCTGACCTTGGACCTGATTCTTGATCTGACCACGCGCCACCCCTATATTGCATACCAATCTGGCACGGTCACAATTTTAAAATGATCATGCTTGTTTTCAAAACCCTCTCCATCTCTGCAATTTCCTCCACCCCGACAACCCTCTGGGAACACTGCATTTCTCCAGTTCTGGTCTCTTGCATAGTCCCAGATTTTCATTACATCTCCTTTGGCAGCTGCACTGAAACTTTGGAATACTCTGATCTAAATCTTTCTGCTATCTCAACCTCTCACGCTTCCTTTATCACATTCAGATCCAACCGTCTGACCAAGCCCCCGTCGCAATATATCTGTATGTGGCCTGGTGTCAAATTTTGTTTGCTAACTGCTTCTGTGAAATGCCATTGGATGTTTTACCACCTTAAAGGCACAGCCCAAATTCAAACAGTTGTCTGTGGAACCTGTCATTTTGCGAGGGCGAGCAGACCTGTGCTAAACGGTCCTGACAAACACTGTATGCTCTGAGGACTCGCCAGCTGCGGGTCAGTCACGATGGAGGTCTCTGGTGAACTGGGCAGGGTTGTTAACAAACAGTAACACCTGCGTTCACATCCTGACTTCAGGCACAAATCATCATCTCAAGTACAGGAGGTTACAGACGTGGACTGAGTTAATTCCTGAAGGTACCAGGAATAAATATGCTGAATTAAGTGTGAATTATGCAACCGGTCCCAATAAAATTGTCGCTTGCCAAAAGGGATCTGTCTTGCTTTTTCCGATTTTGCTGTTGGGGTTTGTAAAATATTTTTTGCAGGAAAACTATTTGCTTAAGTGTCAGAGAGGTGGGACCTAATATTCCTCGCTATACCACTCTGCTACATTTAACTCTGATGGTTTGTGCAGTTTGAGATTAGAATGTGTGCTGTACAAGGGCAGCAGACACCAGGGAACATGACCTCTCCAAGCTATTCACCAGCCTGACTTGGAAATATGTAGCGATTCCTGTGGTGAATGCATAAGCACTATTAATTCACCAGTATACTGTGTTGCATTATGCCATGCCATTAACCCCGTGGGCTCAATCTATGGGCCACTGTGTGGCTTCACCCATCGGGGGAGATGTGGAGGATGTACGGGCTCCGCCCATGGCTCCGCCCCTTATAGGAAGTATAAGAGCAGCTGACCTGCGGGACCGCCTTCAGTAATGTTCCAGTCGCAGGCAGGCAAAGTTGTAAGCTGATTAAAACCACTGTTTACTTCGACTCGAGTCTCTGAGTGAATTGATGGTCGCATCAATTTAATCAGCTTAGAGAACTACTATGGAGTCAGCCCTCAAACCTGACAGACTGGAACTCGATCAACAGGCCACGGAGGCGTAAGAAATTTTTTCACATTGGCTTCGGTGTTTCAAGGCCTACCTGGCCGTGTCGTCGACATCATCCGTCACGGACGAACAGAGGTTGAGTCTTCTCCATGCACGGGTGAGCCATCAATTCCTTCGCTGTTGCTTGGTCAAAATCCTGGAACTCCCTCCCTGACAGCACTATGGGTGTATCTACACCACAGGGATTGCAGCATTTCAAAAGAAAGTTCACCACCACCTCTCAAGGGCAACCTGCGATCGGCGATAAATGTTAGCCTCGCCAGCTATGTCCGCATCACCTAAATGAATTTTGAAAACGTTTACAGGGAGCCTGCTGTGACATGGGGGTAATAGGTCAGAAGCACCTATCAGGGGTGGGATTCACCGTTGTTGACACCGGGGCAAGATTTGTGGACTTCCACAACAGCAAAACTGGCGCCAGACCTGGACCGATTTAGCGACCGTGGAGGGGCTAATCCCAGCGCCACGTGGAACACAATCGATTCCAGTGAGAAACGGTGCCGGATTCGCCGGGTTGACACTCGGGAGGCTGACACGCTGCAGCCACACGTACACATTACAATCCCCACACCCACTCACCCCAGCCAACAAGATGGCACTGGTTGTGCTGGAGCACGCCCATACAGCTGATGGGTGGGCTGGGGCCAGAGGCCACCTAAGGGGGTGCCCTGGGGGGACACCCATACGTCCTGTGGCTCGACATTTACAGTGGGCATTCAGCGGCATGCCCAGCTGCATGCTGCCTTGCAGGCCGCTGCCATGGTGTTCCATGCCCTTCCACCCCGACCCCACAGCCCACCTCTTGACAACCCCTGTTACTCCTCGCGGCCCTGGCAGAAGCCCCACGGCCAGCGGCATGACTGTCAGCAAACTACAACGATGTTGGACACTTTCCGAACCCCCTCGCTCTCCCTCAGCAGCCACGGCGCCTGTTTCACGATTTTTAAAAGCACAAGTGAACCTCGCCGGCGGGAATTTGACCCTGTGGAGGCAGAAAATTGCGGAGACCCCGTGGAATACCGGGTCAGACCAGCGAATGATATGCCAACGGCGTTTACTGTTTGTGGACTCTGGAACGCATTGACGCTGCTTTCGAGGCGCTGGAGAATTGCGATTTGGCGTGAAACCGGTGCCGGCCATGATTTTGCCATCAAAACCAATTCTCCGCCCAATCATGTTTCCCCATTCCGGCGCCAGCTGATGGAGAACCCCACCTATGACATGCTGCATTCTGTGAATAAATCTATCATCCAGAAATGCATTCATGTATATTTTCATATTTCACCAACTGGCTTGGGGTTGAGTTAGCAGAGAGTGAGAAACTAGGGCGGGATTCTCCCCTACCCGGCGGGGCGGGGGTTCCCGGCGGGATGGAGTGGCGTGAACCACTCCGGCTTCGGGCCGCCCCAAAGGTGTGGAATCCTCCACACCTTTAGGGGTCAAGCCCTCACCTTTAGGGGCTAGGCCCGCGTCGGAGTGGTTTGGGCCCCACCTGCTGGTGTGGAAGGCCTTTGGCGCCACGCCAGCCGGGGCCGAAGGGACTCCACTGGCCGGCAGAAATTCGCGCATGCGCGGGAGGGGGGGTCACCTCCGCGTCGGCCATCGCGCAGGTTGATAGCCGACGCGGAGGGGAAAGAGTGCCCCCATGGCACAGGTCCGCCCGTGAATCGGTGTGCCCTGATCGCGGGCCAGGACACCGTGGGGGCACCCCCGGGGCAAGATCGCCCCGCGCCCCCCCCCAGGACCCCGGAGCCCGCACGCGCCGCCTGGTCCCGCCGACAAGAGAGGTGGTTTAATTCACGCTGGCAGGACCGGCATTACAGCAGCGGGACTTTGGCCCATCGCGGGCCGGAGAATCGCTGGGGGGGGGGGGGGGGGGGGGGACTGGCGCGGCGCGATTCCCGCCCCCACCGAATCTCCGGTGCCGGAGAATTCGGCGGCCGGCGGGGGCGTGATTCACGCCGCTCCCTGGCGATTCTCTGACTTGGCGGGGGTCAGAGAATCCCGCCCCTATTTCTCCTGTTGTGGTCATCCAGATCAAGGAAGATAGTCTTAAAATTAGAACCAGATCACTCAGGGGTGAGGAACAGAAATAAGTTTTCATACAGTTTAGGTGAAATCTGGAACACGCTCTCCAAAGAGCTATTGAGGCTGCAGGGGGACCAGTTATAAATCCAAAATAATTTAAAAACTGGGATTATATCTGTGAAGTTAAGGTACAGATCAACCATAATCTAATTGTACGGCAGAACAAGTTAGAGGTGTTGAATATAAGGGCTGCACGGTAGCGCAGTGGGTAGCACTGTTGCTTCACAGCGCCAGGGACCCGGGTTCGATTCCCGGCTTGGGTCACTGTCTGTGCGGAGTCTGCACGTTCTCCCCGTGTCTGCATGGGTTTCCTCCGGGTGCTCTGGTTTCCTCCCACAAGACCCGAAAGACGTGCTTGTTAGTTGAATTGGACATTCTCAATTCTCCTTCT
The DNA here is from genome assembly GCF_902713615.1 of Scyliorhinus canicula. Taxonomy (NCBI): domain Eukaryota; kingdom Metazoa; phylum Chordata; class Chondrichthyes; order Carcharhiniformes; family Scyliorhinidae; genus Scyliorhinus; species Scyliorhinus canicula. Next base: position 151,510,008 of record NC_052158.1, on the reverse strand, counting down.
GTGTCCCCAAACAGGCGCTGGAATGTGGCGACTCGGGGATTTTCGCAGTAACTTCATTGCAGTGTTAATGTAAGCCTACTTGTGACAATAAAGATTATTATTAAAAAAAAGAATGTCCCATTCCTGTTCTAATGTTCCGATGTTATTTTCTATATTATTTTAGAATTTCCAAGTATTTTCCCATACTCGTTATTCAGAGGGTGATCAAAGAGAAAACTAACCATCGTATCAATTATTCTGATTGGCCTCTCCAAAAAAAGTTCAGCCAGACCGAGGAGTGTGTTGGTGATGGGAATTGTTCGGGCCTCAGTTCAAGGAAGAAAAGGAGAGCCCTCAGACCATCCTGGTGGAGAATGGAGGTACAGAAGGATTGGACATTCATGGCAAAGAGGAGGCAGTTACGACTGGGAATTGTAAGTTGTTGAGGTGATGTAGGGAATTGGAGGAATCACGAATGTAGGTGGGAAGGGACTGGGTAAGAGGAGAGAGTATGGAGTCAAGATAGTAAAAAATGAGTTCAGTGGGGCAGGAACAGGCTGTGGATATTGGGGAGGAGGTAGAAGCGGGTTGTCCATGGTTGGGAGGTTATGAGGTGGGACACTGTGGAGGGAAAGTCTCCAGAGGCGATGAGGTCAGTGACAGTCCTGGAAACAATGGCTTGATGCTCGGTAGTGGGGTCAGGGTCATGGTCCAGGGGGAGGTAGGAGTGTCTGAAAGTTGGCGTAGAGGTCAGTACGGCAGACAACAACAGCCCGACCCTTGTCAGTGGCTTTGATGACAAAGTCAGGGTTGGGCCTGAGAGAACAGAAAGAGCAGCAAGCTCATAGAAAGACAGGTTAGAGTAGGTGAGAGAAGCAGAGAAATTGAGTTGGGCAATGTCACGGCGACAGTTCTGAATGAAAAGATCAAGAGCAGGTAAGCAGCCGGAGGGAGGGTTCCAGGTGGAAGGAGAGCGCTGGAGGCGGGGAAAAGGATCTGTTCAATCAGAGTGGGAGGTGGGGAGGACGCCTACTTGAGGAAGCCAGCGCGGAGACGACGGTGGCGGAAGACGTGTTCAGCATCATGTCGAGCTCAAAATTCACTGAGGTAAGGGTATGAAGCTGAGTCCTTTGCTGAGGACAGCACGTTCAGTCTCAGAGAGGGAAAGGTCAGAGGGGATGGTGAAGACACGGCAAGGGCTGGGGTTAGAAGCGATGAGATCCAAGGGCAAGGAAGGGGTGGAGGACCATTGGTATGGATGAGTTGTTGGAGATTGCGTTCTCCCAACACCTGAAAAAAGAGAAAAGGCTTCTTTTTAAGGTGTCGGATGAGGTGAAGAATGAAATGAAACTGGGGACAAGGACAGCTTTGGGATAGGGTGAGTCGGTTGGAGAGAGATGTCAACTGTGAGGGTATGGCGGTGCCTAGCGCTGAACATGGATCTCAGAATGCGGTGGGGACAACAGTTTGAGGAACATTGTATGCCCTGGAGATACCTGTAATATTGGGTGGATTCAAAACATGAGGGGTGAAACTTGAGTTGAAGTCCACGAGGGGTAAGTCGGAGATTCAGGCAGTCGTTGAGGAATGAAATATGGCTGTGAAAGCGAGTTTTGGTAAAACCTTGTAAAGCACGAAGAGGGAAATGGAAAGCAAAGAAGGTGGACAGGGAAAAACAGACAAACGGAAATCCTTTCAGAGAGAAAAGCAGTACTCCTTCAGGGTAGGCAAGATGACGATAAAAACAAATTACCGTGGATGCTGGAAAATGAAACAAAATAGATTCCCGTTGGCACGGGAATCAAAGATTAGAGGGGGGGAATGGGAATGTGGAATCTGAAACATGTTCAGATCAGCCACGATATTATTGAATGGCTTGAGGGGCAAAAGGCCTCTTTTGCTCCTATTCCATATATTCATATGTCCCTTAACGCAACAGCATAAAATGGGAGATGGTTTTATATTTCACCCTATTGAAGACAAACTAAAAATCATTGGAGACGTAAAATGTATTGTTGACTTGTCATCACTTGTTTTACGCTATTGAAGTCAATTCCACCCGAGTTTAAATAAACTCCTATCTTGTGCTATTGTGGTGAAGTGTTGCCTCCTGAGATTCTAATCGAGCTAATTTTGGATCAAGCGATTTTAAGAAACCTTCTATCGCAGTGGCGGATATATGTGGCTCTTACAGCACTGAATACTTCAAACGCACAAATGCGTCACAATGACTTTCATGAGGACAACTAAATGAATATGAACGAGTGAGGAAGAATTGGTTGACGTTAATGAGTTCCTGTTTATAAGGGGGGCTGCCGGGTTAAGGTTAATGGATTGGCATAGTAAAAGCAATATTGCAGCAGCACCCATTGATATGGGTTGGCAGTCTGCATCTCACAAAGCCCCCGAAGCAGAATCGTTACACTTATTTACAGAAACAAACTTCTGATTGATTTTGAGACGTTATTGTACAGATAATAATAATAACATTGGGCTCTGTCGTTGTTTCAAATGCTCTGGATTAGAATTCAACAAACCAAAATTCCAATTGAGCAAGCCAAGGATTCCAGACAGTGCTGTCTGAAGTGGAATTTCTGTCCCTGTATCTTTGGGAACTGAAGTTGAAGGTCATGATTGGAGTACATTGAAAAGGAATTGAATAGCTTCCACGTGCCTTTGGTAAATGTCACCCAGAGATGCCTCGCGAACATGACCTTGCCCATTAAGTGGAACAGGCCTCAGAATATGAGGGCTTTGAAATTTTACTGCGGCACCTGGACCAGAATTCCTGGAAGGCACTCGTACAGTAGCCAGCCACAAGGCTGAAAAAGGCTTTCCACACCATTTCTGTGAGTAATCTGCCAGTGTCTCACAGGGAATACAGCAGGAAGACCGACATGAAAAGCTAAGGGGGGAGACTTTGCGGCCGCTCCTGCCGGCAGAATCTCTCGGTCCCGCTGACGGAGGCCCACAAGGCACGTTTCCCCGCGATGGAGTGTGCGAACAATGGGAAACCCCCTTGACAGTGGCGGATCGAGATGATTCCACTGCCAGCCAATGGCGGTCTGCCACCACCACTTCCGCCAAAAAAATCTGGCCAAAGCAATGCAATAACCATTGAATGGCTACAGCAAAGAGGGAGACCATTCAGCCCATCGTGTCTGTGTCAGCTCCCAGAGAAAGCTACTACGCGATTTCACTCCCTTTCTTTTTGTCACAGCCCTGCAGATAATTTTGTCTTCAGAAAAAAATAACAATCTGCTTTCTAGAGGTGTCGGTTGAGGATAAATGTTGGACAAAATACCAGAAGAGGTCCCCAGTTCCTCTTCAAAATAATGCTACGGTATCTTTTCCTGAGATGTTAGATACAGCCTCAATTTAATATGGCATCGAGAGACAGTACCTCTGAGACTGCAACTGTCCCTCAGTACGAACACTAGAATATAAGCCTAGATTGCATGTCCAAGTTTCTGGGACGGGACTTAATCTCACAACCTTCAGACTCAGAGTTACAATAATATCCACTGAACCTCAGTTGATACAATGTGCCAAAGCCTGGGGGTAATTCTGTCTTTGGAAGATGGAGTAAAGTGGCTGACGTTAATTTGGCTGTCCATTGCAAATCTTGATTTCCATTCACCCACATTAACTTATATTTATATTGCATCATTAACATTATAAAATGTGTCAAGGTGGGTCACTGGAACATCATAAAACAAATAAGGTGCAACAGGTGATTAAGTAGGCGAATGGAGTTTTGTACTTCATTGCTAGAGGGATGGGGTTTAAGACTAGGGAGGTTATGCTGCAACTGTGTAAGGAGTTAGTGAGGCCACACCTGGAGTACAGTATTGTGTTCAGTTTTGGTCTCCTTACCTGAGAAAGGACGTACTGGCGCTGGAGGGTGTGCAGAGGAGATTCACTAGGTTAATCCCAGAGTTGAGGGGGTTGGATTCAGATGAGAGGTTGAGTAGACTGGGACTGTACTCGTTGGAATTTAGAAGAATGTGGGGTGGATATTATAGAAACATATAAAATTATGAAGGGAATAGATAGGATAGACGCGGGCAGGTTGTTTACACTGGCGGGTGAAAGCAGAACTAGGGGGCATAGCCTCAAAATAAGGGGAAGTAGATTTAGGACTGAGTTTAGGAGGAACTTCTTCACCCAAAGGGTTGTGAATCTATGGAATTCCTTGCACATGAAGCAGCTGAGGCTCCTTCATTAAATGTTTTCAAGATAAAGATAGATAGTTTTTTGAAGAACAAAGGAATTAAGGTGTTCAAGCGGGAAAGTGGAGCTGAGTCCACAAAAGATTAGCCATGATCTCATTGAATGGCGGAGTAGGCTCGAGGGGCCAGATGGCCAACTCCTGCTCCTTGTTCTTATATTGACACCCAAGCCACATGAGGAGACATTAGGTCAGATGACCAAAAACCTGGTCAAATTGGCATGTTTATGGAAAGTCTATAAAGAAGGAAACTGAGGCAGAGAGATGGAAAGGGGTTTGTAGGGAATCCCAGAAATTGAGGCCTCGGCATCTTAAGGCACGACCACCAAAGGTGGAGCGATTAAAACCTGGGACGCTCAAGAGGCAAGAATTAGGGGATTACAGATACTTCAGAGAGTTGTGAGTCTGGACGAGATTGCAGCGAATGGGAGAGGCAAGGTGTTGGAGGGATTTGAAATCAAGGATAACATTTATAAATCAGGGCATTGTTTGACTGGGAGCCAACCAATGTCACTGAGGGCACGGGTGACAGGTAAACGGGACATGTTCCATGTTAAGACACGGGCAGCAGAGTTTTGAATGACCTCAGGTTTACAGAGGGTAAGATATGGGAGACCAGCATTGGAATAGCCAAGTCTCAAGGTAATGAAGGTCTGGGTGGTGGCTTCAGCAGAAGATGAGCTGAGACAGGGGCAAAGTCGAGAAATGTTACGGAGGTGGAAACAGGCGTTCTTGGTGGTGCACAAAGTGGGTCAAGAGCTCATCCCATGGTCAAATGTCTCAACCTCAGATTGTAACCAGTGAGAAGGATAGAATCAGTAGCTCGGGAGCAGGGTTCAGAGAGGGAAACTTAAAATAATGGCTTTAGTCTTCCCAATATAAAATTGGAGGAACATTCTGCTCATCCGATCCTGGGTGTCTGTTAGATTAGCGACTAACTTAGTGGAGGAATTGAGAGAGGAGGTGGTGAGGTAGAGTTGGGAATCATCAGCATCATATGTGAAAACTAATGTTGTGCTTTGGGATGATGCCACTGTGGGGCAGCACGTAGATGAGAAATAAGAAGGGAATAAGGCATACATCCTTGAGGGAGGCCACCAAAGCTAATGGTGTGGAAACAGAAATAAAAGCTATTGCATTAATTCTCTGGCTATGATTAGATAGATATGAATAGAACCTTGTGAGGTCAGTCCCACCCAGCTAGACACCATATCAATAGAAATGTAAAACTGGGGAAAATGTTTACCAGATGCCTGAGTTGATATTGTTTGTCTTAGGCAATCTTAAAAAATCAACCCTCTAACTGAACACTGGCTCTGCTCAATATTAGTAACCTTTTATTTATTCTTTTATGGGAGGTGGGTGTCACTGTCTAATCCAGAGTTTTAATCGTCCATCCCTAATTGCCCTTGAGAAGCGGGTGGTGAGCCGCTTTCTGGAATCGCTGGAGTCCATGTGGTGTAGGTACACCGCAGTGCAGTTAGGGAGAGGCTTCCAGGACATTGACGCAGCAACAGTGAAGCAATGGCGATCTAGAGCAGCACGGTAGCATTGTGGATATCACAATTGCTTCAGAGCTCCAGGGTCCCAGGTTCGATTCCCGGCTTGGGTCACTATCTGTGTGGAGTCTGCACATCCTCCCCGTGTGTGCGTGGGTTTCCTCCGGGTGCTCCGGTTTCCTCCTATAGTCCAAAGATGTGCAGGTTAGGTGGATTGGCCATAATAAATTGCCCTTAGTGTCCAAAATTGCCCTTAGTGTTGGGTGGGGTTACTGGGTTATGGGATAGGGTCGAGTTGTTGACCTTGGGTAGGGTGCTCTTTCCAAGAGCCGGTGCAGACTCGATGGGCCGAATGGCCGCCTTCTGTACTGTAAATTCTATGAAAAAGTTCCGGGTTAGGATGGTTGGTGGCTTGGAGAGGGCCACGTGTGGTGGGGGTGTTTCCACATGGTCTGCTGTCCTTGTCCTTCTCGATGGTCGCCGTCACTCTTCGGGAAAGGTTCGAAGGACAAGAGAAAAGCTCAAGCAGTGGAAGAGGTACAGAGCAGAACCACAAGGCTTGAACCTTAAGAGCTGACAAAGCAGCTTCAATTTTGGAGGGAAGTGGCTGAGACAGGATTTATGAAAACAAATAAGGTGGCAAAGATAAAGCAAACCTGGGGTAATATTCCCGGGGAAACAAAGATGCTCGGGTAATGGAAACAGCTTTAAATTCGCGAAAGGTTAAGTTAAAATGGATGTCAGGAAGAGCTCCAAGCAAAGGTTGGTGAACAGTGAAATGGTCTCTTGGATAAGGCAGTGAAGCAAATCTTCAATTTTCAAAATATACATGTCAAGGGAGGGAGAGAGAACAGAAGTAATTTATTTTCAGGATAAACTAAAATCAGTTAGATGAGCTCTGCGCTCTCTATTTATCTCGTAATTCCGTATCAGGCCAGTCATAACCCTTAATCTATTTTGTAAAAGCATTGCCAAAGAAATGTCCGAGGAACCAAAATTACTGCAGAGAATGTCGTGTAAAAGGCAGAACAGAGTTGAATACTTTAACCCGCATTCAATAATAGAAATCCCTTTATCTTCACACATACACTTATGGCATAAAACTGATTGATGGTCACATTTGCTTTCGTTCGTACTTCTGCAATAACGGATAGACATGCTGGAGCAGAACCAATTTGTCAAGGTCACTATGTGGAATTCATTCCCGATGTGAGCCGAAATCATTTCCAGCAGTTCTCTGAAAAGCAACTGAAGACCAACCAATTCCATTCAAAAGTAGAACACGTCGCACAGCAAAAAATAGCTGGGCTAATTCAATCAGGTAAAGAAACACGAGTACTGCTGCTCGCTATCAGTGCTATGATTTGAATAAATCTTTCCGAGTGTCTATTGACATCACTGAGTGGTGTCAGTAGCCTCACTCAATGGGTTAATACTGGGGTGGATCTTATAGTTGGACTAACAATAACTAATCTATTTTACTGCAAATAATCTATTTACACAGCACCTTATAGCAAACAGTCTACAGAATCTATTTAATAAATTGTCTCCCTCAATTACAGCTAAAGGAACTCATGACGAAAACTAGGCCGGAAATTTTTGCACGATATACATGCACAGTGAGTGGGATCAGAAGCGGGCGCGTTCTCCAGTTCCGCCGAGGGATGGAGGGTGTACCGCACGTCACCAAGGTGGTCTGGGCAGTGGTGGCAGCTGAGGTCAGCGGGCATGACCTTGTCTGGAACACCTGGATCCAGTGCCAGAAAAGGTTCAATGACCTTCTGCACTTGACAAGGGTAATTTCTGAGTGGGCATTGATAAGTGTGGGGGACTGAGGAGGAAAGGTTTAGCCCATAACTGCAATCAAGCGTGTAGGATTCAGGGAGCCTCTGTCCGTGTGTTTCAATGCTGGAGAGGCTAGCTGAAGTCCTGGGTTCATCAATGGGCCAGGTGTCCAAAGGGGTGGGAAGGGCCACAAGCCTAGCCGGAGTGAAGCGGAGAGGGGGACAGCATGGCATGATGCTGAAGGTGTAGGGTTGTTACTCAATGGAGCTCTGCACTTACAAGAGAAACGTAGCCATAACGACTCTGAGAGATCTCAATGATGGGGGACCAAACATGGTGATCCTCACCAACCATGAAGTGGGAGTCCAGAAGCACCAGTGCGAACGGGTAGGAAGGTTACCAGGTAGCGGAGGGAGAGGCTGACACCTCTGAGGAAGGCAAGAGCCCAGTGGGCAGAGAGTTAACAGGATATGTGGGTGACTCATCCCTCATAAGAACTCAGTGATGCGCCAATCACTGAGCTACTGTAATGCCATTGATACCAATCGCACCGGGCAGCATATCAGGGACTTTGACTCCTTGTGATATGACTAGCAGTTCTGACTGTTTTCAACCCTCAGATGAGCCATCACACCACAGCCAGCCTGGAGGCCGATGACCCTCCGTTGACAAAGGAGTAGCCAACCATGGAAGATGCACACACGTCATAACTTCAGCACCAAATACCGGTGTAGATATCAGCACATTAATGAGCACTGATGCATCGGCTCAGCTGGTAGTGCATAGTGGTGAGAGCACATCACACCCAATTGAGCAGATGGTGGGGGCAGGGAGTTTCCAAGGTGCCGGCGGTTGGAGAATTGCTGGAGACCAGGAACACGCTGAATCCAAAGCAGGTGTTGAGCCTCTGGAATCGTTAATCAGGTGGAAAATGCCGCTTGTCCAGTGCAAAATAAGGTGAGATCAGGTAGAGATCTCTGAGGGTCTTTGTGCCAATTGGGGAAAACTATGATCAAAAAACAAAATAAAACAGGGGAGTTGATCATAGATCATAGAATTTACAGTGCAGAAGGAGGCCATTCGGCCCATCGAGTCTGCACCGGCTCTTGGAAAGAGCACCCTACCCGAGGTCAACACCTCCACCCTATCCCCATATCCCAGTAACCCCACCCAACACTGATGGCAATTTTGGACACTAAGGGCAATTTATCATGGCCAATCCACCTAACCTGCACATCTTTGGACTGTGGGAGGAAACCGGAGCACCCGGAGGGAAACCCATGCACACACGGGGAGTATGTGCAGACTCCGCACAGACAGTGACCCAAGCCGGAATCGAACCTGGGATCCTGGAGCAGTGAAGCAATTATGCTATCCACAATGCTACCGTGCTGCCCTTATGATGATAAAAGGCAAACGTCTGGAGAAATGATGAGATGTGAATTTGCCAATCAGTGGAAACAATTATTTTACACAAGTGACTGGAGAAAATAATGGAGCTCTAATCAAAACCCCTGACAACTCAGACCCCTTTTATCCCACCCTTGGATGGGAAAACAGTTTGTCCGTCTGCCCTTGTTGGCGGTGTGCTGACCTAAAAATCGCAAAGCAGCTACTTGGTCCTGGATGGTGTCGAGCTTCTTGAGTGTTGTGGGAGCTGCACTCACCCAGGTAAGTGGAGAGTATTCCATCACACTCCTGACTTATGCTTTGTGGGTCACAACAGAGATCCCAGCCTGTGACTCTCTTGTCGTCACAGTATTTATATGGTTGGTCCAGTTAAGTTTCTGGTCAATGTTAAGCATCGGAATGTTGATGGTAAATCAATTCATCAATCTGCAGCTGAATGTCAAGGGGAGATGGTTAGATTCTGTCTTGTTGGAGAGGGTCATTGCTCGGCATACATATTAGTCAAATGTTGCTTGCCATTTATCAGCCCAAGCCTGAATATTGTTCAAGTCTTGCTGCATGCAGAACTGCTTCAGTATCTGAGGAGTCACAAATGGTACTGAACATTTCGCAACCATCAGTCAACATCTGATCTTATGATAGAGGGAAGGTCATTGAAGAAGCAGCTGTACCTTGGAACACAACCGCCTGGAGATTCCCCTCCAAGTCACTCACCATCCTCGCTTGGAAATATATTGGCGTTCCTTCACTGTCACTGGGTCAAAATCCTGGAATTCCCTCCCTAACAGCACTGTGGGTGTACCTACACCTCAGGTACTGCAGCAGTTGAAGACGTTGGCTCACCACCATCTTCTCAAGGACAACTAGGGATGGGGAATAAATGCTGGCGTAGCCAGCGGTTCCTACATCCCGCAAAATTAATTTTTTTTAAATTTGGCTGGGCCTCGGACATTATCCTGAGGAACTCCTGCAGCACTGTCCTGGGGCTATTGGTCAAATGCTATCTTGATATTAGAGGCAGTCATTCTCACATCACCTCCTGAATTCAACTCTTTTGACCATGTTCAGGTTAAGGCTGTATGTGGCCTGGAGCAAAGGGAATCTGCCCTATTTACTCAGGCCAGCAATAAAAGACTTATTCTGATTGTGCAACTCTGGTGGTCCGCATTAGGGAATTTAACAAGTGTGCTTTGGTGTTAGTGCCAGCTGTTCTATGTTGCTCTTGTGCTATTGGCCTGCACATCAGGATATAGATCCGGACCCAAAGATTTTTCCATTTGCTTACAAGAAAATGTATTCCCTAATGCTCATTAGCGTTTGAATGTACATTAAAGAAAAACAATTCCAAACTTTCATTTCTATGGCACCTTTCACAATCTCAGGACATCCTGAAGAAATTTATAAATATTGTTTGACACACAGTCATTGTTCGAAATGGTAAAACAAGTAAGAAAGAAAGAAACAAGTTGCCTTTGTGTGGCAACTTTTTGGGAGATCCCAAATTTTCTCACAGCCATTTTCGAAATGTAGCCATTGTCGTAATGTAGGAAACACAGAGGTGAATTTGTGCACAGCAAGCTCCAACAAACAACAATAAGACAAATGACCAGGCGATACAAAAAAACAGAAAATACTGAACAATCTCTCTTAGAGTCATCCAGACTTGAAACATTAGGTCCGTCCTCTCTCTACAGACGCTGTCAGACCTGCTGGGATCGTCCAGTACTTTCTGTTTCTGTCTCAGGTTCCAGCATCCTCGCTAATTTGTTTTTATCTGTTGTAGTGATCTTGGTTTAGGGATAGATATTTGATACAAAACTGGGGAGAACTTCCTTGCTCTTCTCTGTCCACCTAAGAGGGCAGATATAGGGCGGGATTCTCCCAACAGGAGTCTAAGTGCCGACGCCGGAGTAAAAGCTGGAGTGTATTACTCCGGCATCGGCGCCCGTTCCCAGACCCTTATTCTCCGCCCTCCGTGGGGCTAGCAGGAGCGTCACGTGATTTATGGGGGCGGGGCCTCGGCGTTGTATCAGAGACCCGGAGCTGCGTAAAAGACGCGGAACCTTGGGCCCCGCGCATGCGGCAGTTAGGCCGGTGCCAACTAGCTCATGCGCAGTAACCGCGCAGAGCGCTCCAGCCCCTCACCAACATGGTGCCGGCATTCTGGGGCCGGTCGCGCAAGGAAGTAGGCCCGGGGGGGGGGGGGGGGGGGGGGGAGAGGCTGGCCCGCCGATCGGTGAGCCCCGATCGTGGGCCAGACCCCATCGGAGGGCCCCCCTGGGAACGGAGCCCCCCCTCCCCCCCCTCACAGGTCACTCCCCCAATCCTTCGCTATGAGTACTCGCCGGCAGTGACCAGGTGTGGACGGCGCTGGTGGGACTAGGCCGTTTACGCGCGGCCGCTCGCCTCATCCGGTCCGGAGAATCGCCGCTCGCCGTTTGCGGCGATTCTCCGAGCGGCCCGGCACGATTTGCGCGCCGCTGGTTTTGGGGGGGGGGGGGGGAGAATCGAGTGCGGGGGTCGGGGCGGCGTGGCGCGATTCGTGCGGCGCCCCGGCGATTCTCCCACCCGGCAGGGGTGGGATTGGGGGAGAATCCTGCCCATGGTCTCAGTTTGATGTCTCATTTGAAAATTAAGTCACTTCTTCCAACACAGCCCTCCCTCCACCTAGAATTTGCAGTCTAGTGCATGAGGCAAAATTGTCATCCACTAAGTCACAGCTGGCATCTTGCTGGGTTGTTTGCTGTTATTGTTGGTCATCGTTAGCATCATGCAGAAATTTAAAGAGATATTTTCATATATATAGCGCCTTTCATGACCACCAGTTGTCCCAAAGTGCTTTTACAGCCAATGGCGTACGTTTGAAGTGTGGTCACTGCTGTGATGTAGGAAACATTGCAGCCGATTTGCACCCAGCAAGCTCCCACAAACAGCAATGTGATAACAGTCACAGATTACCGATATAGGTTGAGAGGCGGGAGATTTGGAACTGAGATGAGGAGGAACTACTTCTCGCAGAGGGTGACTAATTTGTGGAACATCACTGCCCCATAGTGGGGTGGAGTTTGAGTCATTAAATGGTTTCAAAAAGGAGATGGATATATTTCTGAAAACAACAGGTCAAAGGGATATAGGGAGCAGGTTGGGAGGTGGATTTGAGACCAGGAAGAGATCAGCCATGATCTGATTGAATGGCGCAGCAGGCTCGAAGGGCTGAATTGCCTTCTTCTGCTCCTAATTCCTATGTTCCTAACTACCAGATAATGTTCTTTTTGAGATGTTGATTGAGGGATAAATATTGGCCAGGCAGAACCCCACATAGCGGCATGAGATATTTTACATACACATGAGTCAGCAGCTGGAGCCTCGGTTCAACCTGTCATTAGACAAACACCACTTGTAACATTGCAGCACTCTCTCGGTACTGCACTGGAGCATCAGCCTTGATTTTGTTTGTGCGTAAACCTTGGAGTGAGACTTGAATCCAGAGCCTCAGAAGCTTATAGTGAATCACCAGTTGCTTCATACAGTTCACAATGTTTATTTTAACGGAAAACGGAATTGGGCATGGTATAGTATAGGCTGCTGATGCACTATCAAGCATTATACATTAATAACCACAATTAATTTAGTCTATGATGCACTTTAACTGATATTTTTGGTGGCATTGCTGGCCAGGAGCAAGCTCACCGTCTTTTTTTTCTCAATAATCAGTGTTAAATTTGATTGCCCTCATTTGGGCCTATTTGACCTTTGGATATAGCTGGCTCCCTGTACACACTCCACCATTTAAACTCCACCCGTTTTCCGTCATCACAGAACAGCTGTTGTCTGGGCATGGGCTGTAAAGGTGCCAAGACCTTTATAGAATTTACAGTGCAGAAGGAGGCCATGCGGCCCATCGAGTTGGAAAGAGGCCCCACGCCTCCACCCTATCCCCGTTATCCCCGTAACACCACCTAACCTTTTTGGACACTAAGGGCAATTTATCATGGCCAATCCACCTTACCTGCACATCTTTGGGACTGTAGGAGGAAACCGGAGCACCCGGACGAAACCCACGCAGACACGGGGAGAACGTGCAGACTCCGCACAGACAGTGACCCAAGCCGGGAATCGAACCCGGTACCCTGGAGCTGTGAAGCAACTGTGCTAACCGCTGTGCTAAGGCGCTGCCCTAATCTCCAACAAGCTCTTTCCCATTTTGCTGCTATTTAGCAAGTTTCAATTTAGACTCCAGCTCCATAGATGTAAAACTGAGAGAACTATCTGAACTCAAACCTATTTGCAGATGACATTTCATTACGAGCATCTTAATTCCCATTAATCCAACTGCAGCGACATTTGAAAAGCACTTAATTGAAATCAGTTTCGAGGCCCAAGTTGATAGATAAATGCAAGTTCTTTTTAGAACAGATAAGGGAAGTCAGGCTCCAAATAATACTTTCAGCATGATGCATCGATGGAACATTTTTATCCAGTATTTCCAAGTTGGCTCAGACACCGGTATCTTGTGCAATGACGTATGTCGCTCAAACAGCCTGTGATGCTGAGCCGAGCTGTGTTACAGTTGACCTTCAGACATGTTGCATACAAAGGTTATAGTTAGCTCACATCAATCATTTGTTTCACTCAATAACCTTGAGGCACAACATGTCCCGTGACATTGTCAGAACCATCAGTCCCCACTGAATCGATTGACCTTCAACTCTTCATTTACAAAGCTTGGCTTCTTAATTTAGCTGCCCACAATTCACAGGAATGCAATGGGAATTAAAGGATCGTATTTCAGCAAGTGGTGGAGCCTTCAACGCAGTGTCCCTGAGAGTTTAAAATATCTATTTAGAGGGGAAAGATTTTTCTTCCACTGTCCTGTGTAAAGCAAGCACGAAAGAAAGGAAGACTTGCATGTATGCAACACTTTTCATGATCACGGGATATCCCAAAGGACTTTACACATAATGAAGAGTAGTTCTTTTGCAATCTGTGTTTGCCAGCAGTCAGTCTGTTCACGGCAACTTCCCACAAACATCAATGTGATAACGAAGAGGAAATCTGTGTTGTATTAGTTCAGGAATGAAGGATGAATATTCTCCCGGACTCTCAGGTGAAAATCCCCAATTTTCTTTAAAATATTTCTGGGGGTCCTTTTAAAAGACAGCACCACTCCCCTGCTGAATGACAGAGTTGTTACAGCAGCAGGCCATTTGGCCATTGTATCTGCACCATCTGACTCTCTGATCCAGCATCTCGTCTCACACCATTTCCCTGCCTTCTCCCTGTAACCCTGCACATTCTTCCTGTTCAGATAACAGACTGATTCTCTTTTGAATATTTGAGTTGAAACTGTCGCCACCTCAGGCAGTGCGTTCCAGACCTTAACCTGTGTGAAAAGCTTCTTGCCGCGTCACTTTTGTTGCTTTTACGAATTAGTTTAAATCCGCGCAATCTTGTTCTTGATCCTTTCATGAGTGGGAGAAGTTTGGCCCTGTTTACTCTGTCCAGGCCCCTCCTGATTTTGAATACCTCGATCAAATATCCCTTGGCATTTTATTGGCTTGTCAGCTTGGCTGTTGTGCTGTGGATCTGGACTGCAAACCCGCAACCTGCTGGCTCAAAGGGGAGAGTGCCAACCTCGGAAACACACGTTTTATCTAGCAGTGGGCCCACTGCCCCATGTACACTCACTGATCACAGTCAGTGGAAACACGCATCGGGTGGTGTGTAAACCAGGCTGCTCCCCGATTGTCCATTATCTACCCAGTGCTGAAAGCGAAAATTCACTTCTGGATCATTTTGGATTTGTTAATGTTAGCAGACAGGAAAAGGAGGGAGGTTCATGTTACATTCTGGTGTTGGAATAAATGCACTAGTTCTTGGACTAGTTAAAGTTTTATTGTGGAACAATTACGTGGGTAAGATAACTATAAAAGTATTATCAAATACTACTAACTATAATAAATTAACTATGAGCTATTACAAACTGTGACTATCCTCTACGAAGACCCCCTCTATCAACTCCCTGAGGTATCAGTGTCGTCTGGTTGTTCTCTACTGCCACCTGCTGGTTGGAGGTCTTGTCTATCACTTTATACATGACTGCTTATGGATATCATCACAGTCCGGACAAATATGGTACATCATTAAGACACTTTTGGAAAGAATTGTCTGAGGCAGTATCGAAAACGGCTTTAAAAGAAAAACAGATAAATAATTTATATGGTGAAAGGCCAAGGAAATGGGACTAGGCTGGTACTTCTTTCAGAGAACTGATATAAGCACAATGGGCCAAATGGCCACCTTCTGTGCGACATGATGCCAAGTTTCCACAGCACAGGTTTAAGGAGACTAGTGGCTCCATTCAGATGATGTCATATACCAGCCAGAGAGGAGGAGTTTCCTCACATAACATATCCTGCAAGAGTATTCCTCCCTCCTAGGATGAAAGAAATAGAGAACAATTTTAAATTGCGATATTTCAACCTCCACCTTACCAGCTCATTGCTTTTCATCCCGAAAACCTTCTATTCCGTCACAGTCCAATCACCGTCACACATCTTGGGCTGGATTCTCCGGTCATCGACGCCTAAATCGCGCTCGACGATCAGCCGGAGAGTCAAAGTTCCCGACCAAATCGGGGGGCAGCGGCACTTTCGCGATGTACCGCCCCCTCAAAAGCGGCGTGCTCGGAGATTACGCTGCGTGACTTATCGATGGCCTCAGGACACTGCATGAGGCCTGCCCCACAATGCTCTGCCCAAATGTCCTTCGTTTCAGGTATGTAGCAAATTCACTTTTAGAAGTTACTTTTGATTCCACTGCACCTTTCAGACAGGTCATAACAACTTGTTGCGTGAAAAGATTTGCCTTATCTTCCCTCTGGACCTTTTCAATTTTCAATTGTCTGGAATATTTGTGCTCTGGTTACTGACCATCCTGCCTGTGGAAACCAGTGGTTAGCACGGTGGCTTCACAGCACCAGGGTCCCGGGTTCGATTCCCCGCTGGGTCACTATCAGAGTGCAGTCTGCACGTTCTCCCCGTGTCTGCGTGGGTTTCCCCCGGGTGCTCCGGTTTCCTCCCACCGTCCAAAGACGTGCAGGTTAGGTGGATTGGCCATGCTAAATTTCACTTAGTGTCCAAAAAGGTTGGGAGGGGTTATTGGGTTACGGGGATAGGGTGGAAGTGAGGGCTTAAAGTGGGTCGGTGCAGGCTCGATGGGCTGAATGGCCACCTTCTGCACTGTATGTTTTATGTTCTATGTTATTTTCTCTATAAAAGCCTCTCCAAGTCTTAAATCATCCAGAAAACCATTCAAGTCAGTTCACAGATTCAAGGTATAAAGTCACTTAATATTTTGAAAGTTTGTCGAACTCATTAACATAGCAACAACCTAAGACAAAGATTTTTTAAAATTCTTTCACCGTGCGTTTTTGTTGCCCATCCCTAATTGCCCTTGGACTGAGTGGCTTCCTAGGCCATTACAGAGGGCAGTTAAGAGTCAAATTCATGGCTGTGGGTCTGTAGGCCAGACCAGGTAAGGAGGGCAGATCTCCTTCCATAGTGAGCCATGTCGGTTTTTACAACAATCGTAGAATTTACAGAGCACCAGCCCTTGGAAAGAGCACCCTCCTTAAGATCACGCCTCCACCCTATCCCCATAACCCAGTAACCCCCATCTAACCTTTTGGACACTAAGGGGCAATTTTACATGACCAATCCACCTTACTTGCACATCTTTGGACCGTGGGAGGAAACTAGAGTACCCGGAGGATTGAATTGAACCTGGGTCCCTGAAGCTGTGAGGCAGCACTGCTAATCACTGTCCTACCGTCAGAGTTTTATGCTCACCGTTACTGAGGCTAACTTGTAATTCCAGACTTCTTTTATTAATTAAAATTAAATTTCACCGGGGGTATGGTGTGGTTCCTGGTTTCTATGATCTGGATCCTAAATCTGCCACTTGGTTGCACATACTTACAGACATAACTGATATAAACAAAACCAAATCCCATGTCAAACTGTATGAAGAAGTGCTTTCTGTAACCATCTCAAATTTGAACAATATTGCTCCTTTCAATACTTACCCTACTAAAAGGAGTAGTTTCTCTCCATCTGACCTATAAAATCCTTTTGTCATCTTAAACAGCTCAATTGGGAGAGTTGTCCAAGGAAAATTGGGAGGAGTGGTTAAGATCTAAAACGGTTAAACTAGCTTGTCTGGTTACTTCTTTTTATTTTTGTGCTAAATGCGATTATCACTTGCACCCTCTAATTGAGTGATTGCCGTAGATAAGTATCATAATTTGCACTTGCATTTGATACGGGCACAATCTGAATCCTAAATCTGCCACCTGGTTGCACATACTGGCAGACATAACTGATATAAACAAAACCAAATGCACCATCCCATGCCAAATGGTCCAAAAATATCTGCCTATTGTGACGATCAGCTCCACCTCCTGTTACAAATACCCTTGGGTCTATACAACACTGAGCTATGAGCCACTTGGCTGTGACTAAGAGGAATGGGATCATTGCAGACTACCAACACTTAGTAACACTGTGGCACTTGGGCAAGACGGTGGCAATTTAGCATTCATCGATAAATAAGTAGCCTCTATTTAAAGCAGCTGCCGTGACCACTGGAGGAGAGTTTGAAGAGATTTACAACTTGATCTAAAACCTGCAGCTACAGCAATGGAACAATTTAGTAAGTAGTCATTGTTTTTATATGGCATGGAGGGCATCTGTGTTGCTTATTCAGTCAGTTTCCTTGAAGTAACCAGACAGATTAAAAGTTTCCCTGACTTGAAATGTTCTGCTGAATAGCAAGTCTTAGTTATTATAGGTCCTTATGCTGCGGAAATTATAGACAATCAGTTGCTAGATCAGTCACTAGAAGTGTGTGATAGGTCGGTGGAGTAGCCAAGATTGAAGTGTGGGGGTTATGTTGACCCCGTGAGAGCGTAAAATGGGTGATAGCAAATAAGCTGGACGATTTACATCTTTCCTGATTATAATTTGCTTTGAGTTCAATGGCTGCCAATTCCCTATCACCCATTTTTACACCATTGCACATTGGCAGGATCTATCACCATAGTATCCTTTCTTATGCACATCATGTTTCACTTTCTGCTTGTAGATGGCTGGATTTATCAGCTCCCCTTGTACGTCAGTTTGGGCTTGCTGGGTAACACTCTCACCTCTGTGTCAGACTTGTCGGTTCTGTTCCCATTGAGCAAATAAAATCAAGCCTGATATTGTCCAGTGCGATACTGGGGAAAATGCTGCACTGTTGGAGTTGCTGCCTATTGGAACAAGTGTAAACCGAGGCTTTGTGGCTGTACATGGATGTAATAGACTCCTTGGCACTATGTTCCTGCTGTTTGCGGGAACTTGCTTTGCACAAATGAACTGCTGCTTTTCCTACAATACAACCGAGACCACACTTCATTGGCGGTAAAGTGCTTTGGCTCTTCCTCTGAGAGAAAAGGTGCTATTTGAATGCAAGTTTTCATATTGTGTGTTCAGTCAAATTCTGAATCAAATGACTGGAGGATCAGGAGATTCCTGTCACCGCGGGAACCGTTTAACACTGCATAACACATGGGAAACGTAATCCCTGATCGTATGTCTGATTGTGGGTTAATATTCTCATTGTCTGCAGACCAGCGTTACGTTGTCCCCGTTCTTCTCCTGCTGGGATGGATTGTGGGCTGCTCGGTGGTGGTTTATTACGTCTTCTCCTGAGGAATAGGACATGGCGGAAAGGTAAAAATATTTGCTGATTCAGTCAGGAAATCCTAAATCACAGTATAAAGAAAAGTAGAAACCGTCTGGAAACCCTGAGCAGGCCTGGCAGCGTCTGCGGAGAAAGAAACAGAGTTAACGCTTCACGTTGATGAACTCTGGTCAGAAACTAGAAGAAGTCAGAGATAAAATAGTTCTCGCTCATGTACAAAGCCAGGGGAAATTGAGAGGGTTGGAAAAAAGAACAAAAGGGAGGGTGGAAGGAGAGAATGCATGAAATGAGTGAAGACAGTGTGAGGCAAAGGTAATGGGACAAATCAAGAAACAAATAATGGGCAGCATTCTCCGTTTCCCGACAACAGTTTCATAATCGGAGATCGGAGAATGCCTAATTGTGAACAAATCAGAGGAGCCTGTTTTCGGATGCTCCGTCTCTCCAAGTCTGCGTCATTGAGGAGCACGGCGCACGCTATTGGGATGGCCTCAGGGCATAACCTGAAGGCCCTCCCCCGATGGGCCGAGTTCCCGATCGCGTGGGGGAGGCGTGGTGGTCAGCGGTCGGGAACCTGGCGTGGCACTTGCGGACTATGACCAGCACGACCACAATCAGTTGGGAGCATGCTGCTGGCCTGGGGGGACTTTGGCGAGGGCTGGGGGGACTGGTGGGGGTTTGCCCCGGGTGGCGAGGGGTTATCCAGCGGGCCACTATCTGGAAGGTCGGGTCTGCATACGGCCGGCTCCATGTTGTACGCCGTGACCGCTGCAGGTCATTGCCGTGCACATGCATGGCCACGGACCAGGCAATTCTCCACGTGTTTATCTCAGGAAGGTCGTGAGTATAAAGTGGTGTGGCTGCTAGCACCTCACCGGTCAGAGGATTGGTGCTGGGGCCTCACCGCGTTTTCCCACGTAAAATGCCACGGACCCTCCAGACATAGCCCCAAAATCAGAGAATCCAGCCCCACGCACCCAGTGGCGCTTTAAATGCCAACAACAGGATCTTTAACAGCGCGACGATTTGAGAAAATAGTTAAAGTGGTTATGATCTGTAATGATTGAAATCCATGCTGTGTTCAGAAAGCTGTAAAGTGCCTCATTGTAAAATGGATTGTAGTTCCTCAAACTTCTGTCGAGTATGTTACCATTCATTGTACTAAATGTGTGTTTGCATGTTGAGACTTTACGGTTGAATTACAATGTGATATGAATTTCTTGCAGACAGAAAAACAGCAAATCATTTCCTGAACAGGCCACTGTGGAAGTATCGCAGATGGATGACAACACAGCGACAATCTGAAAATGTGCTCGTGCCATTGCACATACGACATTGTAAATATACACGCTGGAGAAAACAATGTGTGATGCTTCATGCTTTAACTCTGCAAGAACTATCACTGGCCAAGGTTATTAAAATGCATTCTTTGTAGTTTATTGCTTCGCAAATTTCCTTTCAGTCTCTCGTCTGAATTTTCACCTCTTGTTGCTTGACCCAGTAGTGACAAACTCACGGACGAGGAAGAAAGTTCAGTATCCAAACCACCAGCTCTCCCCCACAAATCTGGAACTTAAACATCTCCGTCCAGTCAGCCTGTTTCCAGCGCGGCGCATCCCAGCCGGCAGCGGGATCCTTCGTTTCGCCAGCCGGCTGACGGGGGTTCCCATTATGGCCATCCCACACTGTCGGGAAACCCACGGCCCTGGGTGCGCTGCTGGAGCGGAGGATCCCACTGCCGGCGGTAGCGTGCCACGCCGGAATACGGGCCTGGCGGGATGGAAAATCCCGCCGGATCTATGTTGACACTGCAACACTGGGGCGATGAAGTCCAATGAGGTGGTAAACGAACACCCATCTGCCCATTTAAAAAGATGTATATATCCCAAGGTAACAATTGAAGAGCATTGGAATTCTCCTCTAGCGGCCAACATCCATTCCTTAATCAACACCACTCGGATTAACTGATCTTGTACCTCCATCACTATTCATTGGGGCTTACTATGTATTTGTATGCAGCGTTTTTCTACATTACAAGTGATGATATTTCAAAAGCACTTATTTGGTTGCAAACACATCCTGACATTCTGAAATCATGAAAAGCGAAAAATAAGTGCAACTTCTGTCTTTTTTACTCTTCACTCCCGAGATGCTAACTCACATCTCATTCAGTCGGCTATTCTGTGATCAAAGCATTCATCCATTCTCGTGCTTTCCACTTGGGAGAGAAGGGGGTTATTCACTTTGGTAGGAAGAATAGAGAAGCTGAATATTTGTTACATTATGAGAAATTAAATCGGAAATGTATCTATCTCCTCCTTGAAACCATTTAATGATTCAGACTCCACCGCACTATAGGGCAGCGGGTTCCACAAATAAAATAATCTTTATTATCGTCACAAGTATTGTTACATTAACACTGCAATGAAGTTACTGTGAAAATCCCCTGGTCGCCACATTCCAGTGGCTGTTCAGGTACACTGAGGGAGAATTTAGAATGTCCAATTCACATCACAAGCATAACTTTCGGGACCTGTGGGAGGAAACCGGAGCACCCGGAGGAAACCCACGCAGACACGGGGAGAATGTTCAGACTCCACACAGACAGTGACCCAAGCAGGAATCAAACCTGGGATCTTGGTGCTGCGAAGCAACAGTGCTAACCTGTGCTACCGTTCCGCCTTCACTACCCTCTGCGAGACGTGGGGTGGGATTCTTCGGTAACTGGCGGGGCGGGCAACTCCGGCACGAAAGAGTGGCGTGAACCACTCCGGCGTCAGGCCGGCGAAGGTGTGGAATCCTCCGCACCTTCAGCGGCTAGGCCGACGGAGGAGTGGTTTGCGCCTCGCCGGCTGGCGCGGAAGGGGCTTGATGGCATGCCAACCGGCGCCAAAGGGCCTCCGCCGGCTGGCGTGAGTTGGCACATGTGTGGGAGCGCCAGCATGTACTGGCGTCATCCCAGCGTATGCGCAGGGGCGGTTCATCTCCGTGCTGGCCATCACGGACCGGTATACCTGCCGGCGCGGAGGGAAAGAGTGCCCCCACGGCACAGACCTGCCCGCGGATCGGTGGGCCCCAATCGCGGGCCAGGGCACCGTGGGTGCGCCCCCCGGGGCGTCACCCCCGAGGACCCACAAAGCCAGGTCCCGCCGGTAATTTCCAGCTCTAATTTATGCTGGCGGGACTGGGCGGCCGCTCTGCCCATTGCGGGCCAGGGAATTCGGGCGGACCCGGGACCCATAGAGTTGCGCCGATCCTCGCCATTCTCCGAGGTGGGCGGCGTGATTCACGTCAGTGGGATTTTGGGGGTCCGGGGAATTCAGCAACCAGCGGGATGGGATTCACGCCGAACCCCAGCGATTCTCCGACCAGGCAGGGGGTTGGCGAATCCCGTCTGTGGTTCCTCCTTATCTCAGTTTCAAATCTACCGCCTCTGAACCTATATCTGTGACCTCTCATTCCAAATTGTCCCAAAATGGGGAACATTTAGTCGACTTTTACTTGATCAATCCCCCCCACCCACCCCCCCCCACCCCCACCCCCACTTATTCTCCCGTGAGTATAAATCCAAACTGTTCAATCTCTCCTCAAATGTCAACCCTTTCATCGCCAGAATCAATCTGGTAAACCTCCTTTGAACTGCCCCCAATGCCCCGACATCCTTCCTTAAATAAGGAGACCAAAACTGGACACAATACTCCAGATGTGGTCTCACCAACATCCTATACAATTGCAACAATACTCCTCCACATTATATACTCCAGTCTTTTTGTAAGAAACGCTAAAATTCCATTTGCCTTTTTAATTACATAGATCATAGAATTTACAGTGCAGAAGGAGGCCATTCGGCCCATCGAGTCTGCACCGGCTCTTGGAAAGAGCACCCTACCCGAGGTTAACATCTCCACCCTATCCCCGTAACCCAGTAACCCCACCCAACACTAAGGACAATTTTGGACACTAAGGGCAATTTATCATGGCCAATCCACCTAACCTGCACATCTTTGGACTATGGGAGGAAACCAGAGCACCCGGAGGAAACCCACGCACACAAGGGGAGGATGTGCAGCTCTGCACAGACAGTCACCCAAGCCGGAATCGAACCTGGGACCCTGGAGCTGTGAAGCTGTGAAGCGATTGTGCTATCCACAATGCTACCGTGCTGCCCATGTTGTACCTGCATTCCGACTCTCTGCGATTCATGAACAAAGACACCCAGATCTCTCTGCCCAGACCCATTTTGAAATTGCTTTCCATTTAGATAATAATTTGCCTTTCTATTTTCTTGGCCAAAAAGAACAACCTCACATTTATCCACATTAAAACTCCATCTGCCAAATTTTAGCCCGTTCTTCTAGCCTATCTATCTCCAATTATAAAATCTTTATCACCTCTTCCTAGCTGCTTTCCCACCTATTTTAGTATCATCTGCATATTCTGCTATGTTACACTCTATCCCTGCTTGCAGATCATTTAAAAGGACTGTAAACAGTTGAGGTCCGAGGACTGACCCCTGCGGCATCCCGCTAGTTTCAGTTCGCCAGCCAGAGAATGACCCATTTATCCAGATCCTCTGCATTCTGTCAGTCAACCAATCCTCAATCCAGTCTTATACTCTACCCCCAATCCCCTGAGATCTCACCTTCAGGATCAGTTTTTTAATGCAGCACCTTGTCAAACACCTTCTGGACATCTAGATATACCACATCCGCAGGTTCCCCATTATCCACCTTGCTGGTTACATCCTCAAAGAACGCAATCAAGTTTGTCAAGCATGACTTACCCTTCACAAAACCATGCTGACAATGGTGGATTGAGCTTTGTCTTTCCAAATGTTCAGCCATCTCCTCCTGAATGATTGAATCCAGCAACTTCCCCACCACAGATGTCAAGCTAACCGGTCTATAGTTTCCTACTTTTTGCCTTTCTCCCTTTTTAATAGGGGTGTCACATTTGAAAGTTCTTCTGCATTAACTGCAGTTTTTGGAAAAATTATCTTCTACCGTGAAGACAGGCAAAATATTGGTTCAACACCTCTGCCATCCCTGTGATCCCCATTCTTACCTCACCATTATTGTCCTCTCAAGGGCCAACAGTTACTTTAGCTCTTCTCTTCCTCTTTATATACTTATAGATGCTTTTGGTATCAGTGTTTATGTTTTCTGCTAGTTTTCTTTTATAGTTCATCTTAGCTCTTTTGATGTTATTGTGAGTAGCCTTTTGCTAAACCTTAAAATTCTCCCGATCCTCCAGCTTACTACTAGATTTTGCAATATGGTATGCCCTAGTTTTTGCCTTTATGTCCTCTTTGACTTCCTTTTTTAGTCAAGGAACATTTTTCTCCCTTTTACAATTCCTCTTCCTCTCAGGAATATACTTTAACTGAGAGGTATTTAATATCTTCCTCAACATCAACCATTGTTCCCCAACTGTCCTACTCCTCAATTATTTGTGTCCAATCTACTTGGGCCAACTCTTTCCTCAGGCCTGTGTAATTACCTCTGCCCAATACTAAACTCTAGTCTGGCACTCTGTCTTCCATCTCTCAATCTGAATTTAAAATTCTAGCATGGTGTGATCACTCCTTCTGAGAGGATCCTTAATAACAAGACTATTTATCAACCCTTCATCATTACATAATACTAAATCTAAAATAGCCTGCTCCCTGGTTGGCTGCATAACGTCTTGCTCTAAGAAACAGTCCCTCATACACTCTGTGAAATCTCCCTCAAGACTACCCTTCCAATTTGGTTAATCCAGTCAACGTGCAGGTTAAAATCAGCCATGATTACCGTTGGTCCCTTTTTAAAAGCCCTCATTATTTCTTGGTTTATACTATGCCCCACTTTGGAAGCATTGATCAAGGGCCTGTAAATTACCCCATCATGGAGATTTTTTCCCTTGTTTTTTTATTTCCACCCAGATCAATTCAACATTTGTTTAGCACAGGGCTAAATTGCTGGCTTTGAAAGCAGGCCAGCAGCACGGTTCAATTCCCATAACAGCCTCCCCGAACAGGCGCCGGAATGTGGCGACTAGGGGCTTTTCACAGTAACTTCATTTGAAGCCTACTTGTGACAATAAGCAATTTTCATTTCATTTTCATTTCATTTTGGCCCTTAGTGCCAAGATCATTTTTTAATGCAGCCTTGATGTCACCTTTATCCAGTAAATCAACTTCAGGTCCTGTTCCATTCTGTCCACCATTTTGGAATACTGAGTACCCGACGATATTCAACTCCCAGCCCCAGTTCTCCTGCGTGCATGTTTCAGTGATCGCCACCAAATCATACCCACTTGTCTCTATTTGTACCATCAGCTCATTGGCCTTATGCCGAATATTGCATGCATTTAGGTACAAGGGGCTGGATTCTCAGTTTCTGCGGCTCTAAGTGTCGACACCAGCATGGGAACTGTGGCGTTTTACGATGCCAATATCATCGCTGAACCCTCACAATTCCGGGACTGGTGAGAGGCTAATGGAGGCGCCGGGTTAAACTCCGGGATCCCACGCCAAGAACGGCCGGGTCCATGACTGCACATGCGCACGGCGATGACCTGCAGTGTTACAACATGTCGGCAGCCGTGCGCGGACCCAACGAGCCAAATACGGCCCCACAGGACACACCCCGGCCACCCCCTCCACACAAGCCCCTCCAGCTCACGAGGAATCCCCCCCCCCCCCCCCCCCCCCCCCACCAGCATCACAGCTCCCGGCCGACTGTGCTGGTGCTGGACACAGTACGTGGCTGCCACGCCGGGTTTTGACCCCTCAGACCACACGTCAACTGCACGGTCATGAACTTGGCCCATCGGGGCAGAGCATCGGGGGAGGGCCTTCCGCTGATGCGCCAACATCATTCCAACGCCGTGCGGCACGCGACACAATGATGCCATTTCGGAGACTCGAAAACCGGCGTCATACCAGCGCCAGCCCCGATTTGGGCGTCGGAAGGGGCTCTCTGCCCGATCGCCGATTACACTATCTGTGTCAGGCAATAGAGAATCCCGCCAAAGGTTTTTAAATATGTCCGACTTATTTGCCTTTCTCTTGCAGGACTTTCTTGTACACTATGCTTTTCACACATTCTTTTTAAAAAAAATTTAGAGTACCCAATTAATTATTTCCAATTGAGGGGCAATTTAGCGTGGCCAATCCACCTAACCTGCATATCTTTGGGTTGTGGGGGCTAAACCCAGGCAAAAGCGGGGAGAAAGTGCAAACTCCACACGGACTGTGACCCAGAGCCGGGATCGAACCTGGGACTTCGGCGCCGTGAGGCAACTGTGCTAACCACTGTACCATTGTGCTACCCTGCTTTTCACACATTCTGACTTCCTTTATCAATCTCTGATAACACTCGGCCTCATCCCCAGCTTCCACTCAGTCATCTTATATTTTGATTTTTTTACATTTCCTTTCCCCTCCATAGTTGTTGAACTGGTCCTGCCTGTTCATCCTACTAACCTCCACCTTCTCCTCACATGCTGACCTGCTGCTTTGGTTCCCAGTAACCATTATACTTCTTGCTGTTTTGCTATTAGCTGCAGTTCCTAAAGTTAGGTTTCTGATTATTTCTTTGCTCTGTGTCCTGATACTTGTTTTTGGAACTGTATTGAGTTCCCCTGAGGCCTTCCCTGCTCCTCCATTTGCTAGATCTTGTACAAGAAAGTTAAGATGCAGCTACAGTAAACAATGGGGTGGCATAGTTATACTGTGTTCGAATCCCACAACAGCAGGTGGTGAAATTTGAATTCAATAGAATAAAATCTGCAATTATGAAGATAATGATAACCAGTAAACCATTGATCCAATGCCCTCCGAAATGATCGAGCAAGCTGGCCCAGTCAGCAATGCCCACAGCCCATGAAAAACTATAAAATAAATTAAGAAGGCAAAAGTTGTGTTGGCCTTTATTGCAAGAGGAAGGAGGTCTTGCTGCAAATTTGGTGAGCCCAAACCAAGAATACTATGCAAAATTGTGATCTATATCTACAGAAAGATACACTTGTCTCAAAGTCAAGGTTCACTAGATTGATACCTGTGATGACAGGGTTGTCCTATGGGGAGAGTTTAAGTAGGCTGGGTCTTTATCTCTGGAGTTTAGAAGAATTGGGAGGCGATCTCACTGACATAAGATTCTGAGAGGACTTGACATAGTAGGCGTTGAGTGGTTGTTTTCCCTGGCTGCATCGTCAAGAACTAATGATCCCCGTTTGAGGGGTCAGCTATTTAGGGCTGAGAAATATCTTCAATAGGAAAGTTGTAATTGTTTGGAATTCTCTACCCCAGAGGGTTGTAGATGCTCAGTCATTGAGTAAACTCAAGGCTGAGATCGATAGATTTTGGACTTAAAGGGAAAAGGAATATAGAGATTGGGTGAGAAAGTGAGCTGAGGTCAAGGGTGAGTCATGAGGCATGGCAGAGCAGGCTTGAAGAGTTTCGGACCTATCCCTGCTCATATTTCATATGTACTCATGTTCGTTCGTGAAGTCAAGTGTCCACACATGCCCACGCTGACTAGCATGTGCATATGAACATGCACACAGATGTATACTCAAGTACACAAACACAGTGGCAAGATTAATTGGCTAATGAAATTCTAGTGGATAGGGTTTTTTATTAAACTTGTCTGACCCGGGATAAGATCAGTTTATTTGGAAGAGACTGACCAGTATTTGTCTATACCAATCATTTAGGCCAAAAAGGAGCTGGTTTAGCACAGGGCTAAATCGCTGGCTTTGAACGTAGACCAAGGCAGGCCAGCAGCACGGTTCAATTCCCATACCAGCCTTGGGTCATTGTCTGTGTGGAGTCTGCGCGTTTTCCCCATCTCTGTGTGGGTTTCCTCCGGGTGCTCCGCTTTCCTCCCATAAAGACCTGCTTATTAGGTGAATCAGACATTCTGAATTCTCCCTCTGTGTACCCGAACAGGCGCCGGAGTGTGGAGACAAGGGGATTTTCACAGTGACTTCATTGCAGTGTTAATGTTAGCCTACTTCTGACAATAATTATGATTATTATTATTAAAAATGCTGGCCTTGCTACCTCATGAAGAAATAGATATAATTCACACATTGTCCACCCTTCAGGAGGTCCCCAGGTACTGCGGCAAGTCCCTGCAAGGGTATCTTGTGCCTCTTTATTCCCTGAAGCATTCGCCCTCCTCGAACACGGACTTGCTGATTCATACCCTCGCCCCAAGATGACCCACCTTCCTGGAATTCTAACTTATTTTGCTGTTTTTCTGTGTCCCGGATGGCAGCCAGACCCCCCGCCAGAACCTTGCCATGCCCACTGTTGGGAATGGTGTGGTGGGGTCTTTTGCATCCCAGACAGGCCCCCAGTTTAATTTCCCACCTCCAGCAGTGGAGCACTCTGTCAGTGGTGTACTCCACCTAGCGACAGCTTGGGCATGTGTTCTCCTGAGTGGCACTTGAACCCAGAGACTCAGAGATGAGAGAGCTGCCATCTGAGCCAGGGCTGATACATGTGGGTTTTTTATCGCACCTGTGAGAAATGTTTTGGTGAGGACACGGGTTCGAATCCCGGCCCTGGGTCACTGTCTGTGTGGAGTTTGCACATTCTCCCCGTGTCTGCGTGGGTTTCACCCCCACAACCCAAAGATGTGCGCAGGTTAGGTGGATTGGCCATGCTAAATTGCCCCTTAATTGGAGAAAAAAATAATAATTGGATACTCTAAATTTTAAAAAAAATGTTTTGGTAGCTTTATAAACGTTCTTCGAAAGGAAGTTCTTGCTCTAAGTGTAACCATCTATGCAACACCATGCTGTAACTTGATCCAAGTCAAATCTTTGTAAACCATTTCTGACACTAGGTGGCAAGACTTCCCAGCTCTGTTCTCCCTTTGCGCCAGTGCAAGTTAATATTGCAGCTGTTGCAGGAGATGAACGACCTGTAAGTTCGATGACATGAAAAATGAAGCTTTAATCTTGCCAGATAGAGTGAGAATTCATCTTCCACTGTGAGAGAGTTTTGCAACATGGAGTGAGAGTTTCAAATCACTTCTTACCCGAATAAGGCAAATAACCTCGCAGAACAATAGAAGACATTTAAATTGCCCTCAATCCCCTGGTCCTTGCGGCCTCGCAAAATTTCACTCGATCTGATGAAAGGTCACTATGAGAAACGTGAACTCTGTTTCTCTCTTTGGAGGTGGTGCCTAAAAGATGTGCAGGGCATTGGATGTGGATTGGCCATGCTAAATTGCCCCTTAATTGGGAAAAAAGGATTGGGTACTCTAAATTTAGTGAAAAAAAAGAAATGGCGGCAAATAATCCTTTAAATGCGGAGGATGATTGGGTGAAAACTGAGGACAGGGAGGACCCGATCATTGTTTTGGTGGGGAGGGGACAGGGCGAGGGCAGACATTCAGGAAATGGGTCGAATGTCAGAAGCCAGTGAACGGATCAATGTTTAATGCCTCACTCTTTTTTAATTTTGATATCCCTAAAGAGCTACTATCCCTCTAGACAGGTGGTAAGGATGAAGGAAGAGATCTGTTGGTCATGTTGAAGGCTGAAAGGTCTCTCCATGGCTTAATTTTTACATATTTGTGCACTTTGTCACTCACCACCTTAATCCAACTGCGTTTTAAAGGCCCCAAATGAACGTGCCTCCAACATCTTGCCTGATGGATGATTACAAATATTTCTCAAACTTTTAGCAATAACTGCTCTCTGAGATCTATTCTGAATCGACGTCTTTAAAAATTATTTTATGGGATGTGGGTGTTGCAGGCTAGGCCAGCATTTATTGCAAACCTCTAATTTCCCCTGAGCAGGTGTTGAGCTGCCTTCTTGAACCGCTTGCACTGCCTGACTCTGCGGACTGAAGGGACACTAAATGGTGCAAGAAAATTGAAAGTTGTACTTTAGAACCAACTGTGAGCATCTACCCGATAAGTTCCACACTTGGAGACAGCTGAGGAAGCCATTAAACCAACAAGATTGCAAGCCGCTGCTGAGGGGAACTTTCTTCCATCGAATCCATTGAATCCCTCCAGTGCAGAAGGAGGCCATTTGGCCCATTGAGACTGCACTGACCATCGGAAAGAGAACCCTATCTAGGCCCACTCCCCTACCCTATCTCCCACCTAATGTTTTGGACACTAAGAGGCAATTTAGCATGACCAATCCACCTAGGTCAAAGCTAAAGTTGCCATAGTCCCAGATGCTTTCCCCTTTGAGGGGGGAGAGCTGACTGGTGGTGATTTAGAGCATAGAACATAGAACAGTACAGCACAGAACAGGCCCTTCGGCCCTCGATGTTGTGCCGAGCAATGATCACCCTACTCAAACCTACGTATCCACCCATATACCCGTAACCCAACAACCCCACCCCCCTTAAGCTTACTTTTTAGGACACTACGGGCAATTTAGCATGGCCAATCCACCTAACCCGCACATCTTTGGACTGTGGGAGGAAACCGGAGCACCCGGAGGAAACCCACGCACACACGGGGAGGACGTGCAGACTCCGCACAGACAGTGACCCAGCCGGGAACTGAACCTGGGACCCTGGAGCTGTGAAGCATTTATGCTAACCACCATGCTACCGTGCTGCCCAATTTAACCTGAGGATCACCACACCTCAGGCGAAGGGCAAGGTTGAGAAGACAGAGCCTTCATGAATAACCTCAGCTGGTACGGGGGATTGAACTTGCGCTGCTGGCCTTGATGTACATCACAAACCAGCTGTCCAGCTAATCCGGCCCCAATCCACCTAACCGCCACATCTTTGGACAGTGGGAGGAAACCGGAGCACCCGGAGGACACCCACTCAGACACGGGGAGATTGTGTAAACTCTATACAGACACCATGGGCGGAATTCAACCCAGGTCCCTGGTGCTGTGAGGCAGCAGTGCCAATCACTATGCCTCCATGTGCATTTTGCATTTACGCTCACCATAAACATACTTTAAAAGTGAGCCAATGGTGTTTTATTTGCTGTTGGCTAGCCTGAAATCTTCCCCTATTAAAGTCACATGGTATTATAAAGAGATCTTAGAGGGTCAGTGTTATTTGGGCTGACATGTGAATGACATGGTGACAGAGAATGCCCAGCTTCCATTAAATTTGCTCTGTATCCTCTTCCATCCCACTCATGTTTTTCATATAACTACATTCACGTTGTGCTGTGTTGAACAGAAGCGGGAAAGTTCACTCCCAAGTGTCGTCACTATTGCATTGTGGGAAATTCAGCAGCCAAATTGGGCACAGCAAGCTCCCAAGAGTGGGAGTTTGATCATGACTTGAAAAATCGGTGTTGCTGGGGGGGAAACAAATGGCTAGGACACCACAACGGTCTCATTTCCATGCAGCACTTAAATACCAAGAGCTGATTATTGTAAACTCTAGTCATAATTTCAGACAAAGTACCCATTGCCTTCAAGACTGGAGCTGCGATGTGTGTCACTGTGTGATAAACTTGCTGTTCACCCTGTCCTCCCCTGTATATTGACCAGGAGAATACCTCTGCTATTCTTTGATAGTGCCATAGGATCCTCTATATCCAACTGAGAGGGCAGGTCTTGATTTGTTATCCCAATCAAATAATGGAACTCTCCCTCAGTGTTGTCACCAGGGTTCATGCACTTAAACTCTAAATTTGAATTTGCACCTTTGTGACATTCTGCCAGCTGAATCAAAGTGCCAAACATGAGATCACAGGACTTGTGCCCCATCTCTCATTTCACTGCTGAGGCAGCTGTCATGATGTGCAGGCACACACACACACATAATGATTTTCAGACAAGCAGCTAATGGACACAGAGAACAGGACATGGCCAATAAGCAGGCAGGACACTCAGGGGTGGTACCTCACTATAAAAGACACGAGGCACTCACACTCCGCCTCTTTCCACTGATGAACATCTAGAGAGTCAGTCAAGGGTGTTGTTACAATCTCACACCTCCACCACGTGGCTAAGAGCTAGTCTGGTTCAGTCAGAGTAACCACACTTAAGTTGCCAGAGCGTCGAACTCACAGTGAACTGTGCTAACTGTGCTATGAGTTCAATAAACCTGATTCAACTAACTTCAAGGTCTGGAGTATCTTTCTGATCTAAACTGCATCCAGTTGCAGCCAGTGTTAGACCGGTGTACCTGACACGACAGGGGCTATAGTCCACAGAAAATGGCTGACACATTTATTAATTGAATAACTGCTTTTGCAACATCAGGGGGCAAGGAATTATCTAACCTTCCATGTCCTCAGATTGCCCAACGGCACTTTGCGGCCAATGAAGTGATTATTTTTCAAGTGGAGTCACTGTTGTGATGTAGGAAATGCAGCAGCAAATATGCGCACAGCAAGATCCCACAACAAGCCACATGATAAGGAGCAGAAGATATGTTTTTACTGATATTGGTTGAAGGATAAATATAGACCAGGACAAGGGGGAAATCCCCCCCTACTTTGCTTTAAAGTAGTGCAATGGGATATTTTATGTGAACCTTGGTCCATGGACTCAGAGAGAATATTCCTCTTGTGGCAAAGAGCATTAGTGGAGGCTATCAATACACAATAGCCACCAAGAAATTTAATAGGGTATTTAGAAGAAACTCTTTCACCCAAACCGGGGTGAGAATGTGGAGTTTGATAGCCCAGGACATGGGTGAAGCATATAGTACAGATGTAGTTAACAGGAAGCTGGACAAACACATGAGAGAGAAGGGAATAGGTGAGGAAAGATAGTAAGGGACCCAAGTGGAGCATAAACACCAGTATGAACTGGTAGGGCCGAATGGACTGGTTTCGGTCATGTATGCCTTCTGCAACCCAATGCAGAAACATTCCCCGCCTGATCAAAACTCTCAATCCCTCTGCGCTACTTGTGAATTTCAATACTCATTTCAACAAAATAGTCTTCAAATGAAAAGCGGTCAACAGTAACAAGGAGATTGAACCATCGGACTCCAAAACCCATCTGGTCACTAACATCCTTCAGGGAAGGAAACCTGCCTTTTGTGCCCCGTCTGGATATGATTCAGTACGAACTGCCCAGCAGGCCTGTCCATTATATCAAATATGGCCATCAATTTAAGAGAGCCCGCAACTATCTTTTCAGGGCAACGTCACAGCACTTCACAGCTGCAGGTTATGTTTGCTGCTTGCTCCTGCTGGTGGCTGCAGATGCCTGGAGGCTGCAGTTGCTGTTTCCTTCCTTTTCTGTAGCCAGAAAGAAGGACAATTTTTTCTAAGGTCCTTGGGTCCTGGAACACTGGGCTCGGGGAACGTATGAGTCCAGAAGGCAATCCGGTTTGAAGCAAGAAGATTCTGTGGGACCTGGTGCACGACATTGTTCCAAACGGGCCACCTGATGATGCCATTGAAGAAATGCTTTTGCAGATTGCTGTGGCTTTTGTTGCTGTGTGTAACTGGCACATCACCCCAGGTTAAACATACTGGAAGTCAAGGATTTTCAACTGCACCTTGAGTGGTAGGGGAAGATGTGGATGCCAGTATTTGGTTCCGGTGAAATTGGGCCATGCGGGAGGGGCCTGAACAGCTGAGGCTCCTGGACGAAGAATGGTAGTGATACGTGGAACAAGTCACACATTGATGGACAGATCATTTCCAAGGCAAATGTCTGGACATGATAACACACTCTCAGGCTTATCCTCCTTTTCTGTTGAGGAACCTGTGAGGGATGATACCGTTGTAATGATATGTATAGTGCTAGTGTAGTAAAGGGTTAACATTTAAAACTATGTGTAAATCAAACACTAGATGGCACCACTAATACATTGTATATAAGAAAACATCTCTAGGAATTCTGGGAGAAGCTGAAGAGAACATGATGAGAAGCTGAGGAGAACAGAGTGAGAATTGATTGTGGAGATATAGCATGCAGTTTATTAGTTAGATACAATATTGATTACCATGCTACAGATTTAGTATTGTTAGTTTAGTATCTTTTACTCAGTAAAGTGTGTGAACACAATCAAAGTTAGTAGTATAAAATGAATTTGTTTCGATTCAAACTTCTTGGGCTGGATTCTCCGCAGCCCCATGCCAAAATCGCATTTGGCGGGGTGGCGGAGAATTCTCTTTTATGCCTGAATCGGGCCTTCCGCCGCTTCCGCGATTCTCCAGTGCCCGGAGAATTGCTCGTGCGCGATTTATGCTGGGGGGCCATTGCCAGAGTCCTCCCAGCGATGCTCCAGCCATGACCGGCCGAATTCCCGACGGCTTGGTTCTAACCACGTCTGGCCGGTCAGGACTCTCGCGTGCGGCTGCAGACTCATTCCCAGCTGCCCTGGTGGGGGGGGCGGGGATCAAGTATCGGGGGGGGGGGGGGGGGGGGAGGGGGGGGCGTGTTAGATGGAACGGTGCGGGGTAGATTGTTGGGACCTTCTTTGTTGGTGCAGGTCCGCCGGCTGAGTCCGCCATCGCGTTCAGCGCAGCCGCCGCCGTGCGCATGCACGGACTCGGAACTGGAAGTACGAGGGCCCGTCTCCGCAGCTAAAGCCGCGACAAGCACTCCGGGGCCCTGACAGCCCTGACAGGGGAATAGGTCTTAATTCTTTTAAGGAAAGTCTGGCGTGAAATGTCAACGTTGGAACCCGACACGGGAGTTGCAGTTTCAGTTATTGGGAAGCAGACCTTCGATATGACAAGGACAGGGATACAGCAGTTAGATCTGCGGGACTCCGAGGCAACATTAGCGACGTACACTGGCGAACCGTTAGCCATTGAGGTATCCACAATGACCCCGGTAGTTTAGGGGCAACAGTCGGTGCGGCTCGCATTGATCATAGTCAAGAGACGCAGCTCCAGCCTGCTTGGCCATGATTGGCTAAAACGTCTACACCTGGACTGGCAGCAAATTTTCCAAATGGGATCTGGACGTCTGTACAAAAGGTGAGAAAATACCCCGAGGTTTTCCAGCCCGGATTGGGGAAAATAAAGGGGGCCATGGCAAAAATCCAGGTGGACTCGGACGGACAGCCGAGGTCGTTCAGGGCTCGCCTGGTCCATTACACTTTGTTAGCGAAAGTTGAGGCTGAACTCAACCGACTCGAAGGTGTTGGGGTCATGAGACCGGTACGTTTTGCCAAATGGGTGGTGCCAGTGGTCCCGGTGCTCAAACCCGATAAGACGGTCAGTCTGTGTGGGGACTATAAGTTGATGGCCAACAGGGTCTCCTGGCTGGATCATTACACGATGCTCCACATCGAGGATCAATACGCAAAACTGGCCGGTGGACACTCATTTACGAAACTCGATATGAGTCATGCGTACTTGCAGTTAGAATTGGATCCTGCTTCCCGTAACTACATCACCATAAAAACTCATGGGGGCCTCTACGAGTAAACACCAGACTACCCTCTGGAGTCTCGTTGGCCTATGCCATATTCCTGAGGGTAATGGAAAACGTATGAGAGGATTGCCGCGAGTGGCAGTGTATCTGGACCATGTGTTAATCACAGGGGAAACTGCTTTCGCCTCCCAGACACTGGCTGTGGCCTAGTGCAATTATGCTCAAATTGAGAAAGAGGGTCTTGCTGTTGTCTTCGCTGTGAGGAAATTCTATCAGTATGTGTACGGTCGACGGTTCATCATCATCACAGACCACAGCCGTTGCGAGGTATTTTCAAAGAAGACAAAACGATTCCGCCCATTGCCTCCGCCAGGCTGAGGAGTATTCATTTGAATGTCGTTGATGTACCATCGATTGAACGCGAGACGAGTTGCTGTACAAAAGTATGGCTTTAATCAGCTAGATGTTAGCCCTACGGTCGACTACAGTGAATGGACGACCGCCGGGAGTACTGGGTATTTATACCCCGCCCTGGAGGCGGGGTTAACTCAGCCTCTCGACCAATCGGGGAGCCGTCACATGACTGGTCTCAACCAATCGGTCGAGAGGCACATGACCGACCAGGGCCAATGGTAAGCCGGTCGTCCAGGTACCCAGATTGCAAACGCAGATGCATTAAGTCGACTGTTTTTGCCTACGCGCCCTACCTCACCTCCCAAGGCAGATGAGGCAGTGATGATAATGCGCTGTGAGGTTAGCTCTCGGTTTGTGCCAAAGTCTGACTGCTGTCTTTCTGCTGAGAGCGCGCTCACTCCCATCCTCTAAACGGCATCTGCATTGAGGGAATTTGATCTTGGAACGTTGTGCCCAACGTGGCGGGCATGCACCAGCTCAGGGCAACAGGAGGTAGGGGTGCAGACAGGCCCGTTGTGAAAGTTAACGTGACAGAGGCTTCACATATATCAGGGCTACCATGTTTTTTTTTAGAACAGTACAGCACAGAACAGGCCCTTCGGCCCTCAATGTTGTGCCGAGCAATGATCACCCTACTCAAGCCCACGTATCCACCCTGTACCAGTAACCCAACAACCCCCATTAACCTTATTTTTTAGGACACTAAGGGCAATTTAGCCTGGCCAATCCACCTAACCCGCACATCTTTGGACTGTGGGAGGAAACTGGAGCACCCGGAGGAAACTCACGCACACACGGGGAGGACGTGCAGACTCCGCACAGACAGTGACCCAGCCGGGAATCGAACCTGGGACCCTGGAGCTGTGAAGCATTTATGCTAACTACCATGCTACCATGCTGCCCCTTAATTGTGAATATTTGACTTTCCATTCTCTTTAGCTATGGATAGTACCCACCCCGTCTCTCCCCCCCCCCCCCCCCAACAGCCCAGTGCCCACTCAGTGCTCCTCACTCTTCTTGCTTTTTCATTTTTTTTAGAGCAGCCAATTATTTTTCTTTTCCAATTAAGGGACAATTTAGCGTGTCCACCACCGAACGAGCACATCTTTGGGTTGTGGGGGTGAAACCAACGCAGACACGGGGAGAATGTGCAAACTCCACACGGACAGTGACCCAGAGCCGGGATTCAAACCCGGGTCCTCAGCGCCGCTGTCCCAGTGCTAACCACTGCGCCACATTCCGCCCACTTCCTGCTTTTTCATGGCCTACTGCTACGTCGAGGTGTGTCGCCATCTGAGTTGGAGGCAGCCTGCTGCTTTCCCTGCCCTGTGGCCTTTGATGCTCTTGGCAGACACCCTCTGGAGGGTATCACAGGTGTCACCATGCCACCCTGTTCTGCCCACTGCCCTTGCGATATGCCGGTGTCAGAAGGCCGATTCGGAAGAACTGGAAACCACCCTTGGTCGCAGGCCCCGCGATGGCCTCCAGCGCTTCCTCCTTCCTCATGGTGCCCCCAGTGCCCTGGAGGCCTCCATGGGATAGAGGGGCTGCTGGAATGAGCTCTAGTGACCTCTGAAGTGCCCCTGCAATGTCCACCTACACCTGGGCCATATCCCTCAGTGGGACATGTTGAGGCCCTCAGCCATGGTCATCAGAGATTGTGCCACGACATGGGCACCACCACTTGGCTCTGAAGTTGTGCCCCTCATATCCCACTGCGGTTGTCACCCTATCAGCGATGGCCTCCGTGCCATGCATTGTCGGCAACATCTCCAGCACCCGTAACATTTGGGACTCCGCCAATCGGCAATGCACCCACTGGAATGAGTGGGCAGCATGGTAGCACAGTGGTTAGCACTGTTGCTTCACAGTTCCAGGATCCCAGGTTCGATTCCCGGCTTGGGTCACAGTCTGTGCAGAGTCTGCACGTTCTCCCCGTGTCTACGTGGGTTTCCTCCGGGTGCTCCGGTTTCTTCCCATAGTCCAAAGACGTGCAGGTTAGGTGGATTGGACATTCTGATCTCCCTCTGTGTACCCGAACAGGCGGCGGAGTGTGACGATTAGGGGATTTTCACAGTCACCTAGTTGCAGTGTTAATATAAGCCTACTTGTGACAATAAAGATTATTATACTTATATAAAGAACGTCGCTAACATCCCCTCCTGAATTTCACAGTTGTATCCTACCATCTGCGTCAGCTCGAGGGTAACCTTGTCCAGAGGCTCAGCATCTGACTGGGACCCAACTGTGTCCAAGGGTCCAGCAGACCCCCGACTGCTGTCCCCCCCTGGACATTCCTGTCTCCAACTGATGGTGGTGCTGTGTGGTGCTCACTATATTGTGCCCCAGAGGCTTGTCCACTGATGTTGCCCACCAAGGTGTGTGTCTCTGCGCTGGTGGAAGGTGGGGGCGATATCTGTAAAGCCTCGATGGTGGTGTCCATGGAGCTCTCCTCCGATGTGGTCTCTGGGGTGGTGGGGGTAGGGGAGGGGAGTGACTCCGGGTGGCCCGGCCACATCAGATGGAGATCCTGAGAGATAATGGACATGTGGTCAGTGAGGGGGGAAGGATCATTTGGTCTGACACATACAACTCACTTGTGACAGGTTGTGACAGGGTATTTGGGTGAAGCGGCAGTGGGTCCTCACCTCTGCGGCGCAGGCTGACATTAATGTTGGTGACTGCTGTCTCCTCCGACAACCCCACGATTTTGAGGGCCTGTACCTCATAGGGGATGAGGACGTGAATCTCTGGTACTCCGCCCCCTGTCTTGATCCTTTCTTGCTTATTATGGGCTACCGTCTCCTGCGGGAACAAAGAGAGGCTGTTGTGAGCTGCACACTTGATGGGACAAGGAGGGTTCTATAGCAGAGGGCATGTGTGGGTGCCAGTGGGTTGTGACGAACAAGCACGCAGATCAGATTTGAGGAGGGTGCAAGGTGCCAGCCAGTGATTTGTGGGTGTTGGGAAGTTGAGGAGTTGCAGGGGCCAGGAGAGCAGCTTGGTGGAGGTCTTCTGCCGACATTGGATGGTGTTCCCCTTGGTCATGCTGCCCACACTGACAGCCGTGGCCACTGCCTCCAGGGTGGCATTGGTGACCCTGCTGCCAACCCTCTAACCCCCTCGGGGGAACAGGATGCTCTGTCTCGCATCGAAACCATTGAGAAGCCTGGCCAGGTTGGTAACCCCAAAACAGGGAGCGGTATTCCCGCTGCCATGCTGGAGTATTGACTGGGAGTGAGGTGAGGGAGCGTTTAAAAGCAGCTCCCCCTTGTTAGTGGCGAGACACTGAGGCGCGTGTCTAGCAAATCAGACGGCGAGACAGCCAGTAATGGCAAGAAGCTCGTTGGAGCTCATTTCCGGTACCAAGGGCTGTTAAATACTGGCCGCGATCTCGCCAACGCGGCTGTGAAGAAACACTCTGCCAATCACGCTCAAAATTACACTTCGAAATGTTCCCAGTGAGCTGCAGCATGTGCTGTGCCCTGAGAACTGTCCAAGTGTGGCATGGAATTTTACACAAAAAGGTGATGGAAAATCAATGTAAACAATCATATTGTTTCACCTTAAATAATATGCACTCCAACCAAAATTACAATACATAAAACCCATGAAAATTAATAATCAAATACTTTAAAAGACTTTATGTTTTAAAACGTTAACGTCCTAAAGGGTGAATTTGAGAGAACATAGTTTTTACTGGTCACCATAGAAACCAAACAACCTCGTCTGCACGCTTTTTTACTGATAGTAAAACCAGACAAAACAAGCTGGCAGACGCAGAGAAATACACCAAATCCACATTTCTTTGTCAATTTATTTTATATCCCCTGATCTAAGAAGAAAAGGATAAGTTTGATTCCTTTGCTTACCCTGCACCACATGCCGCCGCCCATTCCGGCTGACATGCCAGGGTGCCCTGGCCACTGCGGCCACAGGCCACCCACCCCTGGACTGCACGTGTTGGACTGTCTAACACTGCATTTGCTGTCCCCCCCCCCCCCCCCCCCGCCTCCAGGAGAAGGCTGCCCATAAAGGCGGGAGAAAACCAGAGGTGGACCGTCGGATCTGCGGCCCCTCACCGTGACAGGGCAGCGGGCCCTGGAACCACCCTCATCCCCACACCACCCTCATCCCCACCACCCCCAATCCCTCCCCACCCCCACCGGACCACAGTCTAATCATGCGTCTTGTCTTGTCACACGTATGAGCCGGTGATGGGGCAGGTCCATCCAGTGTTGCACCACCCCCCCCCAGTGCCACAGCCGCAACCTGACTGCATGCGGAGTTGTCGATGAGCATCCCGCAGCTGCAGATATAGTTGGAGGAGTCCAACCTTGTGCAGGAGCAAGAGGTGATGCCGACCATGCGTGCCACCCAGGCCAACACTGCACGGGTGGCGTCTGTGGTGGAGGTCTTGGCGGACGGGGGTTTTGGCTATTGGTCAGAATGTCTAAGGGCTCAGGCACTCTGTGCAGGTGCTGGCCGAGGCCCAGGGCCGGGCTGCCCTCTCACAGGTAACCATGTGCCAGAGGCACCTGGACATCGCAGTGGCGGCACTGAGCTTGGCCCAGTCACAGCGGGCCATGGCTGGGAATGCCGGCAGCATTTCCCAGGCGCCGGCCGATGTGGCACAGAGGGAGGTAGCCCAGTTGCAGATAGAGGTGACCCAGTCCCAGAGGGAGCTGGCCCAGTCATTGGCTGATGTGGCACAGGCCCAGATGATTATGCCATGGTCGCAGCTTGATATGGCGCAGTCGCAGATGGAGGTGCTCCATGGCTGCGAGCATGCAGACCCTGGTCGAGACAGCAGTGGGCCTCCAGGACTGGCAGCATCAGGCGGCGGGGGAGCCTGAGGGGATAGCTCCGCTCGTACCCCCGTCCCATGGAGCAGCCCAGGGGCCATCAGCACCCCGAGGGAGGAAGAAGCGATGGTGCCGTGCCCATGACTCCCACAGGGGAGGTGCTGGAACACCACAGCACTTGGACTAGAACCTGGAGTTGTAAGACTTCTACCTGAATCTGGAAGGAGCAGCCTCACTATAGACAGATGCTGTGAGATGCCCAGCCACAGTTAACTCCACATCCCAGCAACAGCCGTACAGTGTAAATCATCACTTCCTATCAATCACTTTGAACACTCAGTACAGAACGCACTGTGCTTTGATTGTGCATCAAAACAAAAATTTTCCAAGTGAAAAACAGTTCAAGATAATCAGACACTAAAAGTGTATCTTTTGAATTCTGGACGTTTAATAATCACTGATAAATTCTCTTGCGGCTTCCTGAATGAGGCTCTTGATAGCAGCAGATGTACTGAGATCCCTCAGGAATGGTACAACTCCAGTGACAGGTCAGATACACACATGGTGACTGGACGATTCCACTCCAGCCAGAGACGGGGTTAATGGCGGGAGGGGGCAGAGAATACGGCGTGATTGAGAACATTCAGCTTGTGGACTGCGGGAAGTTGCACTGATGAGCTTCATGACGGAAGAGTGGTGGATTGACATTCCCGCCAAAAGGCATCAGGAAGTCGTTTACCATATGTTTAGCAGGATTCAAACTGCCACCCGACCGAAATTGTGCTCCCACCTCACCCCGCTCGTCTCACCCGGTTTGATCATCTGTCAGGCTGGCAGGATGTCACACTAGGTCAAAGCCTGACCGCAAAATGTGGCGAGACTTAGTGGGGTACGGGCAGAGAGCAGACTGGAGAGAGAGATGGCAGGCTGGGGAGGGTAGATGGCAGGTTGGAGAGGGGAGATGGCAGGCTGGAGAGGGTAGAGAGCAGGCTGGAGAGAGAGATGGCAGGTTGGAGAGGGGAGATGGCAGGCTGGAGAGGGTAGAGAGCAGGCTGGAGAGAGAGATGGCAGGTTGGAGAGGGGAGATGGCAGGCTGGAGAGGGTAGATGGCAGGCTGGAGAGGGGAGATGGCAGGCTGGAGAGGGTATATGGCAGGCTGGAGAGGGGAGATGGCAGGCTGGAGAGGGTATATGGCAGGTTGGAGAGGGTAGATGGCAGGCTGGAGAGGGGAGATGGCAGGCTGGAGAGGGGAGATGGCAGGCTGGAGAGGGTAGATAGCAGGCTGGAGAGGGTATATGGCAGGCTGGAGAGGGTAGATGGCAGGCTGGAGAGGGGAGATGGCAGGCTGGAGAGGGGAGATGGCAGGTCGGAGTGGGGAGATGGTAGGTTGGAGAGGGGAGATGGCAGGTCGGAGCGGGGAGATGGTAGGTTGGAGAGGGGAGATGGCAGGCTGGGGCAGGTGGATGGCAGGTCGGAATGGGTAGGTGGCAGGTTGGAGCGGGTGGACGGCAGGCTGGAGAGGGGAGATGGCAGGCTGGAGCGGGTAGATGGCAGGCTGGAGTGGGTAGATGGCAGGCTGGAGAGGGGAGATGGCAGGCTGGAGAGGGGAGATGGCAGGCTGCAGAGGGTAGATGGCAGGATGGAGAGGGTAGATGGCAGGCTGGAGAGGGTAGCTGGCAGGTCGGAGTGGGTAGATGGCAGGCTGGAGAGGGTAGGATGGCAGGCTGGAGCGGGTAGATGGCAGGCTGGAGAGGGGAGATGGCAGCTTGGAGAGGGTAGATGGCAGGTCAGAGCGGGTAGATGGCAGGTTGGAGCGAATAGATGACAGGCTGGAGAGGGTGGATGGCAGGTTGGAGAGGGTAGATGGCAGGTTGGAGCGGGTAGATGGCAGGTTGGAGCGGGTAGATGGCAGGCTGGAGAGGGTAGATGGCAGGTTGGAGCGGGTAGATGGCAGGCTGGAGAGGGTAGATGGCAGGTTGGAGCTGGTAGATGGCAGGCTGGAGCTGGTAGATGGCAGGTTGGAGCTGGTAGATGGCAGGCTGGAGCTGGTAGATGGCAGGTTGGAGCTGGTAGATGGCAGGCTGGAGCTGGTAGATGGCAGGTTGGAGCGGGTGGATGGCAGGTTGGAGCGGGTGGATGGCAGGTTGGAGCGGGTAGATGGCAGGTTGGAGTGGGTAGATGGCAGGTTGGAGAGGGGAGATGGCAGGCTGGAGAGGGGAGATGGCAGGTTGGAGAGGGGAGATGGCAGGCTGGAGCGGGTAGATGGCAGGTTGGAGAGGGGAGATGGCAGGCTGGAGAGGGGAGATGGCAGGCTGGGGAGGGTATATGGCAGGTTGGAGAGGGGAGATGGCAGGCTGGTGCGTGTAGATGGCAGGCTGGAGAGGTAGATGGCAGGTCGGAGCGGGTGGATGGCAGGTTGGAGTGGGTAGATGGCAGGTTCGAACGGGTAGATATCAGATCAGAGCGGGTAGATGGCAGGGTGGAGCGGGTGGACGGCAGGCTGGTGCGGGTAGATGGCAGGCTGGAGTGGGTAAATGGCAGGCTGCGGAGGGTAGATGGCAGGCTGGAGAGGGAGATGGCAGGCTGCGGAGGGTAGATGGCAGGCTGGTGCGTGTAGATGGCAGGTTGGAGCGGGTAGATGGCAGGCTGGAGAGGTAGATGGCAGGCTGGAGCGGGTGGACGGCAGGTTGGAGCGGGTAGATGGCAGGCTGGAGAGGGTAGATGGCAGACTGGAACGGGTAGCTGGCAAGTTGGAGTGGGTAGATGGCAGGCTGGTGCGTGTAGATGGCAGGCTGGGGAGGGTAGATGGCAGGTTGGAGAGGGTAGATGGCAGGCTGGGGAGGGTAGATGGCAGGTTGGAGCGGGTAGATGGCAGGCTGGAGAGGGTAGATGGCAGGCTGGAGAGGGTAGATGGCAGGCTGGGGAGGGTAGATGGCAGGCTGGGGAGGGTAGATGGCAAGTTGGAGTGGGTAGATGGCAGGCTGGTGCGGGTAGCTGGCAGGCTGGAGAGGGGAGATGCCAGGCTGGTGCGTGTAGATGGCAGGCTGGTGCGTGTAGATGGCAGGCTGGTGCGGGTAGATGGCAGGCTGGTGTGTGTAGATGGCAGGCTGGAGAGGGGAGATGGCAGGCTGGTGCGGGTAGATGGCAGGCTGGAGAGGGGAGATGGCAGGCTGGTGCGTGTAGATGGCAGGCTGGTGCGTGTAGATGGCAGGCTGGTGCGTGTAGATGGCAGGCTGGTGCGTGTAGATGGCAGGCTGGTGCGTGTAGATGGCAGGCTGGTGCGTGTAGATGGCAGGCTGATGCGTGTAGATGGCAGGCTGGTGCGTGTAGATGGCAGGCTGGTGCATGTAGATGGCAGGCTGGTGCGTGTAGATGGCAGGTTGGTGCGTGTAGATGGCAGGTTGGTGCGTGTAGATGGCACGCTGGGGAGGGTAGATGGCAGGCTGGAGTGTGTAGATGGGATTCTGCCACCCTGTTCTTGCCGTTCCCTCTAATTATGAGCTATGCCCTCCTGTGGGGACAAAGAAAAGGCATTGTGTGCTGAACGCTTGATGGGGCCAGGGGTTCTATAATCTATAACAGGTGTCATGTATGGACACTGCACCGAGACATTAGTGGGTGCCTTGGGGTCCTGAGGAACAAGCTTCAAGATCGAGTGTTGGGAGGGTGAGAGGTGTCAGATTGGTTGTGGGGGGGGGGGGGGGGTATGGGAAATTGTAGAGTGGCAGCTGGGACTTTTGCCATGAGTGAGGTGGTAACTTACCCTGGCA
Source organism: Scyliorhinus canicula (assembly GCF_902713615.1). Classification (NCBI taxonomy): domain Eukaryota; kingdom Metazoa; phylum Chordata; class Chondrichthyes; order Carcharhiniformes; family Scyliorhinidae; genus Scyliorhinus; species Scyliorhinus canicula. The sequence goes on along the minus strand of NC_052158.1, from coordinate 151,466,081 downwards.
GCTCGTTGGAGGCTGTTACTCATCTTCCTGTAGGGGATGGCGGACCTCCTTGTCATGCTGCCCGCACTCATTGCAGCTGCCACTGCCTCCCAGGCGGCATTGCTGACCCTGTAGCTGGTTCTCCAAATGCCTCTGGGGGAATAGGGTGCCCACCCTCTTGTCCACAGTGTGGAGAGGCCTGGCCAGGTGAGCATCCCCAAAGTGAGGAGAAGGTCTCCGCGTTGCCATCCTCGTGCCTTCACTGGGAGTGAGCGCTGAGGGAACATTTAAAAGCAGCTCCTCCTCATTAGCAACGAGCCGCTGAGGCGCATGGTGAGCGAATCAGACGGCGAGGGAGCCAGGCATGACGAGATTCATGTGGGAGTTCATGTTTGCACTAAAGTCCGGGTGAATACAAGTTGCGATCTCACCCTTACAGCTGACGTGAAGTACCCCGCCAAACTTGCCCAAAATGACACTTAGTCATTTTTTGGGTGATTCGCGACCTCTGTACCTGAATGCATGTAGCGTTCAACAAAAATAGGCAGCAGATAGATCATACTTATTTGCATTGATAGCCATGACAGAGATATAGCGGCAGGGTGACAAAGCTTGGAACCTGAATACTGAAGGATTCATGACATTGAGCAAGGACAGGAAGCTTAATGAAAGGCAGAGCTGTGGCTTTGTTAATTAATTATGGTATTAGCACAAGATAGAGGGATAACCTAAATTCAGGTAACCAGGATGTAGCAGAGGTTTGGGTCAAGATCAGGAATGATTAAAGCAACAATTCACCTGTGGGATTGATGTGGCCTCCTAACAGCAACAGATGGTAGGTTGCAGTATAAAGGAATAAATAGTGAGAGTTTGTCAGAAAAGGACAGCAATAATCCTGGGGGTCTTTAATCTGCATGTAGACAGGAAATGTAGCCAAGTTGAGGAGTTGGTAGAATGTTGTTGGGATATTTCAGAATGCACGCAATAGATACATTCCAACAAGAAAGAAAAGTTCAAAGGTGAGGATCTACCATTCATGGTTAACTGAACATGTTAAAGACAGTATCAAACTTAAAGAAAAGGCATATAATTGTGCAAAGCTGGGTGGCAGGTCAGAAGATTGGACAGAATATAAAAAAGAGCAAAGGATGACAAAAAAGATTGATAAAGAAGGAAAAATTAGAGTCCAAGAGAAAGCTAGCTAGAAATATGAAGATGGATAGTCAGAGTTTCTATAGGTATCTTATAAAGGATTAAGAAAGTGAGTGTTGGTCCTAACGGAGTGTGGAGACCAGGGGATTTTCACAGTAACTTCATTGCAGTTTTAATATAAACCTACTTGTGACACCAATAAAGGTTATTATTAGAAAGCGAGTCTGGGGAATTAATAATGGAAAATAAGGGGATGGCTGATGAATTGAACAAGTATTTAGCATCGTTCTTCGTTTCAGACATAATGGGTGGGATTTTCCGACCCCCCGTCGGTTGGAGAATCGCGGGGGGGGGGGGGGGGGCGGCATGAATACTGCCCCCACCGGCTGCCAAATTCTCCAGCGCCAGAGATTTGGCGGGGGCAGAAATCGCTCCGCACCGGTCGGCGGGCCTCCCCCCCGGCGATTTTCCGGCCTGTAATGGGCCAAAGTCCCGCCCGTTCTATGCAGGTCCCGCCGGTGTAAGTTAGAGTTGGTCCCTTACAGGCAGGACCTGGCGGCATGGGCGTGCTCCGGGATCCTCGGGGAGGGGGGGGGGGCGCGGGCCGATCTGGCCCCAGGGGGTGCCCCCACGGTGGCCTGGCCCACGATCGGGGCCTACCGCTCCGTGGGGGGGCCCGTGCTGTGGGGGCACTCTTTTCCTCCGCACCGGCTGTGTAAGTCTCCGCTATGGCCGAACCGTATGTGAACCCCCCCCCCCCCCCCCCCCCCCGGCGCATGCGCGGGGATGACGTCAGCAACCACTGACGCTCCAGCGCATGCGCAGGCCCGCGCCGGCCGGCGGCGTGCCTTCGGCCCCGGCTGGCACAGCACCAAAGGCCTTCCACGCTAGCCGGCGGGGCGCAAACCACTCCGGCGCTGGCCTAGCACCTGAAGGTGCGGAGGATTCCACACATTTGGGGAGGCCCGGCGCCGGAGTGGTTCCTGCCACTCCATCCCGCCAGACCCCCCGCCCCACCGGGTACGGGAGAAGCCCGCCCAATGTTACCACTGGTCTGATAGGCAGAGACTATTCTGTGATAACTCCCTGAAAGTGATAAGAGGCTGTCAGGGATGCCGGGTGCTGATTCCCATGAGCGCTGTGTGATGCACGGTCAGCAAACTAACCTCGAAGTGAGGATGAAATGCAGCTCAGCAGGTTCACAAAGGTACCATCGTTAAACACATCGTACTAATTGCACGCTGATGCTTGGGCTTGGGGGAGTGTTTCCGGTGAGCATTATAATGAGAGGCAAATGTATTGAACAGATGTTCGGAGTGTGCAGTAGCAGGACATGCAACCTGCCTCTGACGGCTGGAGCGCACCATCATGACCTGGTTTTACAACAACATAAAACCGGGGCTGGATTCTCCAATTGACAGGTTATGTCCGGAGGATGTGTGGCGTTTTACGTCAATACAATCGGTGATGCCCCAGCACCGATCCTCCGACCGGTGAGGGGCTAACAGCCACGCCGCGTAAACTCCCGGCCTCAACGACAAAAACGGCCGGAGAATTGCCGGGTCTGCGGTTGCGCTGCGCATGGCGACGACCTGCAGCGGTCACGCCGTACAACATGGCTCCGGCCGTGCGCTGACCCGACCTGCCAGATAGTGCTTCCCTGGATATCCCCCCTGGCCACCCCCTGGCCAACCCCCACCTGTCCTCCAGCCCTCGCTGAAGCCCCCCCCCGTCAGCAGCACCGTCCCTGCCCAACCAGCTGGACACAGTCGAAATCGACGTTGGGGAACGGAGAACCCTGTCCCCGATTTTTTGCTTTCTCATGATATTCTCCAATCCCGCCAGCCGTGATGCCTGCCGTGATTGGGAACGGTTTATCCGCTCTCAGTCTCAAGAATGGAAAATTTCATCCATTTGGATAAGACTGAAGCCCTTGCAACAATCTTCAACCAGAAGTGCGGAGTGGATGATTCATCCTGGCCTCCTGCACAGGTTCCCAGCATCGCAGATACCAATTTTCAGTCAATTTGATTCACTCCACGTGATTTCGAGTAACGCTGAAGGCACTGGATACTGCCAAGGCTACGGTCGTGGGAGATTGTGGGATATTGTCACTGGACTAGTAATCTGGAGATCCAAAGCACTCTGGGGTCACAGGCTGAAATCCCGCAGCTGCAGATGGTGAAATATGAATTCAATAAAAATCTGGCATGAAACCTTCACGCAAACCAGCCTCCCATCCACCGACTCTGTCTATAATTCCCGCTGCCTCGGAAAGGCAGCCAGCATAATTAAGGACCCTACGCACCCCTGGACATACTCTCTTCCATCTTCTTCCGTCAGGAAAAAGATACCAAAGTTTGAGATCACGTACCAACCGACTCAAGAACAGCTTCTTCCCTACTGCCATCAGACTTTTGAATGGACCTACCTCGTATTGAGTTGATCTTTTTTCTACACCTTACTATAACTGTAACATTATATTCTGCAGTTCCTTCCCTATGTACAGTGTGCATTGTTTGTACAGCATGCAAGAAACAATATTTTTCACTCTATACATACATGTGACAATAATAAATCGCATCAAATCAAATTGTCGATTGTCATCAAAACCCATCTGGTTTACTAATGTCCTTTAGGGAAGGAAATCTGCTGTCCTTGCACCCCTGTCACAATGTCAATCCCCGCTAGTCCCAGAGCTCCTGGCATACAGCCCCCAACAGGCTCGAATGCTAAATTAATCTTCTTACCTCCTTGCTCTTCCTCAAAGGCCATGGCGCCTGGGTCCTGTTTGCAAATGTTTGCACCAAATCACACCTATGTGACCCGTCTGTGAGGGTTGGAGCATAAGGGGCACTAGGGGGGGGGGGGGGGGGGGGGGGGGGGGGGGGGGGGGGGGTGGTAGGTTTGGTCTTCCAGCCTGTTGATGACATTGAAATTTATGTCAATTGGCTGTTTGTATGTTCACGCCGAAGCAGGGCTGGCATCCCAACACGGGAACAGAGATTGGAAACGGGTCTGCTGCCGGGCGTTTTTAGGCCGATGTGGGATTCTCCATCCGATCCAGATTCACGATGTTGGTGCAGGGGACGGAGAATCCACATTCCTGCCTACCCCAATAACCTCCCACCCCCTTCTTTAACAGGAATCTATCTTACATTGCCTTAAAAATATTCAAAGACTGCTTGCACTGACCTTTTGAGGAAGGCTCATAACCCTCAGAGAAAAATATTTTCCCTCATCTCAAATGGGTGGCCCTTATTTTTAAACAGTGACGGCTTTTTCTAGATTCTCTGACAGGAGGAAACCTCCTCTCCAAAGCTACCCTGCCAAGACCCCTCAGGATGTTAGAAGTTTCAATCAAGTTTCCTCCTACTCTTCTAAACTCCAGCAGATTAAAGCCGAGTCTGGCCAACCTTTCCTTAGAAGCCAACCCGCCCAATTCCAGTTGTTAGTCCAGTAAACCTTCTCTGAATTATTTTCAATGCCTTTACATCCTTCCTGGAATAAGGAGACTAATACAACACACAGTACTCCAGATCTAGACACACCAATGACTGGCATAACAAAGCTTTCGTCAAGGTCTCACACAGCAGGTAATTTGGACATTCTGAATTCTCCCTCAGTGTACCCGAACAAGTGCCGGAGTGTGGCGACTAGCGGCTTTTCACAGAAACTTCATTGTAATGTAAGCTGACTGGTGACAATAAAGATTATTATTATAAACATCCATGGCTAAGCAAGGAGGTTAAGGATAATATAATGTGTGGGAGGTGGAGATTGAGCATGCTTCCTCTCATGTCTGCTGTGTGCTGTCCTCTCCTGCGTAAGGACAAAAGATGGATTGTGAACACTTCTGATGCAGATAACGTTCCCATGCTGCCAACCTCCGCCACTAACCAACCCATTGGCTACAATGTATGCTATTTGTAAGATGCTCTGCTACTAGTCCCCAGGGCTACTTTGGCAGCCTCCATACCTGTGAGCTCCAGAAACTTGAAGGACAATGACAACAAAGGCATGGCAGCAGCTGCAGAGGCTGCATTTGCCCTCCATGCCAATCAGCTCCCCGCCAGAATTTGTGGCTGGTTCAATGACCCACAAGTCATCTCCGTGCCTGCAGACGACGTGGACAGCAGTGGGACCATAAGGAAACACCTCAACACCTGGTGAAAGGTTTTTATGCAATGGGCAGCAGAGATGGTGGCCTTGCCAATGAGGCCCATGTCCCAGTTCCCATTCATTGAAGGGCGTAAGGGGAGTAGACTGCTCACTTACCCTGGCTGTGTGGATGGAGTCATTCATTATTTCTTTTCCTGCGGTCCTCCAATGCATTGACCTGGCAACCACCACCCTGGTGACCTCTTCCCATTCAGGTGAGACAATTGGATCTCCTATCTCCTCCATCCATCCCTCAGAAATAGGATGTCCCTCCTATCCTCCATTGCTTCAATATGTGTGGCCCAGCGAGGCATCATGGAACCTTGGGCCTGGTGCTTGTTGACTTCAGCCTGCCCTGTCCATCACCGAATTCCAATGGGCAGCGATCAGGGTACCTTTCAAGTATGGCGCTCGGTTATGGCAGCAGCACATGCCACTTCCTGACGACCGCCACCCCTCCCTGGTGATTGCCCAGGAAATTCCTGGCCGTATAATTAACCAGCCTAACGACGCGCGATTCGATGGACTTTTCAACTAGGTGGGGTGTTAAACGTGGAACGGAAAATCCCGCCTTGCGGATGTGTGAGGCTATGTGACTTTGGTGGATCTACACACTTGATGAGCATTTTACCCCATTGCAGGTCCAAACATGTTGTTTGCAACTATTATTTTTGGAAGGTTAAGGGTTCAATAAATCTGCGTTGGGAACTAATGGTTTACATTATGAAATGTCTATTTCACTGCCAGTTCCTCTTGTTCCATGCAAAACTGATCAACCATCTCTCCCACATTCAGTTGAGCTCAGCAAATAGGGGATTGCATCATGCATAAGGTTGCTGTTGGCACGGAATGATTGGAAAGTGTTGTTTTGCAACTGTCGTAATCATTACTCCCCCCCCATTTTTGTATAAAAATATTGTTTTAACCCCTCTCCACCATGATGTGGGAGCACAGTCCTGTTCCGCTCAAGTGCAATGATAGTAAATCAAATCATTGCTCCCTTTCAAGCTATTTAAATCTGTTTGGCCAATGAATAGGGTTTCAATGGACCTGGACGTTCCAAGGTTTGAAAATTAATCTCCAGAACATTGCTGGGAGTGAAACAAAGAAAAGATTACAGGACATTAAAAACTCTAACGTGTGTTTTTTTATTCCTTCCTCTCCATTTCTTTGATCTGTTGTTCATTAGCCAGAACAGATTTTGGAGACGGGAATAAAAAGGTTCTTTGGGTGAGATGGGAGGTCATATGATTGAACCACCAGCATCGCTCCGATCAGATATGGCAACTCCAGCAGTGAATTGTAACTGCGGATTTATCCGAACGCCCATCGAGTACAGAAAGGATAATCATTCCTGATGGCTTTTCGGAAGATTCGGAGACCAGAACGTGAACCCAGAACCTCGTGACGCAGAGCAGGAGTGCTACCAATTGAGCCACTGACCTTTTTGAGACAGCAAGGCAACAAATTAAAATGGAAAATTGAGCGCGAACATCATGGGATATTTCTTCTTGTGGTTCCACTTGGAACGGAGTTCTCAAGGAGGGAGGGCACTGAACTGATTTCAGAGGCATTAGAAACTTTACTGGGAGGAGATACGATTGGCTATTCCGGAATGGTGGTGTCAGCTGCATTGAAATATCTGGTTCAGCCAAAGCTACCTTGTTGGAAAATTTTTGACTCTTCACTCCACTGTAGGTCCAAATCATTGTGGAATGTATCTTGCAAACTGAGCTCTCAACATTTATTGTTTCAGATGATACCCATGAGATATGAATGTCCTGGAAAATATAAACAGACCACAATGTTCTCGAGGTTGAAGTTTGTGCGGGTATGTTTTCCTCATCCATGTGTTAGAACAGACTACATACTAAACAACAAACGGTTCCCTAACACCCAGAAATCAACAGGCGAACTACCAAATAGAACAGTTCCTGCACTTATAGCCATGACAACAGTGATGGAGTCGAGAATGAAAGAAAGAACTTGCATTTATATACCGCCTATCACAATCTCAGGATGTCCCAAAATATTTTACAGTCAATGAAGTATATTGGAGTCAAACTGAAATGTTAAGGATGGCACGGTGGCACAATGGTTAGCACTGTTACTTCACAGCACCAGGGCCCTGGGTTCGATTCCGACCTCGGGTGACTGTGTAGAGTTTGCACATTCTTCCCGTGTTTACATGGGTTTCCTCCGGGTGCTCCGGTTTCCTCCCACAGTCGAAAGATGTATGGGTTAGGTGGATTGGCCATGCTAAATTGCCCCTTAGTACCCAAAGGTTAGATGGGGTGACGGGGAGTGGGCCAAAGTAGAGTGCTCTTTCAGAGGGTCAGTGTAGTCTCAATGGGCCAAATGGCTTCCTTCTGCACTGCAGGGATTCTATGGTTCCCACCTCTATGTATGCTGCCAGGTATGCTGAGTATTTCCTGTGTTTCTTTTTATGTCTTTTTGTAACGATTATTGAAGGATAAATTTTGGCCAGGGAACTGAGGAAACTCCTGCTACTCTTCCTCAAAATTATGTCTTTAGACTGCCTCAATAGCAAACAGAGGGTTTGGTTTAACATTCAGTCCGAAAGACAGCGACCGGGATTCTCCGAAGTCCGGACCCAAGTGTTGACACCGGCGCCAAAACAGGAGTGAGCGATGCCGGCGTCAACAGGCCTCCAGGGCCAGGCATTCAACCCTTCCACGGGGGCTAGAACAGCGGCGAAAGCCGGTGCGCCGTGGCCGTCTCCGCGCCGGCTCCCGGGCAAAACGGCGGAGCCCTACAGGGGCCGGCGCGGAGGAACGTACCCCCCCCCCCCCCGGAATGAGCCCGCCCGTCGATCCGTTGCACCCGATCGTGGGCCTGGCCACCGTGGAGGCCCCTCCCGGAGTGGACTACCCCCCCACCTCCCCCCAAGACGACAGCCGCAGCCAAAATGCTGAGGTCCTGCCAGGTAGGACCACATGTAAATCACTCCAGCGAAACTCTGCGGGCTCTCGAGCGTGGAAAACCGGGGGTGCAGTGCGCACTGGGTGCATCAGGATATCCCACATGCATATTCCCTTAGTCACTGAATTGTTTGGGACCTTAGTTCAATGTGTTTTACACGCACAACACCGAAGTATTGGGCTAAGAGAGTTAAAGGTGTCTCATTTTCCTCTCTGCTGCAACATTTAAGTTTCACAAAGAGAAGTTGCTCCATTTATTTCTTCCTGTCCAGGGTTGCAATAGAAACTGGTCAAGTCCGCAACAGACACGCACACACTCATATTTTTATAACAGTGCCTTAAGCATGTGTCACACCAGTGCCGCTAAACTGAATTGTAACCGCGGTTTACGGACGTTACCACAAATGTGTTACAACTAAAGTTTATTGAAAAAGTGAAAAAAAAGAATGCTGTCACTAAAGAAAATCTTTATCTGGTTATTTATCTCATTGTTGTTTGTGACAACATGCTGCGCGCAAATTGGTAACTGCAATTCTGACATCACTACATTGAACACACTTCAACAGTGAATGGTTTAGCACAGTGGGCTAAACAGCTGGCTTGTAATGCAGAACAATGCCAGCAGTGCGGGTTCAATTCCCGTACCGGCCTCCCCGAACAGGCGCCGGAATGTGGCGACTAGGGGCTTTTCACAGTAACTTCATTGAAGCCTACTTGTGACAATAAGCCATTATTATTATCTAATGTTCCGCGAAGTACGTTGGGATGTACTCTTGTCGTGAAATGTTTTAGACATACAAGTTTTGGTTATAAAATATTTTTATTGAAAATTTTCATTTGTAATAAACACAACATCAACATTTGACAGCCCAGAAAGCGAATATTACATAGCGCAATATTGTGAAAAAGAAACAAATAAAAACCGAACTGATTGAGTAAATCTCACCCACAGGGAGACAAAAATACCCTACCCACAATAATAATAACTACCCCCCTACTAACGCACGATGATTAACTCATTACAGTAGGAAATAAATGGCTCCCACTTCAGGTAGAACCCTTCCATGAAGCCTGTGGGCTAAACAGGGCCTCCAACCCCTCCCTTCTCTCTCCCACTACCAGCTGGAAGGACGGCCTATCCAGGAAATCCGACACGTTCGCTCCACTCCCTGGAGGCTCTGATTTATAGAGATCCCTGTAAATAAACCTCAAACACCACATTGACTTCCCTCGGGGCAGAAACCAAGCTGCCGTCCGAGTCCCTAATCTGTACGATCTCCTGGGAAGCCATTTGCCCCCTCTGCTTGTGCTGTTTTCTCCCGTACTCATTACCACCAGCAACCCCCCCCTCAACTCCCACCCCACCACCCGAGTGCCACAGCTGGCCCATCGCACCACATCAAACTGCAGTTCAACGTTTTCTCGTTGCCAGGAATAGGGTCCTCTGAATAGCGGCGACCCGTCTCCAAAATCGCACCCACCAGTCGTTGTTGACCTGCCCTCACCGTCCTATCTAAATGCGCCTTATAAGCGATTACCTTCCCTCCTACAACAGACCTAAGGGCCTCCCACAGTGTGGAGGGAGATACCAAGTCATTCCTGTTAAACCTAATATATTCCTCGATGGTAATAGACAAGCGCTCACACCGAACCTCAATTCTCGAATGCTGAATGGGAGCCATCTCCAGCACCAGGTCCACAAAGTGTGGAGCATGGTCAAAGATTACTATTGCTGAATATTCCATCCTTCTTACCCACGGGAACTGGGACCATCCCAGTAGATAGAAGTCAATCCTGGAATAGATCCTCTGCTCATGGGAAAAGAATGAAAACTCCTTATTGCCTGCGTGCAGGAATCTCCACAGCCCCCCCCCCCTCCCCCACTCCCCTACCCACCTGCTCTATAAAGGCCTTCAGCACTCCTGATAGAGCCACCGATTTAGGCCTGGACCGGTCCACTTTAGGATCCAGAATTTAGGGATTATAGTTCCCACCCAGAACCAGGTGGTGCATATCTAGATCGGGAATGGAAGCCAACAGATTCTTAATGAATGCTAAATCATCCCAGTTGGGGGCATAGACGTTTGCCAGTACCATTAATGTATCCTCCAGAGACCCACTGACTGTATCTACCATTAAGATCCGCCACCATCCTGACCAATCAGGGGACCCGTTTATTAACCAAAATGTCGCACATCGGGCCCTCCCATCAAAGCCCAAATGAAGCACATGTCCCAGCCACCCCTTCCGCAGCCTGGTCTGATCTGGGACTCGGACGGCAGCTTGCTTTCTGCCCCGGGACAGAATCGCCTGGGGCCGGCGTCAATCCCGCCCCGCCGTGTCCAGAATTCTCCTCCTCCCGAGATTCGGCGGGGTCGGGAATCGCGCTTTCACCATGGCGGAGACAGAAGAGACCACCTCCCCTGCGCATGCGCCGGTATGACATCAGCAGCCGCTGACACTCCGGCGCATGCGCAGACTTACGCGGCTGGCGAAGTCCTTTCAGCCCCGGCTGGCGTGGCGCCAAAGGCCGTTCACGCCAGCCGGCGGAGTGGGATCCACTCCGGCACGGGCCTAGCCCCTCAATGTGAGGGCTTGGCCCCTAAGGTGCGGAGAATTGGGGTGGCCCGATGCCGGAGTGGTTCATGCCACTCCGACACGCCGGGACCCCCCGCCCCGCCGGAGAATCCCGGCCTTGATCTCTTAACCGCAAGTGAATCTCCTGTGAGAACAACACATCAGCATTCAGATTCCTTAGGTAAGCAAAAACGCTCAACCTCTTCACTACGCCACCCAACCGAATCACATAATACTACAGTGCAGAAGAGGCCCTTTGGCCCACTGAGTCTGCACCAACGCATGAAAGGCCCTGACTTGCCCACCATATCCCACTTGCCAGCACTTGACCCATAACCTTGAATGTTATGGCGTGACCATTACTCATCCAGGTTCTTAATAATAATCTTATATAGTGTAACAAGTAAGCTTACATTAACACCGCAATAAAGTTACTGTGAAAAGCCCTTGTCACCACATTCCGGCGCCTGTTCGGGTCACAGAGGGAGAATTCAGAATGTCCAATTCGCCTAACAGCACATCTTTCAGGACTTGTGGGAGGAAACCAGAGCACCCGGAGGAAACCCACGCAGACAGAGGGAGAACATGCAGACTTTGCGCACACAGTGACCCCAGCCGGGAATCGTACCGGGGTCGCTGGCGCTGTGAAGCAACAGTGCTACCCTGCCACCCTTAAAGAATGTGAGGCATCCCGTGTCTACCACCCTTCCAGGCAGTGCATTCCAGACAGTCACCACTCTCTGGGTAAAAAAATTTCCCTCAAATCCCCCGAAACCTCCCACCCCTCACTTTGAACTTGTGTCCCCCCCTTTATGGGCAGCACGGTAGCATGGTGGTTAGCATAAATGCTTCACAGCTCCAGGGTCCCAGGTTCGGTTCCCGGCTGGGTCACTGTCTGTGCGGAGTCTGTACGTCCTCCCAGTGTGTGCGTGGGTTTCCTCCGGATGCTCCGGTTTCCTCCCACAGTCCAAAGATGTGCGGCTTAGGTGGATTGGCCATGCTAAATTGCCCGTAGTGTCCTAAAAAGTAAGGTTAAGGTGGGGGGGTTGTTGGGTTACGGGTATAGGGTGGATACGTGGGTTTGAGTAGGGTGATCATTTGCTCGGCACAACACCGAGGGACGAAGGGCCTGTTCTGTGCTGTACTGTTCTATGTTCTATGTAACTGACCCTTCAGCGAAGAGAAACAGCTGCTCCCTATCCACCCTGTCCATGCCCCTCATAATGTTGCGCACCTCAATCAGGTCACCCCTCAATTTTCTAGAAAACAACCCAAGCCTATCCAACCTCTCTTTGTAGCTTAAATGTCCCATTCCAGCAACATTCTGGTGAATTTTCTCTGCAGCCCCTCCAGTGCAACCCTCTTACATTCCGGGTGACCAGCTGAATTGGGTGTCTCCCACCCACCCTCATCCCAGAGTCAGTCATTTCCACTGTCAGGGAGTATGAAGTAAATATTCAAAGAGTACTGGCCAAAGGCCCTCCCAAGATGGCCGCCAAATCCACCCTCAGAGTAAAACAAAGGAAGTCCTATAGTCACCATCAGCAAACTAACCCATCCTCCTCCCAGCCAGCACCCCACCCAAATACACAAACTGAAACCAAACCCAAGATCCAAGCCTCCTTCCCACAAGCCCTAACCCAGATGCTAAGCTCGTCAAACCTGACCAAACTGGTTCAACGGCTGCATCCCCTCCCCCCCCCCCCCCCCTCCCCTCCCACTCTTGCTTACTAGCCTTGTTTATTGCTAGCGGGGTAGCCTCCCACAGGACTAAGAAAAAGGCAATGACATTGCCCATCTCGATGATGAAACATTCCTCATAGTACAGTGCCCAACCCAACTAAGTTTCCAGCAGGAGCAAAATATATATATCGACCCAACAGCTCTCCCAGCAGTCCGCGCTCACCCCTCCCCCCCACCAAATGGCCATACCCCGTGCATCATAAAAATCCGCCATCAACCCCATAAACAGAAAACTAATTTTATCAATAAATATCAACAACTATATACAGGGTATCCCAACCTCTTCCAACTCACATTCATCAAAGATCTCGTACAACTAGGCCCAAGTCCATGCTTTTCAATGAAGGTGTCTGTCATAATACACATCTATGTATATAATGGAGTGCAGACAGGCAGTGATTGACACACAAGATGACCAGTAAACACACAGAACAGAACAGCCAATCACCAGACAGGACACAACCACTATAAAGCCAGAGGGCACCAGTTTTCCCGTTCTCTCGGGACCCAGCCTCTGAGACAGTCAGAGCCCATGAGATAGCCAGTGCAAACACCATGTGGTAGTCAGTAAGTCTGGTCAGGCTAGCCCCAGGTCTCCAGTCAGTTCAGTATAGTGTCAACCCACAGTTGAACATGTATAAAAGTTTAGATGTTAAATAAAATCATGTTGCATCTTATCAAATGTTGGAGGTCTGTCTCCTGCTACACTGCATCAAGTGCAGTCCACATAGACCCAGCTTACCCAACACATCATGGTACCAGTGAGTGATGCTGAAAATTGACAGACCTACCTTGAGTGAATCAGCGTTGACCAGCAAACAGCCATCCGGTGACATGGAAAACATCCGCCCTCATCCGCAGCTCCGCATCACCAGCAACCTCGGTGCAAATTGGAAGATTTTCAAACAAAAGTTCCAACTCTATCTCGAAGTCACCGACCTCGAGGCCACATCGGACGCCAGGAAGATCGCACTATTCCTCTCCACAGACAGGGACCATGCCATCCACATCTACAGCTCCCTTACATTCGCTGAAGGCGAAGACAAGACAAAATTTAAAACAGTCCTGCTGAAGTTCGACAGCCACTGCGACATTGAGGTGATTGAGAGCTTTGAACGGTACGTTTTCCAGCAGAGGCTTCAGGATAAGGATGAACCTTTTCAATCCTTTTTGCCCCATCTACGCATCCTCGCGCAGCCATGTAACTATGACTCGATTCCATGATCCGGGATCAGATCGTTTTCAGGGTCCACTCCGATTCCCTTCGCCAGCAGCTCCTGAAAGTTAAGCAGCTCACCCTCACCATCGCTATCGAAACGTGCGTTCTCCACGAACATGCTAACAACCGGTACTCCCACATCAGGGCGGCAGAAATGGCAAAGCTAACCTCCCACGAGGCGGAATGGGTGCAGGCCATCGCACGAATGCAGGGCGGAAGTATCGGCGAGAGTGGCCATTTCGCGCGCTTTTCCCGGGCCCCTGCGTATGCGCGCCACGACCGAGGGGATGGCGAGACCGACAACCAGACTGCGCAAGTGCGTACGTCGTTCGACCGCACTGCGCATGAGCGATGACGCACAGAACGTGCTGATGTTGGCATCACGACGTGTCGTAATTGTGGCTCCGCCCATTTAAAGTGGCAATGTCCGGCAAAATCACGACGGTGTCTACCATGTGGCAAGCTTGGCCACTACGCAGCCCTTTGCAGATCTGCTCCACTGCCCAGCATGCAGCGATCCCAGCCACGGCGCAGAAGCGTCCGATCAATGCAGCAGGCCGTGCCGGACTCCGACCCCGACAGCCCACCAGACCCTGATGCTGAGTGCCTCAAATCCCCATTCTGGGTGGGCATCATTACGAAGCATGCACTGCCTTTCTCCAAGATAGTGAAGCACCTCCCGATCTTCAGCGTGGATCCCAATGATGAGTGGTGTGCTGTCCTCACAGTCAACAAGGCTCGCATCCGGTTCAAACTGGACACCGGCGCATCGGCGAACCTCATCTCGAAATCCGAACTCGACACCATCCGCGTCAGACCAAGCATTCTTCCACCGGCCTGCCAGCTCCTTGACTATAATGGCAATGCCATAGTAGCCAGTAGCTCATGCCAACTCGGAGTTTCCAATAAGTAATTTAAAGCGATACTGCGATTTGAGGTCGTAGGACGTGACAGAGCATCCCTGCTCGGTGCTCGGGCCTGCAAACCCCTGAACCTGGTTCAGCGAGTCCACACTATGTCATTCTCACAGATGACGGCCTCACCTGATGAAAACTTCCAGGCTGAAATTGATGACATCATCACGCAGTACCACAGCGTGTTCGACGGAATGGGCACACTCCCATACCGATACAAAATCCTACTCAAACCAAACGCCACCCCTGTGATTCATGCACCATGTTGGGTGCCGACAGCCCTCAAGGATCGCCTCAAGCAGCAATTGCAGGACCTCCAGGACCAGAGCATCATATCATAGGTCACAGAACCCACAGACTGGGTCAGCTCCATGGTCTGCGTCAAGAAGCCGTCAGGGGACATTCGAATCTGCATCGAACCCAAGGATCTGAACCGCAACATCATGAGGGAACATTACCTGATACCAAAACAAGAAGAATTGACCAGTGAGATAGCTCATGCCAAATTCTTTACGAAGCTGGACGCCTCCAAGGGGTTCTGGCAAATACAGCTGGAACGCATCCAGTCGCAAGCTGTGCACATTCAATACTCCGTTCGGTCACTACTGCTACAACCGGATGCCCTTTGGCATCATCTCTGCCTCAGAGGTATTTCACCGCATCATGGAACAGATGATGGAGGGTATCGAGTGGGTGCGCGTGTATGTTGACGATGTCGTAATCTGGTCCACAACTCCTCAAGAACACATCGATCGCTTCAAGCAGGTATTCCACAGAATCCATGAGCATGGCCTCCAACTCAACCCAAGTGCTCGTTCTGTCAACCAGAAATTGTCACGCGCCACAACGACTAAACTTATAGACTGAACTTTTGCACAATTTTGTTACCTCATCGTTTTGACTTCTGTAAATATCGTTTTTACAATTTCATCTGCCCTATATCTGCACTAGCGACACCTTCCTATGTATATAAGTTCATTTTAGCACATTCTGTATATAGTCACACATATATACACATCCACACGCACATGCACCTTAATATTTATTATCGAAACACAAACAAAAAAAGGGGGAGATGTCATAATATACATCTATGTATATAATGGAGTGGAGGCAGGCAGTGATTGACACACAGGATGACCAGTAAGCGCACAGAACACAGCAGCCAATCACCAGACAGGACACGACCACTATAAAGCCAGAGGGCACCAGTTTTCCCGTTCTCTCAGGACACAGCCTCTGAGACAGTCAGAGCTCGTGAGCTAGCCAGTGCAAACACCATGTGGTAGTCAGTAAGTCTGGTTAGGCTAGTATCAGGTCTCCAGTCAAGTCAGCACAGTGTCAACCCACAGTTGAACATGAATAATAGTTTCATCTTATCAAGTGTTGGATGTCTGTCACTCGCTACACTGCATCAAGCGCAGTCCACATCGACCCAGCCTGCCCAACATATCAGTGTCCGTTTCCTCCGGTGCCTCAAAGTTGTCATCTTTAGACTCACATGTGAGCCGCCCCCTTGCCAGGTACACCACCCTAAACCAAACTCCTGCTCCTAGTTCTTATGTTCTTACATACAGAACGGTGTTAACCTTGTTAACGGCCACCCACTTCCTGGCCAGTTCAGCCACCACATCCTGGTAAATCCTCAAGAGGCTTCCTGCCCTCTTCGATTCACAGTGTTTTTTGGCCCATTTCAGGACCTTCTCCTTCTCCCTAAAGCTGGGAACTCGAATAATGATCACTCGAGGTGGCTCGTTTGGCCAAAGCTTCTGTTGTAGTGTCCGATGGGTCCTGTCCAGCTCCGGGGTGGGGGACGCGTGACCATCCATGTCCATCATTTTGCCAAACATCTGCGATAGATATTCAGTGAGATTCGGGTCCTCCAGCCCCTCCAGCAACCCCACGACTCTGAGGTTCCACTTCTTTGAGCGATTTTCGAGATCATCAGCCTTCGATCTCTTATTCAATTTGCATACTGCTACCACCTCGGCTACCAATGGCACAAGCTGCTCACCGTGCCTCGTCGATGCCTTCTCCACACCCTCCAGCACCTCGCCAAGCTTCTTTCCTGCCTTGACGGTCTTATCAACTTACATCCAGGCAGGGCCCAGAGCTTCCTGAATTGATTTTCGTATACTCTCTGACACCAACGTCCATTGCTTGTCGAAGCGTTTGTCAAACATCTTTTACAAGCACAGCTGAGAGCATGTCTGCTGTTATTGGGCCTGCTATCGTTGACAATGTTGCCGCCGCCATTTTCTCTGCTGATGGACTGTGCAAAGCCTCCGAGTCCATCAAAGAATTACTTTTTGCGGGCTTTTTGTTTCCTTTCCTTTTTGGCATGTTTTCAGTGCAGGAACCCTGTATTACCGATCCAGAATATTTTCCTGCAAAAGCCCTGTGGTGATCTGCATCGCTGTAAATATACACGGGGTTAATGTAAATACACTAAGACTAAGTAAACACTAGAGGGAGCATCAGAGACATCATGACATGCAGACATACAGCTAATGAACACATAGACTAGGACACGACCAATGGGCAGTCAGACATCCAGAGGTGACATTACCACAAGGGGGCATTACACAACCCATATATAAGGACAGGGCACACATGCTCTCTCTTGTTCCACAGGCGACACTTAGAGAGAAGGACAGGGGCAGATCAAAAGCATCACACCCACCACGTGGCTTGGAGCAGACTGGTCAGTTAGGCTGAGTTACTATAGCAAGATTAGCAGGAGAGTCGAACTCAAGTTGGAGAATTGTTAACTGTTCAATAGATGTGTTAAACCTATCTCCAAGTCTGAAACTTCCTTTATTAGAGCATACATCAAGCAAGCGCTTATGTTACGTGAAGAAGCATAACACAACAAACCCCCTGGAGAATCGGGCTCAAAGGCCTAAAAGATAGATCCTGGTCGAAGCTACCTAGTGAGTGACCTCCTCTCACATGCCGCCACCGGATGTTTATAACAAATAAGTTCTACCTATTGACATGTGAGGTTTACTGTCCAGCAAAGTACCTCTCAGATTCACAAGACAGCCCAAATCATTTTGCAGCAGATCAATTTATTAAAAATTGCAGTGACTGTTACACATGCAAACGGAGTAGCCAATTTGCGGAAACCCAACTGTAAAGCTTTAAGTCCTTTTGATTTAGCAGTGAGAGTCTAACCAACTTGGCATATTGGCATCCACACAAGCAGAATGAAACGTGAGGCCATCCAGAGTAATCCATATTCAGGGGTAATAAATTATTTATTGTAGAACTACCTTGAACATATGGCTTCTGATTTACAGTCAAAATTTGTACCAAAAGATACTCAGCAGTCAAGAACTTCCATAGGAACAGCTTAGGCCATTCAGCCCTTCAAGCCTCTTCTGCTGTTGAGTTTGATCATGGCTGGGCAGCACCTCATCTCCAATGAGGTGGCTTTGATAGATGCCCTTTGACCCTCTTGCCCAACAAAATCCATTGATCTCTCCCTTGAAGATTTTAATTAACCCAATATCAACAGCTTGTTGGAGAGGGTGGCACGATAGCGCAGTGATTAGCACTGCTGCTGCACAGCTCCACGGTCCCAGGTTCAATTCCCGACTTGGGTCACTGTCTGTGTGGCGTCTGCACATTCTCCCCGTGTCTGCTTGGGTTTCCTCCGGGTGCTCCGGTTTCCTCCCACAAGTCCCAAAGACGTGCTGTCAGGTAATTTTGACATTCCGAATTCTCAGTCTGTGTACCCGAACAGGTGGCGGAATGTGGCGACTAGGGGCTTTTCACAGTGACTTAATTGCAGTATTAATGTAAACCTACTTGTGACAATAAAGATTATCATTATGGAATTCTTAATTTCCATTACTTTTTAAAAAATAAATTAATAGTGCCCAATTCTTTTTTTTCCAGCTGAGGGGCAATCCACCTAACCTGCAAATCTTTGGGTTGTCGGGGGGAGACCCACGCAGACATGGGGAGGACGTGCAAACTCCACACAGACAGTGAACCGGGGCCGGAATCGAACCCAGGTCCTCGGAGGCGTGAGGCAGCAGTGCTAACCACTGCGCCACCCTGCCACCTATTTCCATTACCCTGATATGGAAAAGAATTCCATGATTTTGGTGCATTGCTTTGGTATCTTGGGGACAAAATTCAACTTGGACACAGATGCGGAGGGCCACCTGACTTTCTAACGGTCTACAAGAACAGAATAATTCCATTTGCATGGAATAACATCTGTGACTGTCACATCTTTATTTCATGAAAGTCATTTCTGCAAATCCTTTTTAAAAACTGACCTCTGGAAAGATCTAGAGAGAGTTCAGCAATGCAAGAGTACTTGATGGAGGAAATGAAAATGCAATTAAAACAGGCAGATTGCCCCTGGTGATGAATGGGCTTTTTAAAAATAAATTAAGGTATTTTTAGATATGCCAGTAAGAATTTTCCAGTTATAAAAATGATTACAAACTGACTATAGTCATAAAACCTTCAAATGTGATAAATTGCATTATCAGCCTCAACTTGCATTGTAAATAATGAAACAGTTTTTCCGGATTTTTGCACTGATGGACCCTATAAAAGGATGGAAAAATGCAAGAAAAAAAGGAAACTATTCAGTGTGTCTAATAAACAATTAATTACTTTAGTTTGCAAAGATATACAGATAGCAGAGAGCAATCTTGCACCGAGCAATGAGATTGAAAGGTCAGTTAATCGGTTTTCAACCTGCTTAAGAGCTGTGCTGACGAGCAACATAGGAACATAGGAGGAGGCCATTCAGCCCCTCGAGCCTGTTTCGCTATTCAGTGAGATCATGGCTGATTCTTGACCTAACTCCATATACCTGCCTTTGGCCCAAATCCCTAATGTCTTTGCTTAACAAAATTCTATCTATCTCAGATTTAAAATTAACACCTGTTCTAGCTTCCACTGCTGTTTATGGAGAGAGTTCCAAATCTCTACCACCCTTTGGGCGCGATCTACCGGCCACGTCGCGCCCCAATGGGAATGCAACATGACACCAAAGACAACTTGCGTGATCTACCCATGTCCCACAAGGCGTCGGGATCAGGAACTACCCACAATTGGCGGGACCAACTTGTGCTCGCATAAATAGACTTAAGGCCTACTTAGCGGGTATCTATCGGCTTCCCCAGGGAGGCTGCAGTTGGACGCAGCTCATTACTTGTCCACAGGAATGTGGATCAGGCAGAACGGCACACGGGGGGGGGGGGGGGGGGGGTCTCCATGAACATCGAAGGCCCCTGGGTGGCCTGCGGTAGGGCACCCTGAAACTCGGACACCTTGACACTACCCAGCTGGCAAGAGCACTACCAGGGTGCAAGTGTGGCAGTCCAAGGGTGTCCAATGCAAGGGTGGCACTGCAAAGAGTCAGGGCCCGATGGGGACCATGCCAATGAAAGGAGGGTGAAGGAGGGATATGAAGGGTGGGTCAGAGCAAGGAAGGTGAGTAGGGACCAGGCCTGTAAGGAAGCTTGGGGTGGAATGAAGAGGGGCGTGGGGCCCAGGAACCCCATAGCGGGATCTCCTCACTTCGGTGGGGGGGAGGGAGGGTGGGGGTTGGGTAATGCTCATGTGTGTGGAGGGGGTGACATTGTCCAGGGGTGGGGGTGCTGGTGACCCACAAGTGTGGGCCAAACCAGAGAGAAGCTCCCCGGGACCCAAAAACGTAACTGTGCGGTTTGATAGCGACGGGGAACTCGCCGGCAGAGCCAACGGGAGACTCCCTGAAAAACACGCCATAAATGAACTTCGAAAGTTTTCCATTAAATTCCGACCTTTGAGTGAAGAAATTCTTCCTAACATCTCTCCTGATGGTCTGGTGTAAATATTTAAACTATGCCCCCTAGTTTTAGAATCTCCACCAGGTTAAAGTCCAACAGGTTTGTTTCAAACACGAGCTTTCGGAGCACTGCTCCTTCCTCAGGTGAATGGAGAGGTATGTTCCAGAAACATTGATATAGACAAAGTCAGAGATGCCAGACAATGCTTGGAATGCGTGCATTTGCGGGTAATTAAATCGTTACAGATCCAGAGATAGGAGGTAATCCCAGGTTAAAGAGGTGTGAATTGTCTCAAGACAGGACAGTTGGTGGGATTTTGCAAGTCCAGCCAAGATGGTGGGGGGTGAATGTAATGCGACATGAATCCAAGATCCCGGTTGAGGCCGCACTCATGCGTGCGGAACTTAGCTATATGTTTTTGCTCGGCAATTCTGCGTTGTCGCGCGTCCTGAAGGCCACCTTGGAGAACGCTTACCCGGAGGTCAGAGGCTGAATGCCCTTGACTGCTGAAGTGTTCCCCGACTGGAAGGGAACATTCCTGCCTGGTGATTTTCGCGTGATGTCCGTTCATTCGTTGTCGCAGCGTCTGCATGGTCTCGCCAATGTACCCCACTTCGGGACATCCTTTCCTGCAGCGTATGAGGTAGACTACATTGGTCGAGTCGCACGAGTATGTGCCGCGTACCTGGTGGGTGGTGTTTCCACGTGTAATGGTGGTGTCCATGTCGATGATCTGGCACGTCTTGCAGAGATTTCCATGGCAGGGTTGTGTGGTGTCATGGTCGCTGTTCTGAAGGCTGGGTAATTTGCTGCAAACAATGGTTTGTTTGAGGTTGCGCGGTTGTTTGAAGGCAAGTAGTGGGAGTGTGGGGATAACCTTGGCAAGATGTTCATCTTCATTGATGATGTGTTGAAGGCTGCGAAGAAGATGTCGTAGTTTCTCCGCCCCAGGAAAGTACTGGACGACGAAGGGTTCTCTGTCAGTTGTGTCCCGTGTTTGTCTTCTGAGGGGGTCGGTGCGGTTTTTTGCTGTGGCGCATTGGAACTGTCGATCGATGAGTCGAGCGCCATATCCCGTTCGTACGAGGGCATCTTTCAGCATCTGTAGGTGTCTGTTACGCTCCTCCTGCTCAGACATTTTGGTCCAAAATGTATAACCTCACACTTGCTTACATTGAATTCCATCTGCCGCAATTTTACCCATTCACCTTGTCTGACACTATCCCATTCAATTTTATTCTATCACCTTAGCTATCTACAGTGCTGCCTAACTTGGTAGTGTCCATATATTTGGATATATGACTTTCTATGTCATCATCCAAGTCATTTATGAATACTGTGAATAATTGAGGCCCCATCACAGACCCCTGTGGTACACCACTAGTCACCCCCTGCCAATTAGAGTAATTACCCATTATCTCCACTCTCTGGCGTCTGCCACTCAACCAGTTTCCTAAACAGGTCAATAATTTGTCCTCAAGTCCGTGTGCTTTCACCTTAGTTAACAGCCTCTTGTGAGGGACTTTATCAAATGCCTTTTGGAAGTCCATACAAAGGACATCCATAGGGACCAGGGCAGTCCCCTCTTACTCTTTGAATGGTGACACACAATCTTTATTACCCATCTGATTATGCAGTCAAGAGATCATCTGTGAAATGAGCAGGTATCTACCTCATCAATCCCATTTTGTTCCCTGGTGCAGTTTCTGGGTGGAGCCAGTAGCAATCTACCCGAAACAGCTCAGGCATTTTATTTAATTAATACTGTGATAACTCAGAGATGGCGGCACAGTATATGTTCTCGTAGTCTCTCGAATGAGGTGCCTGACAGGGTGATGCAAGCAGATTCAATAATAGCTTTCCAAAGGGAATTGGAATTTGCAGGACTACGTTGGACTGGCAGGGAAATGGGAATAATTGCGCTTTACAGGAGCTGGCACAGGTGTGATGGCCCTTCCCTTTGTGTTTTTTCAATACATGTTTCTTTCAAATGAAAGAATTGGGATTGATCAGGCATCTTATTTCACCCTGAAGGTGCCTCAAAGCACGTCCAAATTATGTTTTATTATGCTCAAATTATGTTTGGAAATCAGTTAGCCAAAAAGACCGACTTATTTGTTTCATGTGTTGGCAAGAGCATCTAAGTAAGATATGCCTTGTTTAGATGAAGCATAACCCTGAATGCAGCTGCTTCTGATAGTGTCTATCTGCAATCATGCTATTTATGCCATAGTTTCGAACACAGACTTCATCGCTGGATTGAAGTGCTGGAACATTGCATCTCCCCTTATCAAAATAAAATGCTGCTTTAGTTTTTACTCCTCTTTCAATTCTTTGCTCTCTGGGGATAATTGTCTTCCAGTTCCTTGTCAAGTATTCTTTTATTCTTTGGCAGAAGTACCTGTATTTATCATCGCTCACTGCTACGGGGCTGCTGAAGGAAGGGAGGACGGACATGCGATGCAGAGTTATGAAGTTCAAGTCCCGCCATGACAACAGGGGAACCTAACTCGATTCAATGAATTAAATCATTCTCGAGTACAGAGGTAGAAGTAAGAATGGTGACCATGCGGCCACTGTGTTGTTGTGAAAGTCCGTCTGGTTCCCATAATGCTGTCGAGGGAAGGAAATCTGCTGTCCCTACCCATCTCACCTATTGTGTAGATTCAAGAAGGATGTTCCTGACGGTGAGGGTATCCAGAACCAGGAGTCACAGTCCAAGGATATGCGTAGCCTGCTTAGGACAGCGAGGAGGAGACACTTTTCCACCCAGAGAGTGGCAGCCTGTGGGATTCTCTACCTCAGAAAGTAGTTGAGGACATTACACTATGTTTTCACGAAGCAGTTGGATATAGCTCTTGGTGCGAAGGGGATCAAAGGACATGGGGGTGGGGGGGGGGGAGTGGGATTGGGCTATTGAGTTGGATAATCAGTCATGATCACAATGAATGGCGGAGCAGGCTCGAAGGGCCGAATGGCCTCCACCTGCTCCTATTTTCTTTGCTTCTATGTGTATATCCATGTCCCCAGATCTATAGCAAATGGTTGAATTTCACCAGCCCTCTGAAATGGTCAAGCAGACCACAGAGTTGGGTAATAAATGCTGGCCTGACCAGTGGATTGGATTGGATTTGTTTATTGTCACGTGTGCCGAGGTACAGTGAAAAGTATTTTTCTGCAAGCAGCTCAACAGATCATTCAGTACATGGGAAGAAAAGGGAATCAAACAAAATTCAAGAAAATACAAGAAAATACATCATAGGGCAACACAAGGTATACAATGTAACTACAGAAGCATTGGCATCGGATGAAGCATACAGGGTGTAGTATTAATGAGGTCAGTCAAGAAGAGGGTCATTTAGGAGTCTGGTAACAGTGGGGAAGAAGCTGTTTTTGAGTCTGTTCGTGCGTGTTCTCAGACTTCTGTATCTCCTGCCCGATGGAAGAAGTTGGAAAAGTGAGTAAGCCAGGTGGGAAGGATCCTTGATTATGCTGCCTGCTTAATAAAGCAGTGATACCCACATCATGTGCAAACCAGAGAAAAAACAGAATGAAATGAAGCACTTGAATTTGTATATTTTTGAATAATGTCATTGCGGCACCCGAAAGCATTTTGCAAGAAGAACGGCTATTTGAGTGCAACGATTATCACTATGCCAAATATGCTATACATTCCACGCCAGTAACATTGCACAATAGCAGTGAGGCGACTGACCAACTATTCCATTACCTTCTGACAAAAGGCTACCAACCTGCAAAGCTCTACTCTCTCCAGGGGCGAAATTCTCCGACCCCCAGTAGGGTCGGAGAATCGCCTGGGGCCACCGAAAATCCCGCCCCCGCTGTGGCAGAGATTCTCCGCCACCCGGGAATTGGCGGGTGCGGGAATCACGCCCCGCCGATTGGCGTGACGCCCGCGTCGATCGGCGAGGCCCCTGCGGCGATTCTCCGGCCCACAATGGGCCGAAGTCCCGCCGCTGGGAGGCCTCTCCCGCCGCCGAGGTTTGAGCCACCTTTGGTGGCAGCGGGATCGGCGGCGCAAGCGGGCCCCCGGGGTCCTGGGGGGTGCGGGGGGGGCGATCGGACCCCGGGGGGTGCCCCCATGGTGGCCAGGCCCACGATCGGAGCCCCCCGATCGGAGGGCGGGCCAGTGCCATGGGGGCACTCTTTCTCCTCCGCCGCCGCCACGGCCTCCCCCATGGCGGAAGCGGAAGAGAATCCCCCAACGCGCATGCGCCGGTGGTGACGTCAGCAGCAGCTGCTGCTACCGTCACCACCGGCACATGCGTGAACCGGCGAAGGCCTTTCGGCCAGCCCCGGCGCCGGGCGGCGGGCCTGAAAGGCCGCTGGTGCCGGTTTTGGCGCCAGTCGGCGTGGTGCCCACCGCTCCAGAGCGGGCCTAGCCCCCAAAGGTGCGGAGAATTCCGCACCTTTGGGGAGGCCCAACGCCAGAGTGGTTGGCGCCACTCCCCTATGCCAGGACCCCCGCCCCGCTGGGTAGGGGAGAATCCCGCCCCAGTGTGGGATGTGTGTCCGACAGAACATTTTCAGCATTTTCTGGTTATATTTCAAATTCCAGCACCTGAAGCATTTGTATTCCATTATCCGCACTGGAAAACATTTGATGAAATCTATTCAGCAGAACTTGCTGCTTCTGTTAAGACCAAAGAACATAGAACATAGATCAGTACAGCAGAGAACAGGCCCTTCGGCCCTCAATGTTGTGCCGAGCCATGATCACCTTACTCAAACCCACGTATCCACCCTATACCCGTAACCCAACAACCCCCCCCCAACCTTACTTTTATTAGGACACTACGGGCAATTTAGCATGGCCAATCCACCTAACCCGCACATCTTTGGACTGTGGGAGGAAACCGGAGCACCCGGAGGAAACCCACGCACACAGGGGGAGGACGTGCAGACTCCACACAGACAGTGACCCAGCCGGGAATTGAACCTGGGACCCTGGAGCTGTGAAGCATTTATGCTAACCACCATGCTACCCTGCTGCCCCTAAAAGAGACGTAATAGAAAGAACAAAAAAAAAAATTCATACAGTGCCAGCCACAGCCACAGAACATTGTTCACAAGAATGATCCCTGGAATGTAGAGCTTGTCATATGAGGAACGGTTGAGGACTCTGGGTCTGTACTCGGAGTTTAGAAGGATGAGGGGGGAATCTTACTGAACCTTACAGAATACTGCGAGGCCTGGATGGAGTGGATGTGGAGAGGATGTTTCCACTTGTCGGAAAAGCTAGAAGCAGAGGACACAATCTCAGACTAAAGGGACGATCCTTTAAAACAGAGATGTGGAGGGATTTCTTCAGCCAGTGGGTGGTGAATCTGTGGAACTCTTTGCTGCAGAAGGCTGTGGAGGCCAATTCACTTGTGCCTTTAAGACAGAGAGAAACAGAGGTTTTTGATTAATAAGGGGATCAGAGGTTATGGGGAGAAGGCAGAAGAAGGGGATGAGAAAACTATCAGTCATGATTGAATGACGGAGCAGGCTCGATGGGCCGAGTGGCCTAATTCTGCTCCTATGTCTTACGGTCTTATGGTCTTATTGTGAAGCCCGTGAGGTACTTTTGTAGTGTAGTCACTTCAAGAAATCTCCCACAAACATCAATGCGATTTTGACCGGATAATTTGTTGGTTGGTGGGTTGAAGATTAATTGTTGGCCAGAACACCAGAGAAAACCCCAGTGCTCCTCTTCAAAGTAGTGCCATAGAATATCTCATGTCCACCTCAAAGGGCAGACTGGGCTCCAATGTGGTCCTGTATATAGTATAGCACTTCTGACTGCAGGACTGCAGCCTTAAGCTGGGTTTTTTTGTGTTCAAGGCCTGAAGTGGCACATGAACTTACAACCTGTTTCCACGGTGGGAGGAACTCTGTCAACTGAGCCATGGGTGACTCTCAATTTAATACCTGGCACATCAGAAGTGCAATTAACAGTGTTGAACTACATATTACAGGGATGTTGAAAGACATTACCCCACCACGAAACTCTATAAAACTGCGATCCGAAATACAAGTTCTGCCCGAAGTATTACAAATACCTTCCAAACGCCCGTTCAGCCGGCTGTTTTATGAGGTTTGCCGGCTCACTAGTCAGTGCTTATTTGTCTAATGTCAGAGCTTTACAGCAATCTTTATCCAAAGAGAATAATCTGTGTTCACAAATAGCTCCGTCCCTGTTTAATAGTTTGTTTGCCAGACCATTAAACTCACAGGCCTTTTGTGTGGGGCAATGACACCATACCATGTTTGACTGCTTCTCTGTCTTCAGCATGTGTAATCTGTATGTGCCTTTATTCCCAGTTTGCCAGGATCTCTCATTTCCTTTTTTGTTATGTTTTATCAAGTATCTGGTTCTCTCGCTGTCTGCTGAGTTAGAATTTCAAAAACATGAACAGAGACGTCCCCATTGCTTTTGCCAAATAAATTCTTTGTCCTCTTGATCAGACGCAAATTGAAACAAATTCAAATGTGAATGGATGGTGTCCTGTCATCGCCATTACCTTTGGCAGAGATTTTGCAGCGTTTTTAATGGGATTTCTTTTGAGGAGTGGGTACTTGACTTCCAACTAGTCACATTTGAACATTGTCCCATCATAACAGCAACATGGAGGGGGGTTGGGGGGTGGTGGGGGGGGGGGGGGAGATAGTCAGCTGGCCTTCATGGCAGGGTGTGTCGTCCCATTGCTGGGGGAGGAGGGCGTGGTGCTGGGGGTTCTCCCAATGTATGTGGCCTGGGGAGGGGGGAGGTGCGGGAGGAGTTTTTCTTGATGCTTGTGGATTGCCTGGGGCAGCACGGTAGGATTGTGGATAGCACAATTGCTTCACAGCTCCAGGGTCCCAGGTTCGATTCCCGGCTTGGGTCACTGTCTGTGCGGAGTCTGCACATCCTCCCCGTGTGTGCGTGGGTTTCCTCCGGGTGCTCCGGTTTCCTCCCACAGTCCAAAGATGTGCAGGTTAGGTGGATTGGCCATGATAAATTGTCCTTAGTGTCCTAAATTGCCCTTAGTGTTGGGTAGGGTTACTGGGTTATGGGGATAGGGTGCTGACCTTGGGTAGGGTGCTCTTTCCAAGAGCCGGTGCAGACTCGATGGGCCAAGTGGCCTGCTTCTGCACTGTAAATTCTATGATAATAATTATTGCATCTGGGGCCGTCTCTGGTGTCCGTAGGGGTTGGGGGGGAGTTTCTTTTTAACGCGGATCGGAACCCTTTAAGGACGGTGCCTGATCTCTCGTGGACCTGGCATTGTCGGCTCTATCAGGCTCCGCTCCGCTAGAGTGAAGGTAGAAACCACGCCCCCAGAGTCCCTGTATACGCAGACTGCCGCAAACCTGGAGAGAAAACTCGGCTGTGCATCTGGAGAGCTACGCGCCCGTTTTCTTGCTGAAATTGACACTGAAATAATATTGGACGATATAGATTGTGTGGGTAAATGCTGATTCAGCAGCGCTAGTCATTCATTACACTTAGAATCAGAGAATCGTAAAGTGGCTACAGCACATCATAGGGCCATTTGGCTCAATGCATCAGAGCCAGCTCTCCGCAAGAGCAATTGACCTATTGCCAATCCCTCACCTTGTCCCAGACGTCTACAATTTCTCCTCTTCCGATGATGATCACATTTCCTTCAAACTGCCTCCACCACGCTTTCAGGCAATGCATTTCAGATGCTAGCCAAGCACTGTATTTAAAGGATTTTCCTCATGACCCCATTACTTCTTTACCAATCTCCTTAAGTTGCTGCCCTCTTTGTTTGCCCGAAGACATTGGACTTCTGCATGAAAACTTGCAACTATTAGATATTTAATAGTTGCATTAAATATCCACAGTATGCTCTCAAGAGGTTCTGTGTTCTGTGTGAACAAGCCAATAAATGATTTGTCTCCTTAATCAACTTAACTTAAAATTCTTTACAGAGACACAGGGCGGGATTCTCTGGCCGTGTCCGCCTGGCAACCGAGGAATCTCACCTGAGGTCAATGGATTTCTCTATTGTCGGCGTCTCACCCGTGGCGCTCCTGCGGCGAGTGGGGCAGAAGAATCCAGCTCACAGTCTGAACCAGGAGGAGGAATTTAGAACATTTAGTTCAATGCAAATCATGTACAGAAAGTGAACTGAAGAGAGGCAAAGAAATGTAGCAGGGTCTCCAGATGGTCGTGCCTCCGCCATCTCTCCGCCCCACTCGGCATCACCACCACTGCCTTTGGACTTACCTGTATGGGGGTTCTCAAGCCCTCCCCTCACCCAGGGTGGCACTACCAGGGTGCCCAGGTGGCAGAGGGAGTGCCATGGTACCACCCTGCCCAGAACCCAACCACTTGGGGCCTTCCGAAGGCCTGGGAGACCCCAGCCCCACCCAGGGTGCCGTTACGCCTGGTCCACGTTTGTGTGGACCAGTGCTATATTGTGCCATGGTGAGGTTGCCCACACATGGACATTTATTCCCAGGCCTCGGGGTTATCAGGTGCCAACATATTCAAATGAGCCCAATTGCTCATTTAAATATGAAAATCTGGATCTTGCCCAGCAAGGGCAAAATCAAAATTGCAATGTCTTGAGAGATCCCGTTAGATCTCGTGAGGCGTTCCGAGCGTCGCAAATCCCGCGAGAGGCCTCTTGCAATACCCGAGGCCTTGTCGTGTCACCGAGCCCGACGCGACCAGGCCGATCGATCGCGCCCCCAGTCTGTCTGATTGGCAGCATTTCTGAGTCTGAGAGGCCCCATGGAGAGAAAGGTTTTGTGCTATCACCAGGAGCTGGGCAGCTGCACAAACCTGGTATGTCACTGAGTTGAGGAAACAAGGCCAGGAATAGGGTAATTTCCTGGACCATCAGCAGTGAAGATTCTCTGCAAATAGTTTGTTTCTTCGAGTTGTGCATTGCCTTGAAAGTTTACACAGTTTTGATGCCAATGGAATAAAGGACCCTTGTTTTTTTTTCAGTCTTGAAGTAGTCCCTGTGCCTAAATCGCACACCCCGGAAAAATATCAGATAAAAATAAAAGACAGAAACAAATAGTTAAAGACATCACTGTCTTTTTTATTTTTTATGTCTCCTATAATAAGCAAACTGTGAAGGAATGATAAATTCCATGTTTTTTAAAGTGACTTTTCACTGCCTGAGAGGGTGTCTGACAGTAATTGAACTTACCTCATCATTAACAGTTTATTGGTTACCTGAATGGTTCAGTGCTAACCTCTCTGGCATGTTTGGTGGGTAAATACTGCATTTTCCTGTTCTTACATATATTTAAGCATACCAATCTTTAATAATTAGCTTTATTGTCACAAGTAGGCTTATATTAACACTGCAATGAAGTTACTGTGAAAATCTCCTCGTCGCCACATTCCGGTGTCAGTTCGGTACACAGAGGGAGAATTCAGAATGTCCAAATTATCTAACAGCACGTCTTTCGGGACTTGTGGGAGGAAACAGGAGCACCCGGAGGAAACCTACGCAGACACGGGGAGACTCCACACAGACAGTGACCCAAGCCAGGAATCGAACCTGGTACCCTGGAGCTGTGAAGCAACAGTGCTAACCACTGTGCTACCATGCTGGCCTTTTAATGTTGAGTCTCCAAACGAGATGCTGTTAGGGCAAAGTTTCTGGAGGGGCAGGTTTGTGTTTAACTGCACCTATGCATTTGATGCCCCATCTACTACTTCATAACTGTCTTAATGTTACTTCCATTGCAAACATCAGGCCAACATGGCAAAAGCCAGGAGCCCAATGGAGTGGAATAATTGATCTGTATCTCTTCACTCTGGAGACACTGTGCGCTCATACTTCAATGTACCACGTCAATAGGTCTTCTGACCATAACTAATGTAAATAATATTTAAACAGTTTTATCTTTCTGAAATTCATTTATAATGTTCCAGAGTTTATCTGATATGTATCTAGTGAACACGCCGTACCCGTTTGCCATATCAGTTTCTCTCTTGATCGCACCATTGACCAGTAGAGAAATATTTTGTATTTTTTGTCTCTGATTTGGCACCAGCAGTAAAGCCCAGTAGAATGCAAGCCTTCACAGAAAAAAAAACAAGCGTTGTACTATTTTCCCTTCTCTTTACTGAATGTTGCCACGAGAAATCATGGGCGGGATTCTCCGACCCCAGGCCGTGGTACATTGAAGTATGAGCGCACAGTGTTTCCAGAGTGAAGAGATATAGATCAAATGTTCCACTCCATTGAAATCCTGCCCCCGCCGTCCTCCGAATTCTCCGGCCCCCCAAAATTCGCCCCGGCGTGAATCGCGCCGCCCGCCTCGGAGAATGGCGGGGACCGGCACGACTCAATGAGCCCCGGGGCTGCCCGAATTCTCCGGCCCATGACGGGCCGAATTCCCGCCCATTTTTGCCAGTCCCACCGGTATAAATAGGAGTAGGTCCTTACTGGCGGGACCTGGTGGCGCGGGCGGCCACTGGTGTTCTCGGGAGGATGCGGGGGATCTGGCCCCAGGAGGTGCCCCCATCGGGGCCCACCGATCCGCAGGTAGGCCTGTGCCGTGGGGGCATTCTATTACTCCTCATCGGCCGCTGTGGTCCTCCGTTATGGCCGGTGCGGTAATGAACCCTCCCGCGCATACACCGGGATGACGCCAGTACACGCTGGCGCTCCCACGCATGCACCAACTCGCGCTGGCCGGCGGAGGCCCTTTGGCGCTGGTTGGCGTGGTACCAAGCCCCTTCCTCGCCGGGTGGCGGGGCGCAAACCAGTCCGGAGCAGGCCTAGCCCCTGAAGGTGCGGAGGATTACGCACCTTTGGGGCGGCCCGATGCTGGAGTGTTTCACGCCACTCTGTCCCGCCGGAGTTGCCTGCCTCGCCGATTATGGCAGAATCTCTCCCCATAACTACTAACACACTATGCAAGAACATGGGATAGGAGGAACAGTAAGCGATACAATCTCTTGAGCTTGTTCTGTTATTCATTCCTTACCCATCGCCATAGCTCATGAATCCCGTAAGTGTCCAGAAAGCTGTTGGACTTCAGAAGTAAATAGAAATAACTTATATTTTTCTTTCAAGTATTTATCCAGTTCCTTTTTCAAAGCTTCTCCTGAATTTGTTTCCACCACTCTAGTCAATGCATTCTATACCCTAACCATTCATCCCATAAAAGGTTTTTCCTCCTGTTCTTTCTTTCTCTTTCGCCAATCACCTTGAATCTGTTGGCATTTATCCGAGTGACGCATTCAGGCAGACTTTCCTCGGATTCCATAGCTGGTCATTCCTGGAACAGGTCGCTAGCCTGTTGTCAGGGGCTTAAATCGTGGGGAGGTGCCATTCTGCTTCAAGCTCACCAGTTGATAGTTGCATAGAAATGGATATTAAACAGTGGAGTAATTGGAAGAAGTGTGGTGATGTGTTATGTGATGAGAAAGTACTGCTGAAAACTGCAAGGGAGAACCTACAAGACCGATGTGAGACCGGCCTTATTATATAATGCAGAAACTTGGGCAGCATCAAGAAGAGAGGGACAACGGCTGGATACTAATGAGATGCAGAGGCTGAGATGGACATGTGGAGAAAGGACAAAATCAAGAACTGGTACGTCAGTGAAAGTTGTGGGAGCATTGAAAAAAAAAAGTCACTGAGAAGAGATTGAAATGGTCTCATCATCTACTGCACAGAGAGAGAGAGAGGGGAAAAATGGTGATGCAAATAATGAAGATGGGAATGTCAGGGGAAAGGCACAAGACTTGTTGGAAGGATGTGTTGGCAAGAGACACAAACAGAATAGGAATGGGGAAGGGTGATCAATCAGCATTGTGATGACAGCACGTATAATGGGAAACAAAGGAGTAGAGGAAGATGAAGAATGCAGATAGAACTGTTCCCACTAACTCAAGATCTTAAAATGGCACCTGTTGGAGGGAGTTCCTAAGCAAAGTCCAACCCCCCGGCATGCTCAGGTCAATGTAAAAGATCCCATGGCGTTTATATGCTGGCTCATCTGCTGGTGACTTGGCCAACATTCCTTCCTCAGCCAAAGGCTCAAGTCCACCATGACAGCTGGAGCATTAAAACTGAAAGCAGGAAATGAAAAGCTGGCATCAAAGTGGCGAAACAAAATTGTAGAATTATCATACCAGCCCAACGTATTCAATAATGGAAAGAAAATCTGCCGCTATACCCAATCTGGCCTGCGTGTGACTCTAGTCCCACACTAAAATGGCTCACTCAGACGCAAAATTAACAAGCTGTGGATGCTTAAATAACAACAGAAAATGCTGTGAATATTCAGTGAAAAATATCTGTGGAGAGGGAAACAGAGTTAACTGTTCAGGTCAATAACCATCGTCATGATGATGTGTCATGTGCACTATTAATCATTAGTTTCGTTGGCTGCTGCAATGTCCTGGATTGGTGGTATAAAACATAAACATAGAACAGTACAGCACAGAACAGGCCCTTCGGCCCTCGATGTTGGGCCGAGCATTGTCCAAAACCAAGATCAAGCTATCCCACTCCCTGCCATTGGGGTGTGCTCCATGTGACTATCCAATAACCGCTTGAAAGTTCCTAAAGTATCCGATTCCACTATCACAGCAGGCAGTCCATTCCATACCCTAACCACTCTCTGAGTAAAGAACCTACCTCGGACTTCCCTCCTATATCTCCCACCCTGAATCTTATAGTTATGCCCGTTGTAACACCTACATCCACCCGATGAAATAGTCTCTGAACGTCCACTCTATCTATCCCCCTCATCATCTGA
Organism: Scyliorhinus canicula; assembly: GCF_902713615.1. Lineage (NCBI taxonomy): Eukaryota > Metazoa > Chordata > Chondrichthyes > Carcharhiniformes > Scyliorhinidae > Scyliorhinus > Scyliorhinus canicula. The sequence continues at coordinate 151,432,840 of NC_052158.1, read as the reverse complement.
TAAACCTCTATTAAGTCGCCTCTCATCCTCCTCCGTTCCAAAGAGAAAAGCTCCCTCAACCTTTCCTCATAAGACCTATCCTGCAAACCGAGCAGCATCCTGGTAAATCTCCTTTGCACCCTTTCCAATGCTCCCACATCATTCCTATAGTGAGATGACCAGAACTGCACACAATACTCCAAATGTGGTCTCACCAGGGTCATGTATAGTTGCAGAATAACCCCACGGCTCTTAAACTCAAGCCCCCTGTTAATAAACTCTAACACACTATAGGCCTTCTTCACGGCTCTATCCACTTGAGTGGCAACCTTCAGAGATCTGTGGACATGAACCCCAAGATCTCTCTGTTCCTCCACATTCCTCAGAACCCTGCCGTTGACCCTGTAATCCGCATTCACATTTTTTCTACCAAAATTAATCACCTCGCACTTATCAGGGTTAAACTCCATCTACCATTTTTCGGCCAAGCTCTATATCCTATCAATGTCTCTTTGCAGCCTATAACAGCCCTCCACCTCATCCACTACTCCACCAATCTTGGTGTCATCAGCAAATTTACTAACCCACCCTTCAGCCCCTTCCTCCAAGTCATTGATAAAAATCACAAATAGCAGAGGACCCAGGACTGATCCCTGTGGTACACCGCTTGAAACTGATCTCCAGTCTGAAAATTTTCCATCCACCACCACCTTCTGTCTTTTATGTGATAGCCAGTTACTTATCCAATTGACCAAATTTCCCTCTATCCCACACCTCCTTACTTTCTTCATGAGCCGACCATGGGGAACCTTGTGAAACGCCTTACTAAAATCCATGTATACGATATCAACTGCTCTACCTTCATCTACGCACTTAGTTATCTCCTCAAAGAATTCAATCAAATTTGTGAGGCAAGACTTACCCTTCACAAATCCGTGTTGACTATCCTGGATTAAGCTGCATCTTTCCAAATGGTCATAAATCCTATCCTTCAGGGCCTTTTCCATTAACTTACTGACCACCGAAGTAAGACTAACTGGCCTATAATTACCAGGGTCATTCCTATTCCCTTGAACAGAGGAACAACATTTGCCACTCTCCAGTCTTCTGGCACTATCCCCGTGGATAGTGAGGACCCAAAGATCAAAACCAAAGGCTCTGCAATCTCATCCCTTGCCTCCCAAAGAATCCTTGGATATATTCCATCTGGCCCAGGGGACTTGTCGACTCTCAGGTTTTTCAAAATTGCTAATACATCCTTCCTCAGAACATCTACCTCCTCCAGCCTACCCGCCTGTATCAAACTCTCATCCTCAAAAACATGGCCCCTCTCCTTGGTGAACACTGAAGAAAAGTATTCATTTAACGCCTCTCCTATTTCTTCTGACTCCATGCACGATATCCCACTACTGTCCTTGACTGGCCCTACCCTCACCCTGGTCATTCTTTTATTTCTCACATAAGAGTAAAAAGCCTTGGCGTTTTCCTTGATCCGACCCACCAAGGACTTCTCATACCCCCTCCTAGCTCTCCTAAGCCCTTTTTTTTAGCTAATTCCTTGCTACCTTGTAGCCCTCAAGCAACCCAGCTGAACCTTGTTTTCTCATCCTTACATACTCTTCCTTTTTCCCCTTGACAAGACATTCAACCTCTTTTGTGAACCATGGTTCCCTCACATGACCATTTCCTCCCTGCCTGACAGGGACATCCCTATCAAGGACACGCAGTATTTGTTCCTTGAACAAGCTCCACTTTTCATTTGTGCCTTTCCCTGACAATTTCTGTTCCCATCTTATCCTTCCTAATTCTTGCCTAATCACATCATAATTACCCCTCCCCCAATTATAAACCTTGCCCTACCGTATGGCCCTATCCCTCTCCATTGCAATAGTGAAAGACACCGAACTGTGGTCACTATCTTCAAAGTGCTCTCCCACAAACAAAACTAACATTTGGCCCGGTTCATTACCCAGTACCAAATCCAATGTGGCCCCCCCATCTTGTCGGCCTATACACATATTGTGTCAGGAAACCCTCCTGCACACACAGTACAAAAACTGCCCCATCCGAACTGTTCGACCTATAGAGGTTCCAATCAATATTTGGAAAGTTAAAGTCACCCATGACAACTACCCTGAGACCTCCACACCTATCCATAATCTGTTTTGCAATTTGTTCCTCCGCATCTCTATTACTATTTGGGGGCCTATTGAAAACTCCTGACAATGTGACAGCTCCTTTCCTATTTCTAACTTTGGCCCATATTACCTCAGTAGGTAGATCTCCTTCTAACTGCCTTTCTGCAGCCGTTAAACTGTCCTTGATTAACAATGCTACTCCTCCACCTCTTTTACCACCTTCCCTACTCTTACTGAAACATCTATACCACGGAACTTCCAACAACCATTCCTGTCCCTGTTCTAACCATGTCTCCGTAATGGCCACAACATCGTAGTCCCAAGTACCAATCCACGCTCCAAGTTCACCTACCTTATTCCGGATGCTCCTTGCATTGAAGTAGACACACTTCAACCCAACTTTCTGTCTGCCAGTACACTCCTGCGACTTTGATACCCTCCTCAGTACCTCACTACTCTCAACACTGGCTTCTGGACTAGAGCTCGTTTTCCCAGCCCCCTGGCAAATTAATTTAAAGGAAAAGAAACAGCTAAAACTGGAATGGCGTGGGGCTGCTGGACGATGACCGAGGGTTTGGGTTGAAGTGATTGCCCACATGTGCTACCATGTCCGTGAGTGAAAGTTTGGGGTGCCGGGGTATGTTCCTTTCTGTAGCACACTAAAGATGGACGCACCACAACCCTTTAAGAGAACTACCGTTTGGCGTTCATCTCGAACAATATGGTTGGCCGGAAAAAAACCCGCATCCGCTCAACATACTGCGACCCAGTCCCCAATACTTGCATCAAACACCTATTGCTTCCCCATAATATGGCACGCTATGGCAGGCAAAATGATCTCCAAAGGCCTTTGAAGATGCAGCCGGGTACAGGGAAAATGGCGGAGTCTGCATTTCTACTTAAGCCTCGTCGCCAGTGTTGAGCTCAAGGAGCGGCCACACAGGAAGCGCCAGGAAGGGAATACCCACGTCCAGCCCACACTCGGGGTGGGATTTCTATGTCCAGAGTTTCTCTCCCGCTGATGAGGAAGCTCCACTCTCTCTGTGGGGAAGCTCGCATTCCACGAGACTCATGGGGAGCATAATCGGCCTGGCCCCATGGATCGTGTAATAGGTTACAACTGTCACCTACTAAAATGTGACCAAATGTTGCTGCCAGGTTTTGGGGCCTGAACCCCCGCCCCATCTCTTCTCCACCAGTATGTTGTTGGATTCGAGATGGGTTTTTATCTTTTTAAACACGTACACCAGGTGGGATCTGAGGTTAGAGGGAGGGGTGGGAACAGGAAATTACTCAGGTGGGGGGTCCCACTCACCTGACCCTATTTCTGCAGTGATTGTTCACAGACAAGACTTCAGACAGGAATTTTGCCCTTGCCCCAATTTAGGATCTTGATGACCGCTTGAGGGACGTTTCCTGCCAAGCCTCAATTTTTAGGCTGGCGGACTAGTGACAGCCCCAGGGCAGGAAACCCGGAAATAACAAATGTAAGATCTCGGGTGGGAGGTTTGTGGGGGCTTGGGGGAGGCAGGTGGGCTGGGGGGAAGGGGAAGTGCCTCCTTCAGATCCCCCTTTCTGACTGAAAGTGCCTCCCCTTAAGGGCGGGTGACCTCCGGACATCCCTCCTGCCCAGACTATTGACCGAGACCCCAAATGTACCCCTCCCTCTTGTGACCCCACCAGGCCTTTCCAGCACCCCCGCCCCATCTCCCCCCACATTGACACCCCTTTCACTTACTTGGACCTCCAGTTCCCAGGAGTTAGTCCAGGCCGGTTAGTGCAGCCACGGCAACGCTGTTGCTAGAAAGACTGGAGAGCTGCTGGCCAATCCAAATGGATTTTAGAGTCATTGGTGAGGGTTTAAAAGAATATAGCAGGGGCATGGGAACCTATGTGAGGATTTAGGGCTGAGGAAATTTAGGGTAGCAGGGTAGCATGGTGGTTAGCATAAATGCTTCACAGCTCCAGGGTCCCAGGTTCGATTCCCGGCTGGGTCACTGTCTGTGTGGAGTCTGCACGTCCTCCCCCTGTGTGCGTGGGTTTCCTCCGGGTGCTCCGGTTTCCTCCCACAGTCCAAAGATGTGCGGGTTAGGTGGATTGGCCATGCTAAATTGCCCGTAGTGTCCTAATAAAAGTAAGGTTAAGGGGGGGGGGGGGGTTGTTGGGTTACGGGTATAGGGTGGATACGTGGGTTTGAGTAGGGTGATCATGGCTCGGCACAACATTGAGGGCCGAAGGGTCTGTTCTGTGTTGTACTGTTCTATATTCTATAAATCAAGAACAAGAAAACAAGACAGCAAGGAGAGTAAGTAGTGACAGGCAGAGAAATCAAGGGCTAGAGTTGATCAAGGGAGAAATCAAGGGAGTTGCGATGAATGAAGCATGATGGACATTTTTATCCACACTCTGTGCCATGCGTGGGATACGCACGTACTGAACCTCTCCAGCAGCATTGACTCACCCTCTCTCAAAGCTGTCCTTGTTCTCAGTTCCACTTCATTCTTCATCTCATTCGATACCTGAATAAGGAAACGTTTCTCTTCCTTTCAGGAGTTAAGGAACACAATCTCCAACAACTTACTGATACCAAGGCTATCCCGGACCCTCCTTACCTTCCCTCCCTCTGACCCCATTCCTTCGTACAATCTTGACTCTTGCCATTTATTCGCTATACCCTCTGACCCTTAATGTTCTGTCCTCAGCAAAGGAATTTGTTTCACCCCCTTACATCCTCACCTCAAAGAACTGCAGGCTTGGCACAATGCTGAATGCGTCTTCTGTGATCTTCGTTTTCATGTCCACTTCTTTGGGCAGACGTTCTCCCCGTCTTCAATGGATCCTTTCACCAGATTGCAGTCTTCCCCTCTACCAGGACCCCACCTTCTGGTCTCCTACCTGCTCTTGATCTTCTCATTGAGAACTGTAGGCGTAACTTGGGCCATCTCAATTTCTCTGCTCCTCTCACCCACTCTGACTTGTCTTTCTCTGAACTTGCTACACTCGGCATGTCCACAATGACTCTCACCAACTTTTACAGATGCACCATAGAAAGCATCCTATCTGGCTGCATCAAAGCTGGTATGGCAACCGATCGACCCAAGACCACAAGAAACTACAGAGAGTCGTGAACACCGCCCAGTCCATCACACAAACCTGCCTACCATCCATTGACTCTGTCTACACCTCGCGATGCCTGGGGAAAGTGGGTAGCACAATCAAAGACCCCTCCCACCCTTCCCACTCTGCCAACTTCTTCCATCAGGCAGGAGATACAAAAGTCTGAGAACACGCACAGATTTAAAAATAGCCTCATCCCCGCTGTTACGAGGCTCCTAAATTACCCTCTTACGGACTGACCTGATTAATATTACACTCCTATATGCTTCACCCAATGCCGTTGTCTCGGTATTTACTTTGTGTACCTTGTGTATTATGTATTTTCTTTTCATATACTTCATAGTGGTTAGCAATGTTGCTTCACAGCGCCAGGGTCCCAGGTTCGATTCCCAGCTTGGGTCACTGTCTGTGCGGAGTCTGCACGTTCTCCCCGTGTCTGCGTGGGTTTCCTCCGGGTGCTCCGGTTTCCTCCTACAAGTCCTGAATGACATCCTGTTAGGTAATTTGGACATTCTGGATTCTCCCTCTGTGTACCCGAACAGGCGCCGGAATGTGGTGAATAGGGGCTTTTCTCAGTATCTTCATTACAGTGTTAATGTAAGCCTACTTGTGACAATAAAGATTATTATTCTTATAAATGATCTGTTTGAGCTGCACGCAGAAACATACTTTTCACTGTACCTCGGTACACGTGGCAATAAACAAATTCAATCCAATATCAGGTGCAACCCTGACTCTGTCATCAAAGCCGCCGACAAGGGTGGGGCTATTGTTGCCTCCCGTCCTGACCTCTACCTCACAGAGGTTGAGCGTCAACTCTCAGACACTTAATCCTACTACCCCCCGGACCATGACCCGGACCCCACCACCGAGCATCAAGCCATTGTTTCAAGGACTGTCACTGACCTCATCTCCTCTGTAGACCCACCCTCCATAGTGCCCACTTCATAACCTCCCAACCATGGACAACCCTCTTCTCCCTCTTGGCCCAATATCCACAAACGATACTGTCTCCCAACGAGTTCTGTCACTCAACAATTTTTCCTTTGACTTGCCTCAATTCCTGCAAATGAAAGGTGTGGCTTTGGGTACCCGCATGGGCCTAGGTTACACCTGTCCTTTTGTGGGTTATGTGGGACCTTCCTCATTTCAGTCCTACTCAGGCCCTCTCCCACAACCCTGTTTCTGTTACATCAGTGACTGTATCAGTGCCACCTGTGGGGAGGCAGTGATATAGTGGTATTGTCAGAAAGACCAAGGAACTGATCATTGACTTCAGGAAGCATAGCACGACACACAATCCTGTCTGCGTCAATGGCTCCTAAGTGGAGATGGTCGATAGCTTTGAGTTCCTGGGGATCGCCATCACCAACAGTCTGTCCTGGTCCACTCACATTGATGCAACAGTCAAGAAAGCCCAACAACGTCTCTACTTCCTACGGAAGCTAAAGAAATTTGGCATGTCTGCATCGACTCTCACAAACGTCTACAGGTGTGCGATAAAGAGCATCCTATCTGGCTGCATCACAGCCTGGTATGGCAACTGCTCGGCCCAAGATCGCAAGAAACTGCAGAGTGTGGTGAACTCAGCATGACACAAGCTTGCCACCCCCCACATTGATTCACTATACACCTCCCGCTGCCTCAGGAAGGCAGGCAGCATTATTAGAGACCCTTACCACCCAGACATTGCCTTCTTCCAGACCCTTCCATCAGTCAGAAGGTACAGAAGTTTAAAGACCCACACATCCAGACATAGCAACAGCTTCTGCCCCACAGCTACAAGACTCCTCAACGACTCCCCCTCGGACTGATCTGTTCCATGTAAGAACACTATTCACAATGCCCTATGCTGCTCTTGCTCATGTATTTGTTTTGTTTGGCCCCTTGTTCCGCACTGTACCATTTGTCGATGCACCATTTGTTAATGTACTCTGTTGATTATTCTTTTTGTCTATTATGTATGTACTGTGTACGTTCCCTCGGCCGCAGAAAAATACTTTTCGCTGTAATTCGGTACATGTGACAATAAATCAAATCAAATCAAGGACCAGTAATCCTGCGACCCAGAGGGACCTGGGTTCAAAACCCACTATGGCAGACATGACATTTGAATTCAATAAAACAAATCGAGAATTAAAAGTCTAAAGATCACCATGAAACCATTGCCGATTGTCATGAAAACCCATCTGGTCATGAATGTCCTTGATGGAATGAAATCTGTCATCCTTACCTACATATGGCTCCAGACCCACAGCAATGTGGTTGACTCTTAATTGCCCTCAGGGATGGAGATAAATGTTGGCCCAGCCAGCAATGCCCACATCCCATGAACAAGTAAAAAAAACTTAATGCTCTCATCTGGATCTGGTTGACTGTGCTTCCAATGTCCCTCCTGTGGTGATGTGCATCACTGTAAATACACGAGGGGTTAATGTAGATACATGTAGACTAGCTAGACACTAGAGGGAGCACCGGAAACATCACACACACACTCAACCAATACATTAGTTAAATAGGACACGACCAATGGGCATTCACGATACACACAGAGGTGACACGACCACAGGAGGGCATTACACCAACCCATATATAAAGGACACCACACACATGATCTGCCTCTTTCCAGTGAAGACAGTCAGTGAGTACAGACACAGGATTGATTTGATATCACTCCCACCACGTGGATTGTAGCAGACTGGTTAGTCAGTCTGAGTAGCTATAGTAGGATTAACAGTAGTGTCAAACCCAAGTTATAGAAGTGTATATAGTTTAATAAACGTGTTGAAGTTATCTCCACGTCTGATCCTTCCTTTGTCGAGTGCAGATCAAGGAAGAAGCTTATGCTACACCGAGAGCATAACAAGACACCTCCCTCTCTCACCTTCGTGTGGTCCATCTCCGACACTTCCCTTCCTTGATCTGTCTGCCTCCATTTCTGCTGAGAGATTGGCCGCCAGTGTTCATGACCAACCTACCGACTTCCGCAGCTAATTCGGGGACATCTCCTCCCAACTCTCTGTAAGGACCCCATCCCATTCTCCCAGTTTCTCCACATCCATTACATTTCTTCTGATCATGCCACCTTTCAAAACAGCACTTCTGACCCGATTTCCTTTTTGCTGAAACGAGAGGTTTCCTCCACATTGTGGTTGACAGCTTGCTGAACCATATTCGACTAATTGCCTGCACCCTGTTCTGCTGGCTGGGGGGGGGGGGGCTTCGACAGGGGCTGGGGGGACTGGTGGGGGGGGGGGGGCGTGGTCCGGGGGTGGCGAGGCAGGTTACAGGGGGGCAGTTTTCAGCAGGCCGGGACCGCGTGCGGCTGGTGCCATGCTGTGCGGCGTGGCCACGGACCCGACCGTTCTGCGTACGTATCGGCAGGTAAAGGGGGCTTTACGTGGCCCGGCTGCTAGTCCCCCCCCCCCCTCACCGGACGGAGCATCGGTGTAGGGGCGGCACCGACTTTTTGGTCGTAAGACCAGACTCATCCTCCGGACATAGTCACCGATTCGGAGAATCCAGTCCCTCATTCCTTCCCCTCCCTTCCAGAATCATGACAGGGTCCTCCTTGTCCTCAATTTCCATCCCGTCAGCTTAACATTGCATTTAATAACTTCGGGCCATGAATCGTCTCCTCCATCTTTACCCCTTTTAAATCAAATTATTTTGACTCTGTGCTCCCCCGCCCCCCCCCCCCCCCCCCCCCCCCCACCAACACAAGGCCGTCTTTCACTTGTCCTTAAGTTTTGCTTTGGCAGAGTGCTGACCTTTGTTCTACTATTAACACATTTGGCTGTCTTACCTCTATGCCACGATCAGCACCTTCATTCGTCTTTCACACTACCAATAACACTCTCTTTGTCTTGTACCCATGATATCTGCCAAATCCCTCCTGGCTCCCACCTCTCCCTGACCTATTTTGCTCCACCTGCTCCACCCTCTCTTAACAATCATCCATCACATCTGAGGGAGGGTCATACCAACTCGAAACTTTAACTCTGTTTCTCTCTCTCCACAGATGCTACCAGACCCGCTGCATTTTCCCAGCCTCTTCCATTCTTACGATACACATTTATGTTATATCAGTAACATCAGGCAATTCGTTTTCTGCTGATATTCCACGATAGTTTCATGTTACTCGCTGCTGGCCAATAATGTGTGGTTTTCCTTTCCCATGTGATTGTTTTCCTTCCATACATTCACAACCCTCTCAGAGGAGAAATTCCTCCTCACCCCGATCTTAATGGATGACCTCTGCCTCTGATATTATAACCTCTGGTCCTATAATTTCCCATAAAGGGCAACAACATCTCAGCATCTACCCTATCAAGCCCCCTGAGAATCCTATATGTCTCAATAAAGCCTCTCATTCTTCCAAACTCCAATGGTTGCAGGTCCAAACTACTCAATCTTTCCTCATAGGAAAATCCCTCCATGCCTCGTGAACCGTACCTGGACTGCCCCCCCATTGCCAGCATATCTTTCCTCAGGTAAGGGGTCCAAAATTGTCCACAGTATCCCAGGTGTGGTCTAAATAGAGCCTTGTATAGTTAGAAAGACTTCTCTATTTTTAAACTCCATCCCCTCTGAAATAAAGGCCAAGATTCCATTTGCCTCCCAGATTATCTGCTGAACTTGCATGCTTGCCTTTTGTGGTTTATGCATGAGGACTCCCAAATCGCTCTGTGCTGCAGTTGTCTGCAATCTTTCTCGATTCAAATAATATTCAGCTTCTTCATTCTTCCTACCAAAATGCATAACTTCACATTTTCCTTCATTATATTCCAAGTTTTTGCCCACTCACTTAACCTGTCTGTGTCCTTCTGTAAATTCTTGGTGTCAGCTTCGTCAATCGCCTTCCCATCTATTTTTGTCTCATCTGCAAACTTGGCAAATAGAACATTCACTTCTTGTGTCCAAGTCACTAATAAATATTGTAAATAATTGTGGCCCCAGCACTGATATCCATTCATAGAATCCTTACAGTGCTGAAGGAGGCCATTCAGCCTATTGTGTCTACTCTGACCCTCAGAAAGAGCACTCAACCTGGGCCCACTCTCCCACCCTATCCCCGTAACCCCGCGCATTGATCATGGCCAAATCTATCTAACCTGCACTTCTTTGGACTGTGGGAGAAACCCGGAGGAAACCCACGCAGAAAGGGGGAGAAAGTACAAACTCCACACAGACTGTCACCCAAGGTCGGAATTGAACCCAGGTCCCTGACCACTGTGCCACCGTGCTGCCCTATCTGTGGAGAATGCAGTATATCTTGGGCACGTCACTAATTACAGGTTGACCTCCTGAAAAACACCCATCTTATCTCAACTCACTGCCTTGCACTAGTTAGCCAACCCTCTATCCATGCCAATGTACTACCATGGGCATCAAACTTTGTTAATCAGATTTCCGCCCTTCGCACTGCACATCGATATTACAAGTTCTTATTTGAATGTGTTTATGGAAACTTATGCCTCCATATCGTTCTTGAACTGTCTTCAACATCTGTTACCGTTGACCATATCATCCCCTTCAACAGATCTTAATCTAATGCCGTCCCCAAGCAGCCCTCTCCTCATCTTTCCCTCCCAACACACTGCTACCTGCCTGATGCTCTAGACTGACACCCAACTGCTCCCTCGAAAATAATGAGGTCCTGCTGTTAAATTCAACAGAAAAGATGCCATTAACCAGCTGCCCTGCTGCCTCCGCGAATCCCCATAAATATCTTGGCCTAAATCTGCACACACATTGGGCAGGATTCGACCGCAACTGGCCGGATGGCCCGACGGCGGCGGCAAGAGCGGCGAGAATAACTGCGGCGTCAGGCACAGTTGGTAAAAGTTCTCCGCACTTCCGGGGGCCAGGCCGGTACCGCCAGGGTGGGTGCCACGCCAACCGACGCCGAAGGGCCGCAGTGGGCCAACGCGAGTTGGCGAATGCGCAGAACCGCCAGCGTGTTCTGGCACATGCGCAGAACTGTTGCCGTGTTTCCTGCGCATGCGCAGGGGTTTCTTCTCCGCTCTGGCCATCGCGGAGCTTTACAGAGGGCGGCGCGGAGGGAAAAAGTGCCCCCATGGTACAGGCCCACCTGCAGATCGGTGAGCTCTGATCACGGGCCAAGCCATCGTGGCCCCCCCCCCCCCCCCCCCCCCGCCCCCTGGGGCCGGATCCCCCTGCGCCCCCGAAGACTCCGCTAGCTGCCCTCCAAGCCAGGTTCCGCGGGGATGGACCATGTCCATTTCACGCCGGCGGGACTGGCTGAAAATGGGGGGCCGCCTGGCCCATCGGGGCCCCGAGACTTGCCGGGGGTGCCACTGCCAACGGCCCCCGACCGGCGCGGCGCGATCCCTGCCCCTGCCCGAAATCTGGCGCCAGAGAATTCGGCAGTCGGTACCGGAGTGGCGGAGTGGGATACACGCTGCCCCCCGGGCGATTCTCTGTCCTGGCGGAGGGGTGGAGAATCCTGCCCATTAGCTGCACTGGCGGCAACTTTGGGACCAGCTTGCACATGGTTACATTTAAGTTCACTTCAAACTAAAAACCCATCCTGCCGTTTTTGCCTTGGTAACCCCTTGGGCAGCACAGTGGCACCATGGTTAGCACTGCTGCCTCACAGCTTCAGGGTCCCGCCTTGGGTGACTGCCTGTGTGGAGTTTCCACTTCCTCCCTCTGTCTGCGTGGGTTTCCTCTGAGTGCTGCAGTTTCCTCCTACAGTCCAAAGGTGTGCAGGTTAGGTGGATTGGCCACACTAAATTGTCTCTTAGTGTCCTTAGGTTGGGTAACTGGGTTATGGGGATAGGGTGGAGGTGTGGGCTTAGGTAGGGAGCTCTTTCCAAGGGACGGTGCGGACTCGATGGGCCGAGTGGCCTCCTTCCGCACTGTAAATTCTATGAACCTGCCAAACCCAAAGCACAGATGCTTTCTGTTGATTTGTTGAACCATCAGAGTTTTAAATGCGTAGGTGAGGGCTGACAGTGACCAGTGCTGAAAATGGGATTATGGACTGTAGATGCATAAAAAAGAAACGATAAATGGTATAAACGAGGCGACATCACAGCCATGACTTGACAAGGAAGTGCAGAGAAGTTTGAGGTCAAGCAGAGGTGACCCGTGTGCAAACCATCTTTTGTATTCTTGATGTTAGCGGTGATTGTGACCATATGTTCTGTAACCATCCAAGAACTCTGCGTCGCCAAAATTGGCAGCTCTTCCTTCAGCTGCCAAGGTCCTTTGCACTTGCAGGGGTTGTGCAGCTGGAGCAAGCTACACACACGAGACTTGCTAACAGGGGTGAGAATTTTAAAACTGAGACATTTCTGGACGACAGCCAAAGTAGGTCAGTGAGCACAGGGGTGGTGGCACATAGGTACCGTGGTAAACAACGTCCTCGAGGCAAATTCAGCGGCATGCACGACAGGATAATCTCTTTTCAAAAAGATAGACCTGATTATTCCAATGGCTTCATTGGGAAATGCAAACTAATGGTTAGCCATTGAATTATTGACAAAGCTTGAAGACTTGAAATGTCCTTGAGCCCAAAATGTTTAGTACCGCAGCTTTCTAATTAGCTTTTCACCGGCAAGTATTGAAGGCAAAAAGCCCCAGTAAAATGTACATTTCCATCACTCATCCCACAGTCTCTCTGCAATATGTAGAAGAATAATTGCCTGCATATTCACCCTTCCTTGATTCTGCAGACTGCTTTTAGATAAGTTCCTAATTGCTTTTGAAACATAAAAAGGCACTAACATTTTGTAGAAAAATGCATAAGTGATGCAGTATGTTCCTGTCAGTTAATTATGGGTTTTATGTTGCTTAGCTTATATGCTCTTGCAAGTTATTTGTTTTTAATTAAGTGCTGGATATCTGCCAATGCAGGAATTAAAAATTTATTGAGCTACTGAATGAATACCAAGTAGCGAAGTGGGATTATATCTTAAAATTCTGCACTTGGAAAAGGTACTCAAAGATTCTTTTGTATCAAATACTAATTAACCCGAGCTCGATGATAGTTTACTTCGTAAACGTGAGGCATCGGTTGGATAGAACTGAGGTCGACACAGCAAGCAAGGTCCCGCGTTCCTGAAGTCTGTACTGCGTTGGCTGAAAGGGCCAGAGTGCCCATAGGACATCCTGAATTGGCTGCAGTGCTCCATGGGAATTTACCCATATGCAGTCTGATGACTGCTATTAAGAAAATCCTGCTTTAAAGTGCATTGTTGGGATGTTGACAAGGCTAATGGAAGACAATTCAGTAATCATCATCCCATTGCCGCTGAAACCTTTCAGCTGCAACTCAATTGAGATCACTTGAGTCTTGTGACTCAAGGTTATTCATGAAGGCCCCGCCTTCTCAACCTTGCCCCTCGCCTGAGGTGCGGGTGACCCTCAGGTTAAATCATCACCTGTCAGCTCTCCCCTTCAAAGGGGAACGCAGCCTATGGTCATCTGGGACTATGGCGACTTTACCTTCACTTTCATCACTCAAGCAATTATGCCCACTTGTAATATTTATGTGTGTAATGAACTCCAATTGGCTTTATTGGTTGGCCAATTGGAGTATGAGCTCCCTCAATGATAGCTCATTGAGGGGGCCCATATAATCACCTGTGTAAGCTTTGTGAGCCTGTCTTAAGTTGACTGGACTGCTAGCAGCGCTGTTTGTAGCTGCTCCTGTAATATCGTTATTGCAAATAAATATTGGTGTGGTGACGGAACTCCTGCCTCCCGTGGATTACTACAGTGGCGACGAGGTAAACTAAGAATTTTGCGGAGACCAGCTGCCGCACTCGGAGGGTAAGCCTTGCCATTTTAAAAATGCTGTTTTTTGGAAGGTTAGAGGCATTCGACCCGGCTATTGAGGACTGGTCCCAGTATGTGGAGAGAATGTGTTACTTCTTCCGGGAAAATGGCATACTGACGGACCAAAGGAGATGGCTTATCCTGCTGTCGGCGTGCGGACCCTCAGCTTTCGCCATTATACGTAGTCTGACTTATCCCGATGCGCCGGACACGAAAACTTTCCAAGAAGTAACGGAATTGGTGAAAGAGCACTACGACCCAAAACCACCCCTCATTTTGCGTAGCTACAGATTCTACACAGCGAAGCGGGAAGACAGGGAGTCAGTCACAAATTTCTTGACCCGCCTGAGAAGGCTGGCGGAAAAATGTGAATTCGGCCCGATGCAAAATGAAATGCTTTGGGACCGGTTAGTGTGTGGTATAAACGACCTCACAATACAGAAACGCCTGTTGGCGGAAACCGAGCTAGACTGCAGGCAGGCGTTACAGCTCTGCCTCTAGAAAAGGCAGCAAGTGGGGTGCAGGAACTACAGGGCACGCCAATGGAGGTAGATACCTGTGAGAGGGACTACCACAACGGGTCCTGCTACCAGATAGCTGCTCTCAGGAAAAACCTGAGGAATAGAGGGAAAAAGGAAAACCCCAGAACTGCCCCCAAGTCTGCCAGGACTAACTGGAGACAGAGGGAAGTACCGGCTGAGGCTCTCCCAACAGAGAAGGACCGTTTCTGGCACCAGACAGAGTGGGGTAACAGCGACAGAAACCCTAGGAGGTGGCAAAAGAGGAATAGCAGGTGGGAACGTAGGGAAGTACACAACCTAGACGCCCCATCCTCCTCCGAAGGGGAACAATTAGATAATATTGCAACAAAGAAAGCAGAACCCATTAAGATTACCCCACGGGTGATCGGGCGGCCGACAATATTGGAAATAGACAAGGGTGCGGCCGTATCAGTAATGGGAGTGGCAGCATTTAGAAAAATCAAAGATGGACTCCAGCCACTATCCCTAACAAAAACATCGACGAAACTTAAAACCTACACAGGGGAACCCCTGGAAGTTCTAGGCACGACTCATGTACCCGTAGAATATGAGAAACAATTGCTCAGATTACCGTTGACGATAGTAGAGGGCTCCGGACCGCGCTTAATTGGACGAAACTGGCTGAAAGAGCTAAAATTAGATTGGATGAAAATTTTCCAGAGTGGAAGCGGGCAGTTGAGTGGAGTACTCCAAAAATACCGGGAGGTCTTCCAGGAAGGTTTGGGGGAAATCATACGCGCCAAA
Source organism: Scyliorhinus canicula (assembly GCF_902713615.1). Classification (NCBI taxonomy): domain Eukaryota; kingdom Metazoa; phylum Chordata; class Chondrichthyes; order Carcharhiniformes; family Scyliorhinidae; genus Scyliorhinus; species Scyliorhinus canicula. The sequence goes on along the minus strand of NC_052158.1, from coordinate 151,417,512 downwards.
GCAACTTTGCACGTAGACTCCGAAATTTTGTAAGGCCAGGCCGGTACCTTTTGCATTAAGGAAGAAAGTAGATGACAAAATAGAAAGCTTACGGCGCGACGGCATTATCAGACCAGTACAGTTCTCAGAATGGGCAGCGCCGGTGGTACCAATTTTGAAGCCAGACGGCTCGATCCGTCTCTGTGGAGATTTCAAACAGACGGTAAACAAATACGCACTGCTGGACAAATACCCAATCCCGTAAATAGACGACCTATATGCCAAATTGGCAGATGGGCTTTTGTTCACGAAACTGGACATGAGCCACTGCCTACCTGCAGTTAAAACTGGTACAAGGGACTCCCAGATGTTCGTTACGATCAACACCCTGAAGGGCCTTTTTCGTTATACTAGGCTACCTTTCGGAGTGTCATCAGCCTGCGCTATATTCCAGCGTACGATGGAAAATATTCTGCAGGGACTACCGCAGGTGGCGATTTATTTGGACGATGTCTTAATCACGGGTAGGACAAACAGGGAACTCTTAAGGATCCTGGAGGAAGTGCTCAGGTGTTTCGCAAAGGCAGGCGTACGGCTAAAAAGGGAAAAATGTGTTTTTCTGGCCCCACAAGTGACGTACCTGCGATATAAAGTAGACAAGTCAGGCTTACACCCATTAGAAGACAGAGTAAGGGCAATAAAAGAAGCCCCAGCTCCCACCACGGTCCAGGAGTTACGATCATTTCTAGGGTTGGTAACCTATTATGGAAAATTTATTGAAAATAGGGAGTCCATCCTAGAACCCCTCCACCAACTACTAAAAAAGGGGCAAGAATGGAAATGGTCCGCCCGCCAAAACCGAGCATTTAGGGACATTAAGGAACAGCTGTCATCCGAAAATGTCCTAGAGCATTATGACCCAAGGAAGGAGTTGGTGGTCACTTGTGATGCATCCCCCTACGGGGTAGGAGCCGCCTTAGCCCATAGAGGAAGGAATGGGGAAGAACGGCCAATAGCCTATGCTTCGAGGACCTTGGCGATGGCTGAGAGGAAGTACACCCAAATCGAGAAGGAAGGACTAGCGGTGATATTGGCAGTAAAAACATGTCACCAGTATCTGTACGGGCGGAAATTCACCATAGTGATGGACCATAAGCCGTTATTAGGGTTATTAAAAGAAGACAAGTCAATACCCCCGATTGCATCAGCTAGAATCCAACGCTGGGCGTTGCTACTGGCGGTGTATAGATACGTTCTGGAGCACAGACCGGGAACGCGAGTAGCACATGCAGATGCTTTGAGCAGACTTCCCCTCCTGGACACTCCACCGCAAATACCAAAAGTAGAGGAGACAGTAATGACTCAAAAATTTTTGGACACCCTACCAGTAGACGCACAACATATTTGGTTGTGGACACAAAAGGACCCAGTTTTAGCCAAGATGAAGCATTTACTGCTAACAGGGGAACTGGAAAGACCAGTGGAGCCCCAGATGCACCCATACTGGAGCAGAAGGGACCAAATGACCGTAGAAGACGGTATCTTATTATGGGGAGCCCAGGTAATAGTCCCAGCTCAGGGCCGTCAGGCAATCTTAACTGAGTTACATCATGGACACCCACGAGTGTCTAAAATGAAGATGCTAACTCGAAGCTAGGTTTGGTGGCCAGGTTTGGACACAGACATAGCAGCCTTGGTACGTCAGTGCCAGGAGTGCCCACAGGAGCAAAGAGTGCCACCAGTGGTGCCATTGCACCCGTGGGAATAGCCAGGCAGACCGTGGTCCCGCCTGCATATTGACCACGCCGGGCCTTTCATGGGCTCAATGTTTTTGGTGATAGTGGACGCCCACTCCAAATGGTTGGACGTCCACCGGGTAAACGCGGCAAGCACAGCATCGACAATTGAAAAGCTGAGGGCCTCGTTTGCAACAATGGACATCCGGAGGTATTGGTGTCGGACAACGGAACGGCATTCACAAGTGGGGAATTTGGAAAATTCCTGAAGGAAAACGGAGTCCGTCCCATCAAAACGGCCCCTTACCATCCAGCGACCAACAGCCCGGCAGAGGGAGCGGTCCAGACACTTAAAGCAGGACTCAAGAAGCAGCCGGCAGCGTCAATGGACACAAAGCTCTCTCGCTGGCTGTTTGATTACAGGACCACACCGCATTCCACAACGGGCATATCGCCAGCTGAACTCTTAATGGGAAGGCAGCTGTGAACGAGGCTGTCTCCTTTTCCCAAATTTAACGGGGAAAGTGGAGAAACAACAGGAGGCCCAACACAGGGGGCATGATAATAGTCGGCAGCAGAGACATTTCCAGGTGGGGGCACCGGTTTGGGTCAAGAACTATGGAAATGGACCAACATCGGTCAAAGGCACGGTAGAGTCCCAAACAGGGCCCATATCCCATGAGGTTTCAATAGGAGGTAAGGTGCTGAAGAAAAACCTAGACCAAATAAGGGCAGCGGAACCACACCTGGAGGCAGGCGAAGCAGGACCGCCTCAAGCTGGGATAGCCCAGACGGAAAGGATACCCACACCCCAGCCCCGAGCAATTTCTCCAGACCCCGTCATCCAGTCATCAGAGTCGGAGATGGACACGTTCGACGAGGCCACCGTGACACCGCTCCCCGAGGAGGAGGAAGAACAACTTCCAAGGAGGTCGTCAAGGAAAAGACCGGCACCTCTAAGATACACCCCGCCCATTTCAGAGAACGACCCGGCGGACGACACAGAGGTGACAGACCCAGACATGAGGAGCAGGAAGAAGCTCAGAGGAATGCCAGCTAGCAGGAATTCCTCGGACCTTGGGGGGGGGGGAGGGGTGTAATGAACTCCAATTGGCTTTATTGGTTGGCCAATTGGAGTATGAGCTCCCTCAATGATAGCTCATTGAGGGGGCCCATATAAGCACCTGTGTAAGCTTTGTGAGTCTGTCTTAAGTTGACTGGACTGCTAGCAGCACTGTTTGTAGCTGCTCCTGTAATATCGTTATTGTAAATAAATATTGGTGTGGTGACGGAACTCCTGCCTCCCGTGGATTACTACAATGTGTGTGAGTGCCACTGATTGTGGTTCAGCACTTGACCCTTGGCTCACTGACTTTCAAAATTGCTAACTGCCATGATGTGCCTGTACTATCGACCAACTGGGAAAGCAAATTCGTTCCCTTCGGCAGTTGGGATTGTCTTCCTGCCTGATGCGAGCACTCCTAACCCTTGGCTTTGTGCTGAGGTCCATATTGAAAAGTGTCCCCCATAGTCCAGGTTGAGCACAAGGTCTTGGAGTGAAGCTTTGGACAATGCTTGTACCAGAGGTGGGAGCTCAGCAGTAGAGTGGCAAAGCTGTGGCCACTCAGTCATGTGGCGTGGGGCAAAATGGTGTGTCCAACAAGCATGCAATGAAGTGGTCAGGACATGAGTCAGTGGGCTTTGCGAGGCAATGTCAGATGATGAAAGGGCAAAGATTGGTCCTTAGGAGACAGAAGCTAACCACCACCCAGTTTCTCTCTTTGATACTGCATTGAAGAGAAGGTACAAAGCATGGAGTGTGGTGAACTGCTGCCATTCTTCCTACTCATAGATGGGAGAGTAGAAGAAGACACCAACAGAGACTCCTGGCTCATAGACAGGAGCAGAACCATAAAGAGGAAGGGGTGGCAGGGCCTGCTCCGTGCTCAGAGGATGAACCAAATCTTTCCCTGTATCACTGGATTATTAGTCCAGTGAAAATGCCACTATCCCACTGCCTCCCATGGATCATAGGCTAGGAACCCTGTGGCCAGTAACTCATCTTCTGACTCTCCAAAGCAAGGCACAAGTCAAGAGTACGTCGGAAAACTCTCCACTTGCCTGGACGAGAGTCGCTCAAAAGAAGCTCAACACCATCCAGGACAAAGCAGCCAGCTTGATTCACACCCCATCCACCTCCTTCAATACTCATTCCCTCCACCACCAACACACAATGGCAGCAGTGTGCATCGTCTTCAAGGTGCACTGCAGGAACCCAACGAGGCTCATAGAATCCTTACAGTACAGGAGGCCATTCGGCCCATCGGGTCTGCACCGACCATTTTAAAGAACACTCTACTTAAGTACACACCCCCATCCTCCCTGCCTTATCCCCATAATCTAAACTGCACATTAATGGACACTATTTAGCATGGCCAATCCACCTAACCTGCACATCTTTCGAGTCCTTCCAAACCGTTGACCTCTACCACCTGGAAGGATCAGAACAGCAGTTGCCTGGGAACACCATTGTCTGCAAGTTTACCTCCAAGTCACAGACCACCCTGACTTGGAAATATGTCATCGTTCCTTCACTGATAGTGGGTCAGAATCCTTTCATAACATCGCTGTGGGTGTTCCTACAACTCATAGGCTGTGGCGGTTCAAGAAGGCATCTCAACACAGCCTCCTCTAGAGTAGCTAGAGATGGACAATAAATGATGGCCCAGCCACAGACGTCCACATCCCATGAACAAATAAAACATATAAGAAGTCAAATGCTTAGAAGAAAACATCCAAATTTTATGTGCAGTCCACGTCCAGCTTTCTAATCCAGGCATCTAGATATGCAGCAAGATCTTAGTGTCCTTGTGCATCAGTCGCTGAAATAAGCGCGCAGGTACAACAGGCAGTAAATGGCATATTGGACTTCTTAGCGAGAGGATTTGAGTATAGGAATAGGGATGTTTTACTGCAATTGTATAGGGCATTGGTGAGGCCACACCTGGAGTATTGTGTGCAGTTTTGGTGATAATATCTGAGGCAGGATGTTCTTGCTACGGAGGGAGTGCAGCAAAGGTTTACCAGGCTGATTCCTGGGATGGCGGGACTGTCAGATGAGGGGATACTAAGTCAGTTAGGATTATATTCATTGGAGTTTAGAAGAGTGAGAGGGGATCTTATGGAAACTTAAAAATCCTCACAGGATTAGACAGGGTAGATGCAGAAAGAAGGTTCCCAATGGTGGGGAGTCCAGAACTAGGGGTCATAGTTTGAGGGCAAGGGGTAAACCTTTTAGGATTGAGGTGAGGAGAAATTTCTTCACCCAGCGAGTGGTGAATCTGTGGAATTCACTACCACAGAAAGTAGTTGAGGCCAAAATATTGTGTAATTTCAAGAAGGAATTAGATACAGCTCTTGGGGCTAAAGGGATCAAGGAATATGGGGGGAAGGCGGGATCAGGGTTTTGAACTTGATGATCAGCCATGGTCATAATGAATGGGGAGCAAGCTTGAAGGGCTGAATGGCCTCCTCCTGCTTCTAATTTCTATGTTTCTATGTATGTTGTGTCAATGCTGCCAAAATAAAGATATCTAATTTTCAGGACCGCATCATGGTTTGGAATGGGCCAGAGGGTATAGATTACTGAGGCTGGAGCAATCACAGGAGTGGTGGGAGCAGGGGGTGGTTTGAAGATCTCGGCAGTTTGCTCCTCGGGTTCTCATTCTCACCTGGAAGTCCTCCAGAGGAACTGCCATGAAATGAGCTCTCCGAATACCAGGAGGAGGTGAGCCTCTCTCACCCAGCAGGCGTGCATGAAAGTGGACTAGGGAGTCAGCAGCAGACGTGTGCTCCCTCCAGCCTGGAGACAGTGTATCAAGTTAATCTAGGACCTTAAGAGGGTGAGAATGGTCAGTGGGATAACGCTTTCAGTGCTGAGACTCAAACTGACCGTCATCCAAGGAATGAGTTGACTGAACCCTCTCTGAACTGCTTTTAATGCAACTATCTTTTTTCAAATAAGGGGCTGGATTTGCCATTTTCGGGACTAAGTCCCCACATCATCGGGACAACTGTGGTCTTTAACAGCAGGAAAATTGGCGTCAAAAGGCTTTTTTTGGATAATGAAAACCAATGCATCTACTACCTCATTAGCCACCTATTTTAAGACCCTTCGGATAAAGACCATCAGAACTCACCGTTAACAGCATGGTGGTCACCATTGACCAGAAACAACGCCCAAGAAATGGTAGAATCTACGACAAAAAAGTGCTTTAATGTAAAGCACTTGAGATGGTGAAAGGTGCTATTTCAACGCAAGTCCTTCTTTACTTCATTCTACTTTGGCTGTTCATAAATGATGGTTGCAGTGTCGTTTCACTGCAAAATGGAGATAAGCTCCACGAGAACGCAAGATCCCCAAAGCTAATGAAAGGGCCAAAAGAACAAAGACACAAAAATAATGATGATTTAAATTAACATGAAGTGAATATGTTGAATTTCGTTCATTACAATTGGATGTGAAACAGGGATAAAGGAGATGCCCGTTTCATACTATATTTCTATAATATATGCATCCCGACAACCTAATCCTGCTGCCACTACATTTGGCACAAGGAGAATATATTTTCACACAAATACTAACTTAGCTGGATCTTTTTCAGCCCAGGCTCAGAACTGCCACAGCATTCTCCATCCTTACCATCTGGGATCAAGTCTGTTGATCTACAAGGAAGTCTGTACGAGAAAAATTGTACATTGGACCCAAACAGAAGAAACAGATTACATTTTGAAGCATTTTATTGACTTAATAAACAAAACAAAGTACAGAAAATGGTGACTCTGTCTTTGATTTCCAAATATTTTAGTCGCAACAGGAGAAAATCGAAAAAATAACGAAAGTTCAAACATACAATTCTTCATCGAATCTCCAAGTACAGTCTTTTGAAATCACTTTAACTCTTTAACCTCAGGCAAATCCTTCCATAAAATTTCACGTTGTCCAGGACTCTAACTCGAGCAATCCCCAAAGAAGTACAATGATTAAATGAATGTTAATACATAAAGCATCTGGTGCCACAAAAAATCTTAAAATGATGCTCTCAACTCACATAACTAATATTCTTTGGGTTCTTTAGGATCATAACCTAAACTTGAGGATAGACAAGTCCCCCGGGCCTGACGGGATATATCCAAGGATTCTATGGGAAGCAAGAAATGAAATTGCAGAGCCGTTGGCAATGATCTTTTCGTCCTCGCTGTCAACAGGAGTGGTACCAGAGGATTGGAGAGTGGCGAATGTCGTGCCCCTGTTCAAAAAAGGGAATAGGGATAACCCTGGGAATTACAGGCCAGTTAGTCTTACTTCGGTGGTAGGCAAAGTAATGGAAAGGGTACTGAGGGATAGGATTTCTGAGCATCTGGAAAGGCATTGCTTGATTAGGGATAGTCAGCACGGATTTGTGAGGGGTAGGTCTTGCCTTACAAGTCTTATTGACTTCTTTGAGGAGGTGACCAAGCATGTGGATGAAGGTAAAGCAGTGGATGTAGTGTACATGGATTTTAGTAAGGCATTTGATAAGGTTCCCCATGGTAGGCTTATGCAGAAAGTAAGGAGGCATGGGATAGTGGGAAATTTGGCCAGTTGGATAACAAACTGGCTAACCGATAGAAGACAGAGAGTGGTGGTGGATGGCAAATATTCAGCCTGGAGCCCAGTTATCAGTGGCGTACCGCAGGGATCAGTTCTGGGTCCTCTGCTGTTTGTGATTTTCATTAACGACTTGGATGAGGGTGTTGAAGGGTGGGTCAGTAAATTTGCAGATGATACGAAGATTGGTGGAGTTGTGGATAGTGAGGAGGGCTGTTGTCGGCTTCAAAGAGACATAGATAGAATGCAGGGCTGGGCTGAGAAGTGGCAGATGGAGTTTAACCCTGACAAGTGTGAGGTTGTCCATTTTGGAAGGACAAATATGAATGCGGAATACAGGGTTAATGGTAGGGTTCTTGGCAATGTGGAGGAGCAGAGAGATCTTGGGGTCTATGTTCATAGATCTTTGAAAGTTGCCACTCAAGTGGATAGAGCTGTGAAGAAGGCCTATGGTGTGCTAGCGTTCATTAGCAGAGGGATTGAATTTAAGAGCCGTAAGGTGATGATGCAGCTGTACAAAACCTTGGTCAGGCCACATTTGGAGTACTGTGTGCAGTTCTGGTCACCTCATTTTAGGAAGGATGTGGAAACTTTGGAAAAGGTGCAAAGGAGATTTACCAGGATGTTGCCTGGAATGGAGAGTAGGTCATACGAGGAAAGGTTGAGGGTGCTAGGCCTTTTCTCATTAGAACGGAGAAGGATGAGGGGCGACTTGATAGAGGTTTATAAGATGATTAGGGGAATAGATAGAGTAGACAGTCAGAGACTTTTTCCCCGGGTGGAACACACCATTACAAGGGGATATAAATTTAAGATAAATGGTGGAAGATATAGAGGGGATGTCAGAGGTAGGTTCTTTACCCAGAGAGTAGTGGAGGCATGGAATGCACTGCCTGTGGAAGTAGTTGAGTCGGAAAAGTTAGGGACCTTCAAGCGGCTATTGGATCGGTACATGGATTAGGGTAGAATAATGGAGTGTAGGTTAACTTCTTAAGGGCAGCACGGTAGCATTGTGGATAGCACAATTGCTTCACAGCTCCAGGGTCCCAAGTTCGATTTCGACTTGGGTCACTGTCCGTGTGGAGTCTGCACATCCTCCCCGTGACTGCGTGGGTTTCCTCCGGGTACTCCGGTTTCCTCCCACAGTCCAAAGATGTGCAGGTTGGGTGGATTGGCCATGAAAAATTGTCCAAAATTCTATGATTAACCTAGGGCAAAAGTTCGGCGCAACATCGTGGGCCGAAGGGCCTGTTCTGTGCTGTATTTCTCTATCTCTATCTATCTATAACCAATGTTCCCATTAACATACATTTAATAAGGATCTATAAAATGCCTTTTATAGCACTGTAAGCAAATGCCTTCATATTATTTATATAGAGTAGGTTAAAGGATGTCATCCACTCCCAGATAGGTTTCCCAAAGGCAAATTTCCAGGGAGCGAGATGATAAGCTGGAGTTTCCAGGGTTGAGAAACTTGACTTCTGAGGATAGATTGGATGGGTTGGGAAGGTTCCCTTTGGACAGAAGAGGGCTAAGAGGAGATGAGATAGAGATATTCAAATTCATGAGGGGGCTGGACAGGTTAGATCAGGAGAAGCTGTTCCGGCGTTTAAGAGGATCGAGAACGAGAGGCCACAGATTTTTCAAAGGAAGCAAATGTGAGGTGAAGAAAAACGTTTTTACACAGCGAATGGTTTGGGCCTGGAATGCATATTCTGGAAGAGTGGTGGAGGCGGGTTGAAGCGAGGTATTCAAGAGGGCATTATATGATTACTTGAATAGAGACAACATGTGGGGTCCAAGGGAAAAGGGGGGGGAATTGCACAAAGCCATGATGCTCATTTACAGCGCCGGTGCTGGCACGATGGGCCAATGGCATTCTTCTGCATCATAATACTGCTGTGATTTTAAACATGAGGCAGGAAGCCCAAATTGGGAAATTTTCCTACTCAGCAAGTGTCGCCAGGTGAACGACCTTTGCACTAACTGCTTTCATTCCGGAGATGTTGGAGTGGGAACATGCAGGGCCTACCGAACCCGGAGGCAGTACACAAACGGCCATGGTTTAGCTCACTCGGCTAAATCGTTGGCTTTTAAAGCAGACCAAGCAGGCCAGCAGCACAGTTCGATTCCCGTACCAGCCTCCCCGGACAGGCGCCGGAATGTGGCGACTAGGGGCTTTTCACAGTAACTTCATTGAAGCCTACTCGTGACAATAAGCGATTTTCATTTTCATTTCATGGAGACACGTGAGTGCCAAGGTGAGCTAGTTAGAAGGTCAACTCAGTTCTCTGGGACTTAATTCCAGACTGTTATGCCCTCTAGCCTTGATCCCTTCACCCCCTTACCCCCCACCCACTCCCCATTCAACCTTCATGCTTCCCATGCCACTGCCGTGCCTCATACCATAACATATACTCCTTCCTTGGGCCCCATGCATAATCCATTCCCATGCGCTCATCATGTCTGCACTAATCAGCTATACAATAACCATGGCAAGTAGTAATATAAATGCATTTATAAAACAAAATGTACTGCTCTAACAAACTTATAAAAGTGGTGATCAAACAGAGCCATTATAGTAACAACAAAATAAACTTTGTATCACTTCACAGCCCTTTATCTTGTCCAGATAAACATACAGATAAATATATATGTATTGAAAGAAACAGTTCAAAGAAAGAATAACTTATTATAACCTCATAAATGTGTCAATCAATCAAAGCAAACATTCCATGCCTGACTACTGACTATTATTCAATCTTGGAACTCAGCTGAACATTCATAATGAGGCCATCTGGAGAAACTGATGTCTGATTGCTTCATCGATGCCTCGTTGGTCCTATCGTGCATATTGGGTAAGCAAGCATGAATGATGCAGGGAGGGCATGGAAGGATCATGGGGGCATGGGCAAGACCTTTTAAGCATGCCCTTTTGAAAGGTTCTTGAATCTAGACTATTGTTCCAAACTCCTTTGAGGGGCCATGAACCATGAGTCCTTGAGAAGCTGGCTCAGTTCGCTGAAAATTGCTGGGGTGGGGAGGGAGGATGTGGAGGCAGGGGTGTTGGTATCAGGTGCCTACTTCCAAAAGCAAAACAGCCAGGTTGGGCGTGCAAGGTGAGGCTCGCTACCTGCACACTTAACCCATGCCTGTGAAAGTTGCCAGTGTGGGAATGGGGATGGGAATCGAGTCCAGTCCACCATGTTTAAAGGCCTCCAAAGTAGTACCAATCCATGGTGTCATACACATGAAATAGGATCAGGAACAGATCATCTGTCTTTTTGAACCTTTTCTACCATTCAATATGGCCATGGCTTATCTTGGGTTCTATTTCCACTTTCCTCCCCACTTCCTGACACCTAAATTCCCTGAGACCAAAATAAATGTCTATCTCAGCCTTAAATGAATTCAATAATGGAGTATCCACCACCCTCTTGGACTGGAGAACTCCAAAGATTCACGACCCTTTAAATGAAGCGATGTTTCCTCATCTCAATCCTAAATGATCACCCCCCCCCCCCCTGTCCTGAGGCTGCATCCCTGTATTTTAGAGTCTAGACCAGCGGAAGCAATCTCCCAGCTTTTACCCGATGGAACCCTTCAATATCTTGCAGGTGTCAAGCAGATTGTCTCCTATTCATTTGAACTCCAGAGAATAAATGCTCAATTAACTCAGTAATTTAATTTGTTTTCATGCAATCACTATATATGCTGAATTTATTGTGGCTGCCTTCTCTCCTAACCTCTAGTTCCCTGTGGAGGGGGGGGGGGAGGCGTTGATCTCCAAGACTTTTCTTTTTGGCTCTTCAGGTGCCTTGGTCACTTGTCTTACCGAGATCCCTGTGGTATTTAAGGTGCTGTTAAGGAACCTGGTATATTACCTCTCAGCCAAGATACCAGTCACCATACAAAATGCTGGGTGCCGCCTTTGGGTCCCGAGTGACCACTTGCACCTCAGATTTCAGCTCTGCTTGCTCTTTGCCGAATAGGAACTAGGCAGAAATTACTGAGGAAACTCCTGAAATGACATGACCGGGTTGGGATTATTTCCTGGAGTGGTTCTGAATGTCTCCTGTTGCTCGCAGAGCAGGGGACCTTCACCAACCATCTGTCAGGGCTAGATGGCTGGGAACAGACAAAGCCTGTGTGGAATATAAGGAAAGTAGGAAGGAACTTAAGCAAGGAGTCAGGTGGGTTAGAAGAGGTCATGAAAAGTCATTGGCAGATAGGGTTAGGGAAAATCCCATGGCTTTTTACACGTACATAAAAAGCAAGAGGGTAGCCAAGAAAAGGGTTGGCCCACTGAAGGAAAGGCAAGGGAATCTATGTGTGGAGCCAGAGGAAATGGGCGAGGTACTAAATGAATACTTTGCATCAGTATTCACCAAAGAGAAGGAATTCATGGATGTTGAGTCTGGAGAAGGGTGTGTAGATAGCCTGGGTCACATTGAGATATAAAAAGACGAGGTGTTGGGCGTCTTGAAAAATATTAAGGTACATAAGTCCCCAGGGCCAGATGGGATCTACCCCAGAATACTGAAGGAGGCAGGAGAGGAAATTGCTGAGGTCTTGACAGAAATCTTTGGATTCTTACTCACTTCAGGTGATGTCCCGGAGGACTGGAGAATAGCCAATGTTGTTCCTTTGTTTAAGAAGGGTAGGAAGGATAACCCAAGGAACTACAGGTTGGTGAGCCTTACATCAGTGGTAGGGAAATTACTGGAGAGAATTCTTCGAGACAGGATCTACTCCCATTTGGAAGCAAATGGACGTATTAGTGAGAGGCAGCATGGTGTTGTGAAGAGGAGGTCGCATCTCACTAACTTGATAGAGTTTTTCGAAGAGGTCACAAAGCTGATTGATGCAGGTAGGGCAGTGGATGTTGTCTATATGGACTTCAACAAGGCCTTTGACAAGGTCCCTCATGGTAGACTGGTACAAAAGGTGAAGTCACACAGGATCAGAGGTGAGCTGGCAAGGTGGATACAGAACTGGCTAGGTCATAGAAGGCAGAGAGTAGCAATGGAAGGGTGCTTTTCTCATTGGAGGGCTGTGACTAGTGGTGTTCCACAGGGATCAGTGCTGGGACCTTTGCTGTTCATAGTACATATAATTTGGAGGAAAATGTAACTGGTCTAATTAGTAAGTTTGCAGATGACACAAAGGTTGGTGGAATTGCGGACAGCAATGAGGACTGTCAGAGGATACAGCAGGATTTAGATTGTTTGGGGACTTGGGCAGAGAGATGGCAGGTGGAGTTTAATCCGGACAAATGTGAGGTAATGCATTTTGGAAGGTCTAATGCAGGTAGGGAATATACAGTAAATGGTAGAACCCTCAAGAGTATTGAAAGTCAGAGAGATCTTGGTGTACAGGTCCACAGGTCACTGAAAGGGGCAACACAGGTGGAGAAGGTAGTCAAGAAGGCATACGGCATGCTTGCCTTCATTGGCCGGGGCATTGAGTATAAGAATTGGCAAGTCATGTTGCAGCTGTATAGAACCTTAGTTAGGCCACACTTGGAGTATAGTGTTCAATTCTGGTCGCCACACTACCAGAAGGATGTGGAGGCTTTAGAGAGGGTGCAGAAGTGATTTACCAGGATGTTGCCTGGTATGGAGGGCATTAGCTATGAGGAGCGGTTGAATAAACATGGTTTGTTCTCACTGGAACGACGGAGGTTGAGGGGCGACCTGATAGAGGTCTACAAAATTATGTGGGGCATAGACAGAGTGGATAGCCAGAGGCTTTTCCCCAGGGTAGAGAGGTCAATTACTAGGGGGCATAGGTTTAAGATGCGAGGGGCAAGGTTTAGAGGAGATGTACGAGGCAAGTTTTTTACACAGAGGGTAGTGTGTGCCTGGAACTTGCTGCCAGAGGTGGTGGAAGCAGGGACGATAGTGATATTTAAGGGGCATCTTGACAAATACATGAATAGGATGGGAATGGAGGGATACAGACCCAGGAAGTGTGGAAGATTTTAGTTTAGACGGGCAGCATGGTCGGCACGGGCTTGGAGGGCCGAAGGGCTTGTTCCTGTGCTGTACTTTTCTTTGTTCTTTGTTTAACCACCTCCCACTCCCACCGCCCTGCCCCCCTCCCAAAACTCCACTGTGCTGTCGAACGTTTAGGTCAGATTGTAGTCAAATCCCCTTGTTCCGAATGCAATTTCACCCAAGTACCAGGGTGGCACAGTGGTTAGCACTGCTGCCTCATAGCAGTTCAATTCTGGCCTCGGGTAACTGTCTGTGTGGTGTTTGCGCGTTCTCCCCATGTCTGCGTGGGTATCCTCCGGGTGCTCTGGTTTCTTCCCACTTTGCAAAGCTGTGCAGGTTAGGTGGGTTGGCTATGCTAAATTGTCCCTTCAGTGTGCAAAAGGATAGGTCGGGTTACTGGGAAATGATGGGAGTCTGACCCGAGATAGGGTGCTCTGTCAGAGAGAATTGGTGCAGACTCAATGGGCCGAATGGCCTCCTTCTGCACTGTTGTGATTCTAAGATTCAGCGCACAGGCCATCTTTTGTGCAGTTGGTTAACATTGGGACTGCACTGCACCATCCCATTCAGGTCTGGATCCTATTGCTCAGATTGAGTGGATCATTACCGTACACCACCTCATAACAATGGCGGATGTCTCCAGAGTCTGCCCTTGCTCTGGGAAAAAGGAAGAGAAAATCCTCAATTGTACCAGTCCATGGATTAAAGAGTTGTGGCAGATTACAAACGTGAGTATATTTGAAGCATCACTTTTAACCCTTTCCAGCTTAAGGTCCAACAGCTAGATCGTCATCTGCACTGTGGGTGTATCTACACCAGATGGACTGCAGCGGTTCAAGGTCACTCACCACCACATTTTCGAGGGTAATTAGGCCTGCGCAAAACAATGCTGGCGAATGCCATCAATGGTCACTTCCTTTGAAAGAATAAAAAAACTACCTGGCCAATGCATGTTTTTTCAATGTGCGCCTTTGAAGAAGCTAAGTGTGTGAGTGAAATATCTTAATCTTGTCTTTTACATTTGTGCGTGCAACAGGTAATAGCCAAATACTTGTAACGCTCTGGTTTTGGGAAGTGACAATCTGATGCTGCCAGTATAACTGGGCATGTTAATGATTGGAAATGGACATAAAGTACAAAAGGTCAATGATCCATACGGCAACTGTACACAAACCCAGACGTACTCTGTAGAGATACCCGGCAGTCACAATAAATATGAAAATCTTTGGTGTCATATATAGTAACAGTTATTTAATCCATTACATAGTAGGAATCCATTTTAGTCTTCCATTTACCATTCATAAATGTTTAATCTCGAAAATCAGTAACATTTGATGCTTTGTTTTGAAATAATTTCAATTATGTCTATAAAAGAATGATTATTTGTAAATCAGCTGATTTATTTATTGGCAATAAAATCCTTTAATATACAACTTTTCGCATTTCCACTGGAACTTTGGACTAGACTTAAGACGGACATCGTGCCCACTTGACTTTCCCCCCAATCATTTAGATTTATTTGAAAACCCTGAATTGCCACGACAGAGTGTTTATCAGATTTGACATGATCACACGCCAGCAAACAGCTCGATGCCACATTCTACGATGAACGGAATATGCCCAAAATCAGGTAATTTGCCGTCAATTCCCCCACGTCAACTGTGCCCGGCTGCCAGGTGGGCGGTTCAGGTAACCAGCTGAGCATCTGTGAGTTCACAGAAATACTGGACCAATCTGGAAAGTTCAATGAATGGGAAGGCCATCCCACTTATTCAGAGAGGCGTGAAGCTATGTTGGTGCAGTCCAGTTGAACTGAACAGGGTGGCAGTTTGAGCTCACGCAGGGTGTGAAATCTGTCCTTTCTCCTCTGATGTGGAATAATGCAAAGGAGATAGTTTTTTAAAGATCACAACCGGGGCCACAGCTCAGTGCCAACCTGCATTCTGTGGTGGAACGCTCAGCACCCCGACAGGACAACAATGCCCCCCTCCCTCCCCCTTGGTGTGACCTCCACGTTCCAGCCAAAACTGTAAAGAAATGGAAATATATGCCAGCGTGCCTTCTCGCTCCCTCGCTTGCATGGCAGATGGTGGTCAGGGCTGGGCTCGGCTTCAACTCCCTGATAATGAAAGAGCTTGGCATGATGAATCATGAAATCCCTGTGTGAACAACAGCTAGTTATGGCAAGGAAAGTTGGCTGCTGCCCATTCTTGAGCCTTCGATGGAGAAGACAAGTTACAAAAGCAATTTGACACAGAACCACAAAGTGAGCAAGGTGACCGAAAGGAGCATCTTAAAGGTGGAGGAAGAAGGGGGACAGCAAGGCGAAGAGGTTTAGGTTGGAATTCCAGAACTTAGGGCCTAAGCACGGCATTCAACTCACTGCAGGAAATTCTGGAATACGCGATGGGCCCGAATTGGAGCGGAGGAAGATTGTTGCACTGACGAAGATTGAGATGATCTGAAAACAGGGTTGAGAATTTTAAGCAAGCGTCGAAGTGCAGCCTATTGGACTAAATACTCTCATTCCTACGCTTTACACTGATTTCCATTCAACTCCGTATCAAGATCTTGCAGATGTGCCAAAGCCACAATATGACAAGGCTGCGGAGGTAACAAAGCAAAACAATGGCACAAAAAACTCCAAAGTCTGGTCCATAGTTTCCTCGAAACATGATTCATCAGATATTTGCGAAAGGGGGGGGGGGGGGGGGGGGGAAACGGTTTTATTTTTCTACACAGCATTAGATGACAGATTCAATTTATAAAATAAACTTTCGGTCGGGTCCATTGCTGTAGGTGACCCAAGCATGTTTTTTTCATTCAAAAAACAAAATGTTATCTTCAGGGATGAGGTACAATCCAGGAAATATTCTCCTCCAGTGGTAAATTTGGTTGCCAGTCGGTCAGGGGATGAGGGAGCCACTGGCACATTGTTTTGACTGCAGTTTTCCTGTGCGTTCAATTCACCGGGAGGAAAATCGTGCGCGAAATGCAGCCCAGCCCATTGTTCGACAGCAGGAATCCAGGGGCGGCGAAGGAGCGGCGAGGGAGCGCGCCCAAATTGTACCCAATTGGAGTGCCTCCTGTGAGAATTTTGAAGGAAATACGATTTCCTTCCCTCATTCCCAAAGTTGACGTAAATATCAAATCATAAAACAGAAATAATGATCTCAACTGTTCTCCTGCAAATGTTAATTGGTTTCAAATACTAATCCAGACCCCTGCGTCTGGGTAGTTGAGGGAGGCTCTTGCTGTCGGCACATTAAAACATTTGTACAAG
This sequence comes from Scyliorhinus canicula, assembly GCF_902713615.1. Lineage (NCBI taxonomy): Eukaryota > Metazoa > Chordata > Chondrichthyes > Carcharhiniformes > Scyliorhinidae > Scyliorhinus > Scyliorhinus canicula. Next base: position 151,400,865 of record NC_052158.1, on the reverse strand, counting down.
AGAACAGCAGCCAATTAGAACGACTGCCCTCAAACCCAGACTGCGCAATCCCACAAAATTGGCGATACAGCAGTAACAAGCATTCAGCACAACACACAGCTTTGACAAAAAAACCCTGATTAAAACAGAGTTCCACCTTGGCTATGTCAGCACGCTGAATTAAACGTTATTATCTCCTGTGACACAAGCACTGCTACATCTGGTCAGCATTTGAAATTGAAAGAGCGGTTAATATTTGAGTTTGGATCCTTCAGCTGAATATCATCAGTTGCATTGAGGAGCCTCACTCAAAACCTCAACGTATCTTTTTCCTACAGAGGCTGACTGACGTGCTGTGCGTTTTCCATTTTAGAAAAGAAAAGAGAGTTCAGGTACTGATTTTTTTTCCGTCCATATTTTTTTTTTTCAATTCCTGCTCTACCTCACAATTGAGCTGGTTAGTTAACATTCCAATGTATGAAGGCAGCCTTTTCAAAAAGGCAGAGGAAGGAGATTTTGGAAACAAGCACTGTGTGCCTGGTTTGGGACAGAGAGAGGCCATTGCTATTTGATTCAGCTCAGACAGGTGTTGAAGCAGGCACCTGTGCTGGTACTTTGAGTTAATCAAATTACATGTAAAATAAACACTCACTCGGACAGCGGTTGACATGCAAATGTTCTGCTTAAATATTGGAGGTCTTTGGGTTCCAAGGTTAGCATTAATGAAGTGTCTTCTGATAGACTTCTTTGTAGGCTCCTCGAATAGATGACTTCAGGTCAGGCAAGTGGTTTGTTGCTCAACAATATCTGGACAAATCCCATGATTCTACACTTGCTGTTATCCTTGATGTCGTGAAAATCAAATCTGAATCAGAGCAACTATTCATGGAAAATCATCACATTTTTAATTTCTGATAAAGGCTTCTGGTATGGGGAACAACGTAAAAAAGATTTGAAAAGAAAGACTTGCATTTTTATAGTCCTTGCTATGGTGTCAGTACACCCGAAAGCACTTTACAGCCAAGTAAATGGTTCTGAAGTTTAGTCACTGGAGGAAAAGAAGAACCTGGTTCATGCACAGCAAGCTCTCTCCAAAAAAACTGCAATAAGTTGACGTTCGAATTTAGTGATGTTAATTATTGTTTGGAAAAGGTTAGTCTAAAAAAATTCTGACTATATGAACAAAGAACAAAGAAAATTACAGCACAGGAACAGGCCCTTTGGCCCTCCCAGCCTGCGCCGATCCAGATCCTTTATCTAAACCTGTCATCTATTTTCCAAGGATCGACTTCCCTCTGTTCCCCGCCCATTCATATATCGGTCTAGATGCATCTTAAATGATGCTATCGTGCCTGCCTCTACCACCTCCGCTGGCAAAGCATTCCAGGCACCCACCACCCTCTGCGTAAAAAACTTTCCACTCGCATCTCCCTTAAACTTTCCCCCTCTCACCGCTCACTGAAGGCGTGAAATAAAACTCTTTCACATTCTAGATCTTGATGTTACAAATCTCCAGGATGTCAGGCAGTTGTTGGAAGTGTGGGTACAAACAGCCATGATCTTCCATCCACTTAAGATGGCTTCAGGTGGGAGAGGCGTGCAGCTGATTAATCCTGAATATTATCCAGATTAATATTCAATATATTTATACCTTGATCTATAACAGGAATAATAATAATAATCTTTATTGTCACAAGAAGGCTTATATTAACACTATTCGCCACATTCCGGCGCCTGTTCAGGTACAAGGAGGGAGAATTCAGAATGTCCAAATTACCTAACAACACGTCTTTCGGGACTCGTGGGAGGAAACTGGAGCACCCGGAAGAAACCTACGCAGACACGGGGAGAATGTGCAGACTCCACACAGACAGTGACCCAAGCCGGGAATCAAACCTGGGACCCTGGAGCTGTGACGCAACAGGGTTAACCAATGTGCTAATATGCTGCCCATATTTGCGTTATACCACACAAATGTGACATAGGAAAATGTGCCTCAGTAACAATTTGCTTAAAGTTGGATGGCTGTTCCTCATTTAGATTAGACAGTTAGTTCAGTAAACACTGATTTTTTGTTTCAATATTCAATTGTGACTTTTCACAACACCCATATTTGTGAGCCCACGTCAATATGGATCTCTTAACCAACACCGCACAAAAAACGTATCTGGTCGTTATCACATTGCTGTTTGTGGTAGCTTGCTGTGCACTGAGTGATAGCCGTCTCCCCACATTCCAATAGTGACTGCACTTCATAAAGTCAGCGTCGGCCGTCTCTTCATTCGAGGATGAGGTCTCCTCAGGATTGCAAGTTCCTGTCATGTGTCTTCATGTGACTGAGCAGGTGGATTCTCGAGCAACATATCTTTGGGGGCATGGGGCAGGATGTCCTATGAGGTAGTGGGATCAGGAGAGCAGGATGTTCCTTTCTCTTCTTTCCTTCTCTGCTGCCCCCTGCGACATCATTAAGATGTCGTGATTGAAAGCGTGATGCAACTCGAGGGACAATTGTTCACCATTCTGAACAATTGGTAGCAATACCTCCCAATCAGTAATCTCAATTTTCCCATGTCTGAAGTGTTTTAAAGTGCTTTCGGGACTTCCTGACATCATAAAAGGTGCTATATATAGATTCAAAAGGTTCTTTCTTTCTGTACAGATTAACATATATTCAAACTCTCAGTCACATGTGACTACTGTGAGACTATGAAATGCCAATTTGTGAAAATCATTCCTGTCAACAAACCAAAGCCATCTTTATGTTGTAGAACTTCTATCTATTAAGGGAGGTTAATAAGCATGGGTGCCGGAGATATCCAGTGAATGTTTTCCCTAATCCCTGATCAGAAACTCATATCATTACAATTCACATCATCCCAAGGTCGCTTTAAAAATAGCTGCAAAACTAGATCAGCGACATGTCTCCCTCTGATTTTTTTTCACATGACTACAGGCAAATACCTGAACACCATCTGTTCCCTTGACAGTGGCGTGAAACTCAGGGAGCTCCTTCTTTTCATAGCCTATGCTTCATAGGCCATTCACCAATTCTCTGCTAACCCTTCATTTTAATGTAATTGTCATTCTCTCTTTTTAAAAAGGATTGCGCACTGGAATTGCCACTTTATCCTGTGTGGAGGGCAGAGTTTCTAATCAATTTAGGCTTGTCAGTTTTGCATTTTCTGCCACCCATTTGCCAAGTGTGCCTGGCATTGGGTTAATGTTTACATTCCACCATCAGTTAAAATGCCCGGTAGTATCACGTTACCTTCCCTAAACCTCCTTTGATGTCTGTGATTTTAGTTATGTGAGGTGCGCGCAGCCAGCGAACATAAGCAATGTCCTGATGAAAGGTCATCGACTTGAAACGCGGCGGGATCCTCCTGTCCCGCTCACCGGCGGCAATTGCCAGTGCCGCACAAGTCAATGGACTTTTGGCTGGCTCGCTGCATTTTCCAGTCCCACCCGCAGCAGGATCCACCGCAGCGGGGCCGGGACTGGAAGGTCTCGGTCATTAACTCTGTCTCTCTCTCTCTCTCCACAGATGCTACCAGACCTGCTGAACACTTAGAGAATTTTCTGTTTTTATTTCGGATTTCCAGCATCTGCAGCTATTTGCTTTTGAACGTCAGCAATTCTTCATTTTCCACTGGGATTGCGTACCATTGAAGCCATAACATTAAATGTAGCCGAGGCTTACGATGCAGTCGTGATACTTACCAACACAGGATTTTTGTTTCCCCAATTGATTTGTTGGATATTAGCAGTTAGGGTAATTTGATTGATATGAGGTATCAGCAGAAATGGGCATTGATCTATCCTTATTACTAAGTACAAAGTGATTCATTCCATTCAACGTTTCATCCACTTACAAATCCTGGAAGAAGACATTTTAGATAGTTTTAAGTACAGCAGGAACAGTTTGGCTACCAAACACGGCATTTCTTTACGGGATTCATGTAGTCATTCTTTGTGCAGTGAAAAGCATTACTGAACTCTTCAAAATTCTGGAGAGATCCTAAAACTCTGCAATATAAGAGAGAAAAAATAATCAAGAATCAATCCCGTAAGTTTGGATCATACAGCGACTGGGGTTTAATCACTTATACCTGGTGGACAGGTACAAAAATTAATCAATTAGTTTTTGTTTCCTTGGTTTGTCCCAATGCAACCAACACCCCCTCCCCCACAGGGACTTCTGTCACTACTTCTTCAGCTTTGCTTTCACTGAGCACTGACCTTTGCTTTCCTATTGACACATCCTGCTATCTCACCTTTATCAGCACTTCCTTAGTCCAATATATTACCATTGACACCCCATTTGTCTTCTGTCCATGACATCTTTGTCAATCTCTCCTTAGCTCCGACCTAGCCTTGACCCCTCTATTCTTCCTCACCTCCTCCACCCGCCTCTCCAATGATACAATACATTACATTTGTACCTCTCTTCAGTTCTGAAGTGGAGTCATAAGGACTCAAAATTTTAACTCTGTTGCTGTCCCCACAGATGTTGCCAGGCCTGCGGAGTTTATCTCGCATTTTCTGTTTTTAATCGTAAAAATGAATGAAATGGCTGAAAGAATATCGGCCTTTTTCGCAGAGTGGCTGAAAAGATTTGGTGAGACCCCATCTGGAAAAGTGCATTCACTCCTGTGCAGAGGGACGATATGTTGCTTTGGAGCGTGAGCAGTGAAGATTCACCAGAATTATACTGCGGCTCAAAACATATGAGGCCAGTTTGCACAGATTAGATTTGTATTCACTTGGATATGGAAGATTCAGGGCTGACTGAATTGAAGTATTTAAGATTATTAAAGGATTTTATATGATAGATAGGGATAAATATTTCCAATGGTGGGAGGCTTCAGAACACACAGGGGGCAGACGGTATAACCGGCATAATAGAGACAGACTGTTCAGGGGTAATATCAGGAAACACGTCTTCATACAAAGGTAGCAGAAATCTGGCATTCTCTCCATAAACATCTGGCCGATTAATTGACAATTTTAAAACTGCAATTCATATGTTTTTGTTATGTCAGGTTATTATCCTGAATAAAATTTGGGGTTAAGGTACAGATCAATGACAAATCTAATTATTTTAATTATTCTTTCACAGGATACAAGCACGACTGCCATTTGTTGCCCATCCCTAATTGCCCTTGAGAAGATGAAGAAGATATCATTTATATAATATATCATATCATTTACAGTGCACAAGGAGGCCATCCGGCCCATCGTGTCTGCACCGGCCCTTGGAAAGAGCACCCCACTTAAGCCCACACTTCCAACCTATCTCCTGTAACCCAGTAACCCCATCTAATTGTCCTCACTAAGGACAATTTAGCATAGCCCATCCACCTAGCCTGCACATCTTTGGACTGTGGGAAGAAACCGGAGCACCCGGAGGAAACCCACGCAGACACAGGGAGAACGCGCAGATTCCGCACGGAGAGTGACCCAAGCCGGGAATCAAACCCGAGACCTTGGAGCTGTGAAGCAACTGTGCTAACCACTATGCCACCATGCTACCCTGGTGAGCTGCCTTGTAATGGGTGGCACGGTAGCACAAAGGTTACCACTGTTGCTTTACAGTGCCAGGGTCCCAGGTCAATTCCTGGCTTGGGTCACAGTCTGTGCAGAGGCTGCACATTCTCCCCGTGTCAGCGCTGGTTTCCTCGGGGTGCTCCTGTTTCCTCCCACAAGTCCAGAAAGACGCGCTTGTTAGGTGAATTGGACATTCTGATTTCTCTGTGCATCTGAATAGGCGGCGGAATGTGGCGACTGGGAGATTTTCACAGTAACTTCATTGCAGTGTTAATGTAAACCTACTTGTGACACTAATAAAGATTATTCTTGAACCTCTGCAGTCCATGTGGTGCAAGTACACCATCAGTGCTGATAAGGAGGAAGTTCCAGGATTCTGATCCAGCAGCAGAGAAAGAACGACAATATTTTTCCAAGTCAGTGTGTGGATTGGGGGGGAATTTTCAGGCGGTGCTGTTCGCATGGTTCTGCTGCCCTTGTCCTTTTAAATGGTAGTGGTTGAGAATTTGGAGGGTGCTATCTAAAGAGCCTTGGGGAGTTACTGCAGTGCATCTTGCAGATGGTACATCCTGCTGCCATTATGCATCGGTGTCAGAGAGGAGGTGAACGCTTAACGTGCTGGTTGGGGTGCCAATCAAACAGTCTGATCTGTCCTGGATTATGTTGAGCTTCTTGAGTGTTTTTGCAGCTGCCATCATTCAGGTATGTGTCGGGTATTTCATCACACTCCTGATCTGTACCTTGTGGACAGGCTTTGAGGAGTCAGGAGGTGAAAAACCTGCCATAGAATTCCATAAACTTCTGTGGGGCAGATGAATGAGGGCTGAGGGGTGGGAGCCCCGCCCTCTGGAGCTGCTGGCCTGTCTGATTGGCCGGCAGCTTTGTCCATCCAAGCAGTATCAGGAAGTGATGAGTTGCCACCCCAGGGACTGCAGAAGAAAAAGAAGCCCAGGGTCTTTGGCTACGACAGTTTGGGTAGGCTAGGTAGAAGGGTGGGGGAAGCTTGGGTTTAAGGGAGGGAGCGGGTTGGAAGGGAGGGAGCGGGTTGGAAGGGAGAGTTTGATCGAAGGGGTTGTCCGTCATCTGCCCCCAAAGAGCCTCCCCCCTTTGCCCTCTTTAAATATTTAAATAACAGGCTTCCCCTTCCCACCTAAATGTTTTATGGTCTGGGCAACGTATTATCAGGGTCAATTGTCTTGATAACAAACCTAATTGACCCTTGATTTGGGCAGCATGGTAGCATAGTGGTTATCACTGTAGCTTAAAAGCACCGGGGTCCCAGGTTTGATTCACGGCTTGGGTCACTGTCTGTGTGGAGTCTGTACGTTCTCCCCGTGTGTGTGGGTTTCCTCGGGTGCTCCGGTTTCCTCTCACAGTCCAAAGATGTGCAGGTTAGGTGGACTGGCCATTCTAAATTACCCTTAGTGTCCAAAAAGGTTAGGTTGGGTTACGGGGATAAAGGGGATAGGTTGGAGGCATGGGACCTAAATAGGGTGCTCTTTCCAAGTGCCGGTACAGACTCGATGGGCCGAATGGCCTCCTTCTGCATTGTAAATTCTGTGATTATTCATTTGAATAAGTTACCTATTTCAGCATCAATCTGCGCCCTATATTGGGGGGAACTTGGGGGGATGGGCGGGTTGGGTGCTCACCCCATTTTACGTGCCCTCCCTGGTACGACAAGCACATCAGCTGGGGTTAGGAAAAATTGAGTAGCGAATGGTTCTGCACATTGTGCAATCATCAACGAACAGCCACACTTCTGACCTCATGATGTGGGGAAGTCTTTGATGAAACAGCTGAAAATGGTGGGATCTCAAACTCTATCCCGAGGAACTTCTACAGCAACTCTCTGCGGCTGAGATGTTTGGCCTCCAAAAGCCACCCTTTGGGCTAGGTGCGACTCCAAACAGTTGAATGCCTGAATGGCCTCCCATGGTCTCTATATTCCTAAATTGGTTTACATTGGTTGTGGAACACTGGCTTATAGAAAATTGGTAGCTGTGAAAAATGAGGAGTAGAGAGGCGGAGAGGTTTAGGGAGGGAATTCCAGAGCTTAGGGTCTGGACAGCTGGGGTCATATTCGCCATAAAAAGGTCAAGGAAACTGGGGATGCACAAGAGGCGAGAAGTAGAGGCATCCAATGGTGTCAGAGGGTTGTAGGTCACGAGGAGGTCATCAAGCTAGAGAGGGGTAAGGCCATGGGTTGATTTAGGCGTTGGGCGACTGGGAACCAATGAAGGTTATTGAGGACAGAGGTGTATGTTGAACGTTCTTGGTGTGAGTTCAGACAGGACAATATACGCGGGGTGGGCGAGGGGGATATTTCCATTCTCGTTATCGGGAGGCATGATCAGCGGCAGGAGCGGGAAATCTCACAGGAATCCCCAAACTCGGTTTACAGCCGCGTGGATTTCCATGGCGATTATCGCTGCCCTCCCCCATCGGTGACAGAATGGGAATTCCAATATTGAACATTGGGATCCCCATTTGAATACATTTAAATGTCATTATTGGGTTTTTATGCCTGATAATCAACCCCGCCCCCACGCCCTCATTATATTGTCCATTTGTGCTGACATGAAATACAACAGGCCTCCCATGGGGCAGTGCCAAGGGGCATCGCCAGGGGGGTGTTGTGTGGGTTGCTTTTCATGGGCAGGGGCTCTATGGTGGGGGAGGCAGGGGGAAGAGGTGTTCTTTGGGGGAGTTGCATGTTCTGTGGGGGAGGGTACTTTTAAAGTCAAAGTTGCCGGCATGATATCGTGTGACCCACCCCTTCATTTGTTTTCAGCCATGTGTCGAATGACACAGTGGGAACAGTCAGCTTTGGGATTTGTGCGTCCTCATCATTATTCCTGCCCGCTGTGTCACTCTGCGCATAGTTTTGAATAAGTTCATGGTTATGGAGGGTGGAAGAAGGGAGGTGAGCAGAGTTGGAATAGTCTGTAGTTGTCTTTCATAAAATGAAGAAAACTTACAAATCAAATCAGACTTGTAACAGAGTCCGAACCCTCACCTGAATTTGCCTGGGCTGTGCACATCGGTCTTAATGGAGTTAACAGCATACTCCGGCCTGTAAATTCCACACCACACCTGGCAAAGCAATGATTACAGTCATTATTACTCAGATCTCTGTAATTACTTTACTGGCAACTACATCACAATTTCTACGCAACATGTTAGACTGTTCAAATTGTGGCACGTGAGCTTGGATAAAGGCCAGTCGATTCAATTCTATTTGTGCAGAGACTTCTCACTCCCTAAATCATAGCACACAGAATGGTAGCACGGTAGCATAGTGGTTAGTAGAATTGATTCACAGCTCCAGGGTCCTAGGTTCGATTCCCGGCTTGGGTCACTGTCTGTGTGCAATCTGCACGTTCTCCCAGTGTGTGCGTGGGTTTCCTCCGGGGGCTCCGGTCTCCTCCCACAGTCCAAAGATGTGCAGGTTAGGTGGATTGGGCATGCTAAATTTCCCTTAGTGACCAAAATTGCCCTTAGTGTTGGGTGGGGTACTGGGTTATGGGGATAGGGTGGGGGTGTGGGCTTGGGTAGGGTGCTGTTTCCAAGAGCCAGTGCAGACTCGATGGGCCAAATGGCCTCCTTCTGCACTGCAAATTCTATGAAATAATTCTATGAAAAACCGTACAAAACTGAGGATGGCCATTTGATTTTATGCTGGTTCTTGGAAAAAGCTACCCATTGAATCCTACCCTTTCATAATGTCGGTAACGTTGCCCAGGAAGCTGCTGAATTGTCTTAAAAACCTAACAAGGTTATCAATGTGCTCTAAAGAAGGAAGCATGCTATAACTCCAGCTCCACACCAGCGTCGCTGACTCTTAACTGCCCTCTGAAGTGTTTTGGCTGACCACTCAGTTGCATCAAAACATGTCAAGAAGAAGGCCCACCACGGCTTTTGCGTGGTTAGTGAATGCCACTCTTGTCAGTGACACCCACATCCTAAGAATCATTTAAAAAGACTCTTGCAATATCCATATTGTACAACTAGATGTCAATAGTGCATTAGCACCACATTTTAAAAGGTCTGCTCAAACATCTATGGGACAGATGATTATCATGGAATCATGGAATTCCTACAGTGCAGAAGAAGGCCATTCGGCCCATCAAGTCTGCACGGCCCTCCAAAAGAGCACACTGGCCATGTCCACTCCCCCGTCCACCCCGCCTATCCCTGTAACCTAACGCACACATCCCTGGAAACTAAGGGACAATTTAGCATGGCCAGTCCACCCAACCTGCGCGTCTTTAGACTTTGGGAAGAAACCGGAGCACCCGGAGGAAACCCACGCAGACACGGGGAGAAAGTGCGGACTCCACACAGACAGTCACCCAAGGCTGGAATTGAGCCCTGATCCCTGGTGCTGTGCGGCAGCAGTGCTGACCACTTGTGCAAATTCTTTGTCAAATGCTAGGTGGGCAATTCCCTGCGGCGTCCTCGCATTAGGACTTCCAAAGGGGTTACGCCAGTAGGGTTACGTCCGGGATACATCCATCCGGAGATCGGAATAACTGGGACAGTATGTTAAATGTGTTATATAAATATAAACTGCTGTTGTTGTGATCCAATAATTATGTCATGATGATATCTTCTGATAGCATTAGGAGGCCACTTAGTCTGTTGTGCGGGTGCTGGTTCTTCACAAGAGCTATTGAATTAATCTCACGCCTTTCTTCTTATTCCCCAGAGCACTACAAATTATTTTTCAAATATTATTGAATTCCCTTTGAACAATTAGTATTGAATCTGTTTTCAGGTGGTGTATGTGACGCCACAGAACTCTGCTGCGCAGAATAGATCTCCTCCCCTCACCCTCGGGTTTTCTCTTACTCATTTCAACCTTGATGGTGCCCTGCACAGCGAGACCTGCTCTTATTATGGGCTTCTTAATATGGAAATAAAGAACCATTGGCTCCTTAATTGCATGTCTGCAGATCTCTTGAAAGCTAATGAATAGTGATTAAAAATTAGTTCTGCATCTTGGTGAGAAGTGCCAGCTGTGAGAGCTATTAATAAAATCTGTTCCAGTATTTATATTGACGTTCCAGAGGACAAAGAAGATGTTTTAAATCCCGACATGAATTTTCACACAGGATTTAAAAGTTTGGGTTAAAATATGAAATGGATTTGGAAACGCTGGGTGCAAATTTTTCAAATGTCGTTTCCCAACTAACATTAAAATAATTACACAGCGGAGTCCTCACATCCCAGTCATCGGGTTACTGCGGGGGGGGGGGGGGGGGGGGGGGGGGGGGGGGGGGGGGGGGGGGGGGGAGTGAGAGGATTAAACAAATATTGCTGTTCAATCTAATTGTGATGCTATTGCAAAGCTAGCCATGAGGAAAAGTAAATGTCTGTGTATCCAACAGAGTTACATGAGCTATTATCCTTGAGAAAAATGAGAGCAGTTGACATTATTTTTGCCCCAGATTTGCAGCCACTGGTCAACCTCAATTGGGCATTTTTATGGGCGGCACAGCGGCACAGTGGTTAGCACTGTTGCAACACGGCGCCAGGGTTCCGGGTTCGATTCCCGATTTGGGTCACTGTCTGTGCGGAGTCTGCACGTTCTCCCAGTGTCTGCGTGGGTTTCCTCCGGTTTCCTCCCACAGTCCAAAGATGTGCGGTTTCGGTGGATTGGTCATGCTCAATTGCCCCGGAGTATCCAAACGTTAGTTGGGGTTGCTGGGTTGCGGGGATAGGGTGGAGATGTGGGCTTATGTAGGGTGCTCTTTCAAGGGCTGGTGTAGACTCGATGGGCTGAATGGCCTCCTTCTGCACAGTAAATCCCATGAAATAAAATAGCCTGTGCCGAGTTTGGGGAAACAAAACTTAATTTTGTCACAACTACTATTATATTCAGCTCCAGTCATTCCCTACTAGGTCTGCACTTATCGGTGCTTTACTGGCCAACTCTATTTATACAAAGCCAGACATTGTTAGAGGTCCCCTTACCCCTTATTGGGGGAGTTTGTATTCTGCAAGGTCCATGGGCAGTGAATCATTCCCACCCTGTGTGGTTTATAACAAGCATGTTAGACATTCCTTTTTTGTTACCAAGGTCAAAATCCTAGAAATCCCTACCTAAATAACTTCACTACTGGGAATGCAATGATGCAAGAAAGCCCAACCTTCACCTTTTCAGGGAAATTAGGGATGAACAATAAATGTGGGCCTTGGTGGTGACTCTCACATTCCAAGAATTAAGTGAAAAGAATGGTTCCATCTTCTCCTGAGCAATCTGAGCTGCGATGCAGCATCGCTCTGCAAGGCCTCTTTTGTGCCATGTTCAGAGGGCAGGCTTCAAGTGCAAATAGTGGTAAGCTATCTGGCCAGGGGAGCTTTACTGCTGATTCTAATTCTAACCTTTCCTCCTCACCGCACTCAATCCAGCACTGCACATATCAGTGATGTGACGGTTTTTAGCCAGAGGGCATGAATCCCAAAGATGATCAGATGAGAAACCTAGCCCGGAATCTTTCTCCCCCCTCCATGGCAGGTTTTTCCATTTCTCCCACTTGCCATTGGCTGCCGGTGGGATCTTACAGTCCTGCTGAACTCGACAGCATCTTTCAAGGCTTGTCTGTCCAGGGATCAACTTCGGCAGGGCAGGGAGATCCCGCTAGAGGGAAGAGCTGGAAAATCCCTCTTGCAGTTCTTCATAGTGTGCTTGTGCTGGATTAAGTTATCCAGTAAATTCTGAAAAGCACTTTGAAGGAATTAAGTCTCATAAGTGAATAAAATAGACACAAAATATGTGCCAAAAATACAATTTAGCAATGGAATGGTCACTGCACAATCTGCACACATGTTAATCCCAGTGCTAGTTCATTGCCTAAAACAGGTAGATTAAAGGTCTGGACAGGTTGGTCGGTAAGTATGTGCGGAGTCTGCACGTTCTCCCCGTGTCTGCGGGGGTTTCCTCCGGGTGCTCCGGTTTCCTCCCACAGTCCAAAGACGTGCAGGTTAGGTGGATTAGCCATGCTAAATTGCCTTAGTGTCCAAAAAAAAAGGTTGGGTTGGGCGTGTTGCTGGGTTGCGGGGATAGGGCGGAGGTGTGGCCTTAGGTAGGGTGCTCTTTCCAAGGGCCGGTGCAGACTCGATGGGCCAAATGGCCTCCTTCTGCACTGTAAATTCTATGTAGGTAAAGGGCCTAAATCTTCCCAAGGGAGCCCTTTTTAATCACTTGCCTGTATTGACTGGTTCACTTAGGAGTCTTCAGCAACTGCCTGTGGTCGTCAAGAAGTTACAACCTTTAAGACAACAGTTGTTTTTCTGGCTAGAGAGACGTATGCAATGGTGATCTACAGGGTTGAGGATTAGGAGAGCTGCTCTTTTTGATACGTATCAGTAACCTGGATTTGGGTTTCATTACAGGACATAATATCAAAGTTTGCAGAAAATATGAGACTTGGAAACACAGAAATAGCAGACTTCAAGGAGCGGCATGGACAGACTGGTAAAAAGGGCAGACACATCATATAACAATAATAATCTTTATTGTCACAAGTAGGCTTACATTACATTGCAATGAGGTTACTGTGAAAAGCCCCTATTCACCACATTCCGGCACCCGTTCGGGTACACAGAGGGAGAATTCAGAATGTCCAAATTACCTAATAGCACGTCTTTCGGGACGAAAAGGAAGCACACAGAGGAAACCCACGCAGACACGGGGAGAACGTGCAGACTCCGCACAGACAGTGACCCAGCGGGGAATCAAACCTGGGACCCTGGCGCTGTGAAGCCATAGTGCTAACCACTGTGCTACCATGCTGCCTTTATGCTTGTAGCTGGCATCCTGGCACGGGTACTGCTTATTGGCACCACTGATGTTATATTTTTTATTGGCACAATTTCAATGCAAAACAAAATTCAGCAGTAACCAGTTGGCCCCACCTGTGCGAAGTTCAGGAAGAAGAGTTGATTGTGGTTCAGATTGACACCAGGCAGCAGGCCATCCTTCCCACTTTTCTTCACGTGCAATTGGTAAGCCTGCAAAACGTAAATTCAAGGTGACAGATTAGAAACTACGACACAGATCGGGAATGCTGAAAATGCACAGGGCGAGTGTGCCTGAAAGGAAGAGAGAAGAGGCAGAGAGGGAGAATCATAGAATTTACACTGCAGAAGGAGGCCATTCGGCCCATTGAATCTGCACCGGCCCTTGGAAAGAGCACTCTACCTATCCCCACGCCTCCACCCTATCCCCGTAACCCAGTAACCTCACCCAACCTTTTTGGACACTAAGGGCAATTTATCATGGCCAATCCACCTAACCTGCACATCTTTGGACTGTGGGAGGAAACCGGAGCACCCGGAGGAAACCCACGCAGAAACGGGGAGAAGGTGCAGACTCCGCACAAACAGTGACCCAAGCCGAGAATCGAACCCCGGACCCTAGAGCTGTGAAGAGATAGATCAAATGCTCAGGGTTGTCCCTCCCACAGGGCACCTGAAGCACTAACTTATCTTTTTCTCTCTCAGCTGCCTATCGACAGAGCAAAATATTTCCTCTCCTCACCATGCATTTCTAAACAAAGTGAGGAGATATTCAGCCAATTCTATCTTGCTGTCCTTTCATTTGAATGGGGGGAGGGGGGGGGGGGGGGGGGGGGGGGGGGGGAGTTGCTGTGGGCCCAGTTTCCGGCAACGTGCTCCCTGCCAAACCATTTGCTTCAATGTTTACATGTCAAGGAAGTGGGCGAAGTGGCAAGTTGCCCATTAGTGGGCGAAGAAACTGGCAAGGTCACAGAAGTGGACAGAGAGCCTGCCAATCTTGGTGCTAATCACGTTGTTAAAAGGCTGCTGACATGATTAGTTGCAAGTCTCAAATTTCTGTAGAAGGTTTAATGGGTAATTAATGCGCTAACCCAACATGTTCTTGAAGATAACGGGAAGGCAAAGGATGAGAAGCGGTTTGTGCAAAGCAAACAGCCGAACAGTGCAGATCGCTCAGGAAATCCTGGAGATTTGCAGGGTTCAACATATTACTTAATCCCCTGAAGTTGCTGGCAGATTTGCACATGGAATCGCAGCTTGTGTCATTAACACATTATTAACTCAGAAAGATTTAGTCTAGTAAATATTTTACAGGGAATACAAGTTCAATTCCCACTTAATTATCGCAAACATAGGGCTGGATTTTATGGGATGTTTTGGTTTCCGCTCCCCTCTGCCAGCTAAAAGTGGGGAGGAGGGGGTGAAGAGGTTGGAAGGAGGGTGGTCAACGAGGGTGGCCCACTTGATTTTAGAGGCTGATCTGCTTCTTTTTAATATGGGGAGCCATGTTAATCGCTTTAAAGATGAGACTTGAGCCTCATTCTTGGCAGCAAGTCCTGCCTCAGAGAGTTGCTGGCCAATCAAAGGGCTGGTAGTTCCGTAGTCCCAGGAGTACCCACCAGGAGAAGTGGGATTATCGGCAGTCTCACCGAATTGAGGAGCCCAGGTAAATCCAGGACTGGGGGTTTCAGTTAAGGAAGTGGAGGACATTGCGCGTCTGGGTTCAAGAGCTCAAGAGGCCAGGGGGTTAACGATGACCCATAAGAATCTCTAACCTTTATTATTGTCACAAGTTGGCTTACATTAGCACTGCAATTAAATTCCTGTGAAAATCCCCTAGTCGCCACACTCCGGCGCCTGTTCGGGTACACTGAGGGAGAATTCAGAATATCCAATTCACCTAACAGCACGTCTTTCTGGACTTCTGGGATCATAGAATTTACAGTGCTGAAGGAGGCCATTCGGCCCTTTGAGTCTGCACCAGCCCTTGGAAAGAGCACCCTGCCCAAGCCCACACCTCCACCCCATCCCCGTAACCCCACTTAACCTTTTTGGACACTAAGGGCAATTTAGCATGGCCAATCCACCTAACCTGCACATCTTTGGACTGTGGGAGGAAACCGGAGCACCCGGAGGAAACCCACGCAGACAATGGGGAGAACGTGCAGACTCCGCACAGACAGTGACCCAGTGGGAATCGAACCTGGGACCCTGGCGCTGTGAAGCAACAGTGCTATTCACTGTGCTACCATGCCGCCCTTGAAGTGAGGAGGGGTGAAGTTCTTTGAAGGCCGAAGACAGGAGATTTCCGCAAAGACGACCCATTTCCTATCCTGACATAAGCCCAAGCAACTAAAGCTGCTGTGCTTTCCGCATGATACAGACCACCCCCCCCCCACCCCACCCCACCCCCCCACCCACCCCCACCCCGTCCCCCCCATTGCACGTAAAATACCAGCGGGGACAAGGACAAGATTAGCCACTCATTGGCTATTTAAGGGGTCAATAGACTTAAGCATGGATTTTCGGTCAAAGCAGCTGCTGAGAGAAGAGATGCTCCCAATTTCATGGTGAATACAGACAATGTTTGATAGTCCACCCAGCCTCTGCCCTGCCCCCTGTAAGTCAGGTATTAGGAAGGCCACCCAATAGATTTCACATGCCCCCTTCCACAAGTGGGGGAAGCACTAAATCCAACCCATAGAGTGACATGAGAGCAATTTTCCTCTCGAGTGTGGTGCAGCTCAGTCTGCGTCATGCGGCGAATGATATTTCAGCCAGCTAACTACTGCCTTTGACAGAGTTCCAGCAGCCTGCACTGTTAACGTGCCAAATCACTGCAAAGTGATACCAATGCACAAATTGAACAGCTGATCCTGTTTCCACATTAGGTTGACACAGATTGCATGCTTAGCAACTGACACAGGCTGAACAGAGTAACTTGAGGGGAAATGTATTTATAACCAAAGAATTCACTTTCAATTTCATCTCTTTACCCCTTTTTCTCCTCCTTCAATACACTCTGTAAAATCTACTTCTTTGACCTTGCTTTTGATCATATCTCCCTATGTGGCTTGGTGTCAAATTGTGTTTGACATTTGGTCCTGTGGAGTGCGTTGGGAGGGTTCACTATGTTAAAGATAAACACAAGTATTTGTTTACAGAAGGCAAAGAGGCTCCCTCACCTTGTAGGCTTGTCTGATGCCTCCATTGTCTGCAATGTTCTCGCCCAGTGTATTAATTCCACTCAGCTGCAATTTGATAAGCAAAAACATAACACAGATCACATTAGCAAATGCAGTGGAATCCAGGACTGTTCACCTTGGGGGTGTTAATGAGTCCGTGTCTCGATGGATATTGAAGTAATGTGGTTCTGTTCTGCATTGGCGAAAGCCTCCTTAACACAAAGTGGATGGAGGAACGTTGACTGTGTGGTTCAGTGGGCAGTGCACGGCTCACAGCTTCTGGCAATGTGGAGAGAGCATTTTCAAACCGGCGTTGTTCATGAATAAACCACCTGGCGCATTACCTGTACCATTTGTGGAAGTTACGTTAAAGCTGTATAAAGTTCTGGGGAGACCTGGGTAATTTCTGGGCACTGCACCTCAGCAAGGATATTGTGGCCTCAGAGGGCCACAGTGAGAATTTACCGAAATCATATCACGCTGAAAGGGTTGAACCGTAAGGTCAGCTTGAATAGAGGAGGTTGTATATGAAAGGTTAAGGAGTGATCTAATTGAGCTGCTGAAGATGATCGACCCAATTAATAAGACTGGTTGGGGAGAAACCGTTTCTTGTGTTGGAGACCCCAGAACGAGCAGGCATTGATGTACCATCAATTCGACTCAAGACACATTTAGGATCCGAACTGTGGCTTTAATCAGCGAGTTGTTAGCCCGGTGGTCGACTACAGAGAATGGCCGGCCGCCGGGAACTCTGGGTACTTATACCCCGCCTCGGAGACGGGGCCTACTTGCCTCTCGACCAACTGGAGAGCAGTCACATGACTAGTCCCAACCAATCGGACGAGAGGCACATGACCAGCCAGAGCCAATGGGAAGCCAGTGCTCTGCACCAATGGCAGTGCTCATATCCATACCACCACAGGCATATTAAAATTAGAGGCGATGTCAGGAAGCATTTCACACAAATGGCAATGGGAACTTTGACACCTGCCTCCGGGAAAGCTGCTGAGGTCGAGGGCCAGTTGAAAATTTTAAAACTCGAGTTTAGTCAGTTTTTGTAAGATAAGGGAATTAAGGATTTTGCAATCGAAGCAGGTAAGTAGAGTTAAAATTCAGATTTCCCGTGATCTACATGAAGGGCTTAAGTGTTAACGATGGAGTTGTGCTACGATAGGATACATACTTTAAATTGGTAATTAAGCACAGCAATTAAGGGAAGAATTAGGAAATCATGGCAAGACTGTATAAACCAGTTCATGCTGGATGCCTGGGAGAGTCTCTGACTCTGCTGTCTTGAAAGATACCTGTTTTAAGGTATAGGCTTGTTTAGACTAATTCCTGCTCAACATATAATTATTTGAGTTAACATCAAGGACTGAATGGCCTCTTTTTGTTCAAATGTTCCCAGCAAAAAGCACGCAAAGTAAATTAAGAGTTTCATATGGGAACAGCTATGCAGAGTTGTGGTGAGATTCTGTTTCATAGAATCATAGAATCCCTATAGTACAGAAGGTCATTCGGCCCATCCAGTCTGCACTGAACCTCTAAAAGAGCACCCCACCCAGACCCACACCCCCGCCCTAACCCCTTCACCCCACCTAACCTTTGGAGTCTATGGGGCAATTTTGAATGGCCAATACACACGACCTGTACATCTTTGGACTGTGGGAGGAAAACACGAAGGAAACCCACGCAGACACTGAGAGAACATGCAAACTCCAGACAGTCACCCAAGGTCGGAATTGAACCTGGGCCCCTGGCAGTGTGTGGCGGCAGTGCTAACCACTGTGCCGCAAATGCGGCGAATCGTAAAGGCTGCCGTGAAGCTGGCCGTGTTTCACGGCAGCTTCCACGCCCCCTCCCGGAACCCGATTCTCCCCCCCGGGCGGGGCTAGCAGCGGGGCCCCGTGAAGCAAGGCATCGCGGACTTAGCGACCATCGCTAAGTCCGCGCACCAAGCGTCACGCCGGCTGACGCGCACGATGACGTCAGCCGCGCATGCGCGGGGCCGTCATCTCCCTCGGCCGCCCCGCGGACTGATCCTGCAGGGCGGCGGAGGGAGAAAGAGTGCGTCCGTTACGGACACACTGCCCGCGATCGGTGGGCACTGATCCCGGGCCCATGCCCCCCTTGGCACGGCCGTGGTACTGCCGTGCCAATCGGGGCCCTGGATGCCCAGAACGGGCATGTTGCGGCTGTTTTTACGACGGCAGCAAGCAGGTGTGTTTGCTGCCGTAAAAACGGTCGTAAAGGCCTGGGCATTCGGCCCATCGGCCTGGGGAGAATCGCTGTTCGCCGTAAAAAACGGCGAGCAGCGATTTCTGTCGTGGGGCGGGCGTGGGATGGGGAGAATAGTGGGAGGGCGTGAAAAATGTCGGGGACTACTATAAGTGAAGTGGCAAGGCTGGCCACCTCTCCAGGATAGACATAAAGCACAATCATAGAACATAGAACAGTACACCACAGAACAGGCCCTTCGGCCCTCAATGTTGTGCCGAGCCATGATCACCCTACTCAAACCCACGTATCCACCCTATACCCGTAACCCAACAACTCCCCCCCTTAACCTTACTATTAGGACACTACGGGCAATTTAGCATGGCCAATCCACCTAACCCACACATCTTTGGACAGTGGGAGGAAACCGGAGCACCCGGAGGAAACCCATGCACACACGGGGAGGACGTGCAGACTCCGCACAGACAGTGACCCAGCCGGGAATCGAACCTGGGATCATGTAGTGGGGAAATATTTTTTGCCAGCAGGTTTTGGGAAGGCAGGAATTCCGATAAGGCAAAGATAGAAGTGAATCTGCAATCGCAACTTCAAAAGGAAAGGCTGAACAGATCAGGGGTAGAGGGACGGGTCAGGGTGCATTAAAAAACCATGAAATTTGGACACATACCAAAGAGTTGAACTCAAAGATACGAAATGGGCTCCAAAATCAATGAAGAAAATGTTAAATGTCAGTCCTGCTTTACCTTACTGTGATTCCCAGTCCATTTCAGTAGTATCACAAATGATTCCGTCCCAAGCTCTACTGCCCATGATTTGAGAAATTAGTGGTGGCAGCATCGACCAACAATAACATTTGTGATTGTGTTCTAACCAGACCTTAGGACTCTCATTTTAATGCATTAATTATGCCTTTGCTGGTTTCAGGAGTGCCGATTGCTCAGATCAAGGCCATCTCCAAATTACTTACGGACATTTGCCTAAAGTGATTTTTTTTTTCATCCTGATTCAGGTCTTCTAACACAGGAAATTGACATTTGTACACTCCACGTCCTGGACTGATGGCTGAGCCAGAAAACTACAGTCAGGAATTTGCACCTAGCTGTCTGTTCAACCATACTTCCAGTGAGGTTCAGGCTCTGCAGGAAATGCTTGATTTATGTCAACATTTGGGATTAGGCTGGGTGGGAGGATGAAGGGGAAGTGGTTGAAAAGGTTTAGGGACAAGGTAGTTAAGTTAATCATGGAGGATAATTGCTGGTGGATTGGTCGCACCAAATGTCTGGTTTGCATTTCCAAGTTTTGTATATTTATTTAGCCACTTGCAAAGAGCTTTGCTTCAACAACTACATTTCCATGCTCAGACACACTTCCTAAGTTGCTAACTGCTCGCCAGTAGCTCAGTAAAGTGGGTCATGCGCACCAGCATTGGAAGGCGAGTGTCAGGAGATAATTTGACCAGGACTTGGGAAGGGGAGAAATCTTGTTTTCCGGAACAAGTGAGCAGACAGTATTCTGTTGGTAAAATCAGCTTTGGGCGGGATTCACCCCTACCCGGCTGGGCGGGGGGTCCCGGCGAGACGGAGTGGCGTGAACCACTCTGGCATCGGGCCGTCCCAAAGGTGCGGAATCTTCTGCACCTTCAGGGGCTAGGCCCGCCCCGGAGTGATTGGTGACCAGCCGGCCGGCGGGAAAGGGGCTTGGCGCCACGCCAACCGGCGCCAAAGGGCCTCCGCCGGCCGACGCGAGTTGGCGCATGCCCGGGAGCGCGAGCTTGTGCTGGCATCATCCCCACGCATGCGCAGAGGGATTCCCTTCCGCACTGGGAATGGCGGAGGACCACGGCCTCCGGTGCGGAAGGATTGAATGCCCCCCACGGCACAGGCCCGCCCATGGAGCGGTGGGCCCTGATCGTGGGCCAGGCCACCTCCCGGAGCCAGATCCCCCCGCGCCCCCCCAAGAATCCCGGAGCCTGCCCTTGCCGCCAGGTCCCGCCGGTAAGGCACCTACTCTAATTTATGCCGGCGGGACTTCGGCCCATCGCAGGCCGGAGATTTCAGGCAGCCCGGCGTCCATTGAGTCGCGTCGGACCCCGCCATTCTCTGAGGCGGGCGGCGCAACTCACGCCGGGCCGGTTTTTGGGGCGGCGGGAGGATTAGGAGGACGGCGGGGGCGGGATTCACGCCGACCCCCTGCAATTCTCCCACCCAGGGCAGGGTCAGAGAATCCCGCCCTTTGTCTTTCAACTGGCTAAGTGTAGCATCCATAATGGGTGATATGAGTGAATCCAACACCGCCAAGTATCAAAATCAGAGTTGCGTGACCATAGCAGCCCTTCAGGTAATTCTAGAACATAAGAACTAGGAGCAGGAGTCAGCCATCTCACCGTTCGGGCCTGCACCACCATTCAATGAGATCATGGTTGACCTTTTGTGGACTCACCTCCACTTTTCCGCCCGAACCCTTTATTCCTTTATTCTTCAAAAAACTATCTATCTTTGTTTTGAAAACCTTTAATGAAGGGTCCTCAACTGCTTCACTGGGCAGGGAATTCCATAGATTCACAACCCTTTGGGTGAAGAAGTTACTCCTTAGCTCAATCCTAAACCTACTTCCCCTTATTTTGAGGCTATGTCCCCTAGTTCTGCTTTCACCCACCAGTGGAAACAACCTGCCCACATCTATCCTATCTATTCCCTTCATAATTTTATATGTTTCTATAAGATTCCCCACATCCTTCTAAATTCCAACAAGTAGAGTCCAACGAGTAAAGTCCAACGAGTACAGTATGGACTGGATGGTTCGAATGGTCTATTTCTGTGCTGTGGAAACCAATGGGAATCAGAACAGATAAAGCAGACGTTTCTAACTTGTTGACATACATGTTGTCCACCTGCCAAATCCCATGTGAAGTTCCCATACTCATTCACTATGCATTGTGAAAGGTCTTTGAAGTTCCTGGCTGATTGTTTAGTCCACCAGTCCATGAGGTTTCCTTCTTTGTCAAAGTTACGACCTGTATGAGGTACACAGATGGGGTCTGTTAGAACTACAGCTGGCGGTAAACCCACAATCTGTCCTGCTTAAAATTAATTGGTAAGTCTTACCATTGTCATCGAATCCATGAGTGATTTCGTGACCAATAACCATGCCGATAGCACCAAAGTTCAACGCACTTGGCTGTCCTTTTCCAAAGAAGGGTGGCTGAAGGATGCCAGCTGGGAAAACTGGCACAAAACAAAGTTTGGTTAATTGCCCAATAAAAAGGCTGTTTCAATTTCCTCATCTTGAACATTCTTGAGCAAACCAGCCATTGTGACCTGCAAAAACCCCGCTTGCGCCGTCTGCTCTCTTGTGCTAGGGCCTGTGCACGTTTACTTCGAACTTAACAATGCCTGCTTTGCTTCAGATAGTGTCCCAGGGGATTTTACAGCTGCTTGAAAAGGCAGGTGGGACGTTGGTGTGACATCTCCTGTGAAAGGCGACACCTCCAGCAAGTGTAGCACCCCCTCAGTACTGCACCAAAGTCACAACTTGGGTTGCATGTTCAAGTCTCTGAAGTTGGGCTGAGTGTTACCTACTGAGCTATGACTAACACCACGACCAAAGCTAATTAATTTATCTGAAATGATTTTGCGATGGATTATAAAATAATATTCATTATGGCAAAGGCTGAGGGGTGACCCGATATATACCATTCATGTTTATGAAACAATTTAATAACGTACTTGCAAAGATTTATACACTGAGGCTGGGTCCCAAATGGAGTCAGGAATATAAGAAAGTCGCTATATCCAACAGGGAAGTTTCTGACTCAGAAACAGAATGTTAACCACTGAGCCAAATCTGAAACCATGACCAGAAGTTTAGAGTGTTTTCAAGGCCTGGAAGCTCCAAACTGTTTTTATAAACTCTGGGCCGTCAATTGGCTCAGAGCAGGACCTTCGCCCAATCTGGATGGCCAGTGGCTGTCCAGTCTCAGAAGCACCAAGAGTGGCAGGAGTGGCAGTCAACCTCTCAAAAGGGTCGCTAATGTAGCTGGGTGAAAGTTGAGTAGGCGAGTTTTGCAAGAGCCTGCCAGACATTGGGGGGGGGGGGGGGGGGGGGGGGTAGGGGTCTATGAGGGGATAATGAAGGTGGGGAGGGAGGGGGAGGGGAGGAGGACGGGTGAAGGGCCTCTGGTGGGCACAGGACATCTGATCAACAGAAACCCCAATCTTCTCAGCCAACAACAAGGCTGCTGTGATTCACCGGGAGGCCCTGTCAATTGGCATGGGTGCATCCTGCTGAACCAAAACAGCAGCGGTGAGTGGGGGGCCTCTGGGAGCCATTAATTGGCAACTGTTTGGCCTCATTTGGCCCGGAGACTGCCCTACGTTTCCCTCCCCACCTCTCTCTCTCTCTCTCACACACAATCTCTCTCTCCTCCCCCCCCCCCCCCGCCACTGATACAATACCAGTGGCAGCGGGCCGAAGATGGGCATGTAACCCGATTACATGCTCCTCACCCTGACTCTTATCCCACTCCCAGGGGAGTGTGGAGTGCAGGGGAGGGGGTGGAACATGAAAGTGTGGCCTTTGTACTGGGAGATCATCTGTCTGCTGTCTCCACAGGAGTAATGTGAATTAAGAAGGAATGAAGAGCGAAGAAGGAAAGAAAGTGATGAAACAATGAAGATTGGAAAGTAAAAGGGTGCAGAAATTTTGACAAGGGATGCTCAGCAGTATTGATATTAATTTCAATAGTCAATTAAATCAAATACACTTTACTATCCATTAATGGCCAAAAGACAAGAATTGCAAGTGCAGAGAATTAGGAATTATAAGGCAAACCAGAAGAAGTTAAGTATGCAGACTAATACAGATAGTGTGGCATATATAATTTTCTTGCTCAAATGGAGGGGTATGTAGCTATTTGGATGAATGTAAAGTTGCGTGACAAATGAATGCTCCATTGTTGTCTGTAACTTAAGCAGTCTAATACATTCATACCCAATCTCACCTCACTAAAGTTATTTTTAGTGAGCCGACTGGAGGTTTTGAGAGGCACCTGTGATAGACTGCTTGCCCGAGCAATTGCCAATGCCCAGATTATGCAGTCGTATGATTAGATACTGGTCTGTACAAGGTGCGCATCGGAACACGACCTTCAAACCACCGATAGAAGTGAGCAGTCCGGCTGAGGAGATAATCTAAGGCGGAACCAAAACTAAACATTACAAACTCTGCACGTGGTGTCCACTTTTGGATCAGGTCCTTTACTATTGGTGAAAAATCCACATGTCCATGTTTGCCTCCATCAGGGAAACAGTGCATTTTCTTTTAAATTGGAAACATTAGCAGCAAAATACGTCTGTGTAATGGGCGCCATGGTGACTGGGATATAATAACTGAATTAGAGACCAATTTTCTCTGATGGAGCTATTTTCCAATTATAGTTTCCTTTGATTCTTGCATGTTGCAGTGTTCTCAACGTCACACCAGCAGTTTCAATTATAGCTGCCTCATTACCATCCTTCCCATTAGCTGGAAAAGATGAGGTACATTTCGCAGAAATGCTAGATTTATTCCGTAGGCCCCAGTTGCAGAAAAAGGTTTGAATGCGGAGTGCGCAACTTGCATTTATATAGCGTCATTACTCAAATGAAATGCCTCAAGGCGTTTCACAGACACATAATCAGACACAAACTGTCACCAAGCTAGAGGATTGGATTGGATTTGTTTATTGTCACGTGTACCGAGGTACAGTGAAAAGTATTTTTCTGCGAGCAGCTCAACAGATCATTAAGTACATGGGGAGAAAAGGGAATAAAAGAAAATATACAATAGGGTAACATAAGGTATACAATGTAACTACATAAGCACCGGCATCAGATGAAGCATACAGGGTGTAGTGTTAATGAGGTCAGTCCATAAGAGGGTAATTTAAGAGTCTGGTAACAGCGTGGAAGAAGCTGTTTCTGGGTCTGTTTGTGCGAGTTCTCAGACTTCTGTATCTCCTGCCCGTTCGAAGAAGTTGGAAGAGTGAGTAAGCCGGCTGGGAGGGGCTTTGATTATGCTGTCTGCTTTCCCAGGCAGCGGGAGGTGTAAATGGAGCCAATGGATGGGAGGCAGGTTCGTGTGATGGACTCTCTGAAGTTTCTTGCAGTCCTGGGCTAAGCAGTTGCCATACCAGGCTGTGATGCAGCCAGATAGGATGCTTTCTATGGTGCATCTGTAAAAGTTGGTAAGGGTTAATGTGGACATGCTGAATTTCCTTAGTTTCCTGAGGACGTATAGGCGCTGTTGTGATTTCTTGTTGGTAGCGTCGACGTGGGTGGACCAGGACAGATTTTTGGAGATGTGTGCGCCTAGGAATTTGAAACTGCTAACCATCTCCACCTCGGCCCCGTTGATGCTGACAGGGGTGTGTACAGTACTTTGCTTCCTGAAGTCAATGACCAGCTCTTTAGTTTGCTGGCATTGAGGGAGAGATTGTTGTCGCTGCACCACTCCACTAGGTTCTTTATCTCCCTCCTGTATTCTGACTCGTCATTATTTGAGATCCGGCCCACTATGGTCGTATCGTCAGCAAACTTGTAGATGGAGTTTGAACCAAATTTTGCCATGCAGTCATGTGTACAGGGAGCAGAGTAGGGGCTAAGTACGCAGCCTTGCGGGGCCCCGGTATTGAGGACTATTGTGGAGGAGGTGTTGTTGTTCATTCTTACTGATTGTGGTCTGTTGACATTAGCACTTATGAAAACTAACCCACTCACAGAGGTCAATTTGAAGGAGTGTATATGAGGAGGAGGGAGAGGTAGAGAGGCGGAAAGGTAAGGGATGGAAGGCCTTGGAAGCTGAAGTCAAGACTCCCAATGATAGAGCGCTGAAAATCAGGGATGGGCAAGCAGCCAGAATTGAGGCAGCACAGATATTTTGCGAGGTCGGCGATTTGGAAGAGGTTACAGAGATGAGGAATGGCGAGGAGGTTGGGAGATTGAACACTGAGGATGAGGACTTTAACTTTTGAAGCATCAATGGACTGGGAGCCAATGTAGATGGGTGGGCATAAGGGCGATAGGTGCACAGGACTTAGCACGTGTTAGATTATGGGCCCAGACATTATTGAGTTTAACTGTGATGGAGCCTCTTTCACAACTCTGTGTGTCAAATAGATTGCGGCATCTCACTATTGTGGGTGCATTTGGACAATGGTTGGTTGGGTAAGATCATTAAGCCAAGGCCCCATTTGCCATCTGAGGTGTATGATCATTGAAGATCCAATGGTTATGTTTGAAGAAGAGCAGAACAATTCTTCCTGATGTCCTAGCCAACATTTCCCTTTCCAACAATACCTACAGGAGTTTATCTGGTAATTTATCAAATTGCCATTTGTGGGAGTTGGCTATGCATAAAATGGCTGATGAATTTCCCATATTCCCACAGGGAACACACTTTAAAAGGTTTTCACTGCCTGTAAAGTGACGAGAGACATCCTGAGTTCATGAAAGGTGCTATATAAATGCAACTTGCCTCTTTCTTTAACTTTGTAAATAGGTTTGTGAAAGTTGACAGTGTGCAATTGTAAGCACTTTTTAATAGACAAGATTTCCCCCATTGTGATTATTTTTTGTTTGTGATCTTGTTGATTTTAATCTCTTCAACCAGGCTGCCAGGCAATCTGACATCCTCCCCCAGAGACACATGAATCCAGGTTATGGTTTTCTTCGATGCAATTCCTTAACTGGCCATAGGTGGAGCAGTTTAAGAATAGCCTGTAACATGACTGGTGGAAAATTGACGGATAAAGTATGTCCTCACTTAGTGTTCCATAGAAACGTAGAAAATAGGAGTACGAGGAGGCCATTCGGCCCTTCGGGCCGTCTGCATCATTTATCATGATCATGGTTGATCATCCAACCCAATAGCCTAATCCCCTTTCCCCCCATATCCTTTGATCCGCTTCACCCTAACTGCGTGGGGCTAGGAGAATCGCCGCAACCACGCCACGACGCCAGCGCGCAATTCTCCGAGGTGCGGAGAATCGGCGCCATTTGCGCTGGCCTGTTTGGTGCGGCGTGGCCGTGGGCTGCTGGAATCGGCGGGGCCGTTGATTCTCCGGCCGGGATGGGTTGAGCGGCCGCGCGGATACGACAGATGAGTCGGGGCTGGCGCGCTAATGAAGTCCTTCGCGCATGCGCAGGTTGGGGCGGCGCCCATTTGGCGATGCGAAAGGAGGCTGGAGCAGCATGAACCGCTCCAGCACCGTGCTGGCCCCCTGTGGAGGCCAGAAATGGTTGAACCAGGGCCCAGTTTCACGACGGCGTTCACGACGGCGCGAACACTTGGGCTCCATATCGGAGAATCGCCCCCAAGATGTTTTGGCCTCAACTACTTCCTGTGATAACAAATTTCACAGGCTCACCATTCTCTGGGTGAAGAAATTTCTCCTCTGGTTCTGGACACACCCGCCATCGAGAACATCCTTCCTGCATCTACCCTGTCCAGTCCTGTTAGAATTTTATTTACATATTTTTATGAAGGCATTTAATGATAAACATCACATAAAACCACAACCAAGATGAAAAAGATAACCCACAGATAACGAACAGGAGAACACATTGTAACTCAATAAACAGGATGAAGGCGGTGACTAGTGGTGTGCCTCAGGGGTCTGTGCTGGGACCACAATGTTTCACAATGTACATTAATGATCTGGAAGCAGGAACTGAAGGCACTGTTGCTAAGTTTGCAGATGCGATAACGATCTTTAGAGGGACAGGTAGTATTGAGGAAGCAAGGGGGCTGCAGAAGGATTTGGACAGGCGAGGAGAGTGGGCAGTGAAGTGGCAAATGAAATACAATGGAAAAGTGTGAGGTTATGCACTTTGGAAGGAGGAATTTAGTCTTAGACTATTTTAAAAATGGGGAAATGCTAAGGAAATCAGAAGCACAAAGGGATTTGGGAGTCCTTGTTTACGATTCTCTTAAGATTAACATGCCGGTGCAGACGGCAGATAGGAAGGCAAATGCAATGTTAGCATTCATGTCGAGAGCGCGAGAATACAAGAGCAGGGATGTACCTCTGATGCTGTATAAGACTCTGGTCAGACCACATCTGGAGTATTGTGAGCAGTTTTGGGCCCCGTATCTAAGGAAGGATGTGCTGGCCTTGGAAAGGGTTCAGAGGAGGTTCACAAGAATGATCCCTGGAATGAAGAACTTGTCGTTTGAGGGACGATTGTGGACTCTGGGTCTGTACTCAGAATTTAGGAGGATGAGGGGGGATCTTATTGAAACTTACAGGATACTGTGAGGCCTGGATAGAGTGGACGTGGAGAGGATGTTTCTACTTGTAGGAAAAACTAGAAGTAGAGGGCACAATCTCGGACTAAAGGGACGATCCTTTAAAACAGAGATGAGGAGGAATTTCTTCAGCCAGAGGGTGGTGAATCTGTGGAACACTTTACCGCAGAAGGCTGTGGGGGCCAAATCACTGAGTGTCTTTAAGACGGAGATAGATAGGTTTTTTATCAATAAGGGGATCGGGGTTAGGGGGAGAAGGCAGGATAATGGGGATAAGAAAAATATCAGCCATTATTGAATGGCGGAGCAGACTTGATGGGCCGAGTGACCTAATTCTGCTTCTATGTCTTATGGTCTTACGTTCTTATGATCTTAAATAACCAACAAGCACAACCCACTTCCCTGCCATAACCCCCCCCCCCCCCCCACCCCCCACTGCAGACACAACTGTCCTGGAAGACGTCCATGAACGGTTTCCATCTCCGGGCAAACCCTTCCATTGACCTCCTTAAGGCAAATTTACTTTTCTCCAGCCTGAGGAAATCCGCAAGGTCGCTCACCCACATCCCCGGTTTCAGAGAATCCGAGTACGTCCACCCCAACAGGACCGGCTCCAGGCTACCAGAGAAGCAAAGGTCAGAACCTCTGCCTCTCTCAGCCCCTGGACTCCTGGGTCTTCGGACACTCCAAACACTGGCCATTCTAGACTCGGAACCATCGTCACCCCCAGTACCTCCAACATCACCCCTTCCACATTCCCTGTAACCTCAGGCAGGCCCAAAACATGTGACCATGATTCGCTGCCCCCCCCCCCCCCCCCCCCCCCCCCCCCCCCCCCCCCCCCCCCCCCAACCCCCCCCCCCCCCCCTCCCCCCCACCCCCACCCACCACCCCCCCCCCCCCCCCCCCCCCCGCCCCCCCCCCCCCTGCAGGCCACCCACACCTATCATCGACCCCTTCAAAGAACTTTCTCATTCTAGCCCTATGGACAACCTTAAATTGGATGAGACTCAACCTGGTGCATGAGGAGGACCCCTTCACCCTCCTCAAAGGTTCCTCCCAAAACCCAGCCTCCAGCTCATCCCCCCCCAGCTCCTCCTCCCACTTTCGCTTAACTACTCCTTTTGGGGCTCCCTCGGAGTCCATCAATTCCTCATATACCTCTGACACCCTGCCCTCTTCAACCTCTGTCCTCGACAGCACCTTGTCCTTCAACCCCGGGGGCGGCAGATCAGGAAAGGGCGGCACCTGTTTTCTCACATAGTTCCGCATCTATAAGTATCGGTACCCGTTTCCGCTGGGCAACTCATACTCCTCTACCAGTCGTTCCAAACTCAGGGAGCTGCCCTCCATGAACAGATCTCCAAACCGCTCAATCCCCGCCTGCTGCCAACCCTGAAACCCCCCCGTCCAGTCCCCCCAGAGCGAACCTGTGATTCCCTCAGATTGGGTCCCAAACCAAGGCCCCCTCAAACCTCAAGTGCTTTGCCACTGTCCCCACACCCTCAGGACCGTCACTACTATCGGACTTGTGGAGTACCTGGCCAGCAAGAGCGGCAGAAGTGTTGTCAATAACGCTCGTAAACTGGTATCCTGACATGAGGCTGCCTCCATCCACTCTAATACCGACCCCTCTCCCACTACCCACTTCCTTAACATGGCTATATTTACGTCCCAATAATAATTCATTAAATTCCCCGCCCACACAAATTCCAATATCAACGAGTTAACCTTCCTGAAAAAGGCCCTGGGCATAAAAATTGGGACGTTCTGGAATGCAAACAAACGTCTCGGGTGCACAGTCATCTTTACGGACTGCACCCGCCCCACCAATGACGACGGAAGCACATCCCATCTTTTAAACTCATTCTTCAATTGCTCCACCAAACGAGCCAGAGTCAACTTGTGTAATTGCTCCCACCCCCGTGCCCCCTGAATACCTAAAACCCACCCGCAAGTACCTTAAACGGCAGCTTGCCGAGCCTCCTCTCCTGCCCTCTCACCTGAATCGGAAAGACTTCACTCTTTCCCATGTTTAATTTGTACCCCGAAAACCGGTTGAATTTCGCCAAAATATCCATGATACCCATAAGTATTCTAGCGGGTCTGATTTTTACAACAGGTCGTCCACATATAAGGACACCCTATGCTCCACCACCTCCCTGCACAATCCCTCTCCAACATCTAGACGCTCTGAGCGCATATTGCCAATGGCTCTATCGCCAAGGCGAAGTCCTGTTCGAATTTTATTGGTTTCTATGAGATTCCCCCTCATTCCTCTGAACTCCAGCGAATACAATCCTAACCGACTCAATCTCTTCTCATACGTCCATCCTGCCATCCCAGGAATCAGCCTGGTAAACCTTCACTGCACTCCCTCTAAAGCAAGAACATCCTTCCTCAGATAAGGAGACCAAAACGGCACACAATACTCCAGGTGTGGCCTTGCTAAGGCCTTGAATAATTGCAGCAATATTGTTATCGTTGAGCAACTGAAAAGTGCAACTTTAAATGAAATGATGTGAAGCGAATCAGATTTCCCCATTACCGACGTAAAAGCTGTAGTTAGGTTCTGTAGGACCTTTCTTGTCAGGGAAAAAAAAAATGAAAAGATTATACCCTGTAATTTGAAATGCTGCATATTTCTAAATTCCAATACTTGTAAATTAAATAACTTTAAAAATAAAACAACCCCCCCCTCAAACTTGCTAACTCAAGGAGTAGTTGAAATGAATAGTATTCAAGTATTGAAATGAAAGCTAAATAAATACACGAGGGAGAAGTGATTGGAAGCATTATCATAGAATTTACAGTGCAGAAGGAAGCCATTCGGCCCATCGAGTCTGCGCCCTGGAAAGAGCACCCTACCCAAGGTTAACACCTCCACCCTATCCCCATAACCCAGTAACCCCACCCAACACTAAGGGCAATTTTGGACACTAAGGGCAATTTATCATGGCCAATCCACCTAACCTGCACATCTTTGGACTGCGGGAGGAAACCGGAGTACCCGGAGGAAACCCACGCACACACGGGGAGGATGTGCAGACTCTGCACAGACAGTGACCCAGCCGGGAACCGAACCTGGGACCCTGGAGCTGTGAAGCGATTGTGCTATCCACAATGCTACCGTGCTGCCACCAATTATGCTGATAATTGCTGCCACCTATTATGCCGATAGGGTTTGATGAAGACGAATAGATGGAGCTTCATCCGAAGAATAAATGTCACTGTGGACCTTTTGGGCCAAATCCACTGTTTCTCTGCAGTACATTCAATATGCGATTTGATACAAATATCTAGTTCATGGTACTTTGGAGGTAATGTTTATTTCTAGGAAGATTAAGGTTTAACTGTAGAAAATGGAATGCAAGTAACTAAAACAGCTAGGAGTCTATTACAGTTACAAGGTTGGCAGAGTGGCATCCTGGCACTGCCCTGGGCCGCACTGTAGCAAAGTGGTTAGCACAGTTGCTTCACAACTCCAGGGTCCCAGGTCCGATTCCCGGCTTGGGTCACTGTCTGTGCGGAGTCTGCACGTTCTCCCCGTGTCTGCGTGGGTTTCCTCCGGGTGTTCCGGTTTCCTCCCACAGTCCAAAGATGCGCAGGGTAAGTGGATTGGCAATGCTAAATTGCCCCTTAGTGCCCCCCCCCCCAAAAGGTTAGGTGGGGTAACTGGGTTACGGGGATAGGGTGGAGGTGTGGGCTTAAGTAGCGTGCTCTCTCCAAGGTCCTGTGCAGACTCGATGGGCCAAATGGCCTCCACCTGCACTGTAAATTCTGAAAAATCGCTAATTCCACGTAAAAGTGTTTTCAGATATTGCTTGCTAAGTGCCAAGCTGGCATTGTAAACAGGGCGGTGATCGGGCGGGAGGGAGCGTGCCCTGCGCAGGTATGGGGGGATATTGGGAGGGCCGGGGACCCCCTTCTTGTGAGCTGGGGCTGGGGGGGGGGGGGGGGAGTAGCTTGGTTGGGGGCTCAAGAGATCTGGATGCCATTTAAAAATTACATGCTGACCTCTCACTCCATTGAGGAGTTCGGCGAGCGGAGCTCCTCAACGTAAAAACCCTGGCTAGGTGCGACCTGGTCGGGCAGTTCCCCAATGTGGCCCCCGCTCTGCTTGGATGGGCATTAGATAGTGGGCTGCGAGCCCCAGGAAAACTCCGGCTAATCTTGCGCTACGGGGCTCTGTCCCCATTCGGGTAGGTCACGTCCGATGTTTACACTGCTTGCAAAGAAGTGCAGGCCAAGGAGATGTTTTGTTTTTCAGAATTAGAGCCAAATTAGTTGAAAAGCATTCAGTGATTCCTGTGACTAGTCAAAGATATAAAGTAAGAAGGTTCCCTGGTTTCAATATATACGAGTGTTGTGCAGCGGGGGAATAAGTTATGCTGGAAGGTGCCTCAGGTAGCAGGCAGTTGGGGCTCAGAGAAATCCTGAGTAGCTGAGAAGATAGCAGAAGGTCGCTGGCTCTGGGCCAGACGGTTCAGGCTCAGAGAAGTCCTGGGACCCAGTTATAGCTCGGTGCTGTCGGGAAACTAGAGTTCAGAGAAAACCGGGGCAGTGCCAGTGTAGTGAAGCTGGTGGTCCATGAAAAAATTGGAAATGTGCTGGTAATTAGAATTGGGAGTACAGCTTTGTGAATCCCATGAA
Source organism: Scyliorhinus canicula (assembly GCF_902713615.1). Taxonomy (NCBI): domain Eukaryota; kingdom Metazoa; phylum Chordata; class Chondrichthyes; order Carcharhiniformes; family Scyliorhinidae; genus Scyliorhinus; species Scyliorhinus canicula. Next base: position 151,368,172 of record NC_052158.1, on the reverse strand, counting down.
ACACAACCTCAGGAGAAGCGGTCCAGCCACTGAGATATGAACAGTGCTTGAAGCAAGCAATTTGGAACAGCTTTTGAGGGAATTCAAGGGCTAAATCTTTGAAAATGGTGAGCTGAAATTCCTCTTAAAGGCGACACAATGGCGACACAATTGTGACACATGGTGGTCACTGACATCTGGGTAGGTGGCTGAGAAATCCATGGGATCTGCCTTGGTTGCATCTGTCATTTAACGCACACTGTGGTGTGTTCAAGCACAATTTTTCTGTGAATTCATATTTACCTCAACTTATTTCTGAATGTTAGGAGTATAAGATAGATATATCGTAAATTGATTTAATTCTCTGACTTTGTACAGTAAGCTGTACAATGTTTATTTTAAACTATGGATTCTTGCGACTTTGTCCTCCTAGTGGGTGGCTGGGATTTCAAATGTTATCTTCTTTAAATAAAAGGTTATTGATCCTTACAGGCTGGCAACAGATTCTACGTGGCAATCTCCCTTATAATTAAACCATGCATTGGCAGTCACTGTTCAAGATTACACTTGATGCCACTTACTTTAGGCAAAGTAGGAGTCCACCAGGATTATTGTCTAAATATTAGGCAGTGAATTCAGTCAGCCCTGAGGCAACGAAAACCCCTGCAGAAGATTGGTTTTGCTCACAGATGGGACCTGATGACTAGCTCAGCTCTCATTAGTGTCGCCAAGCACCAGACCTTCTGGAACCTTCTCTTAGTTGATCTGCTCAAACCAGTGAGAGCAGCTAAGAGTAATGCCTTCCGTACTTATGGGGAGTCATTAAACCAAGCAACCATCTGCTCTCGCAATAAAAAATATCCTACAGCGCTATTTGAAGAAGGGCAGGTGAATTCTTCCTGATCTCCTGTTAATACCTATCCCTCGATGAGTATCAGATTAGATGGTTATTTACGGCATTGATTTTGTGGTTAGGGCATACCTTTAATGTTGTAAGATGTGGAATTTGATATGACAGTGCATGTGTGTTGTTGAAGTGTTGAGTTCTGAAAAGTCTCGCGTACCCATCCTATGGTATTTCCAACAGAGAACTGTATTTTAATATATTGTTCTGAATGCAAGACTTTGTAGGGTGGTTATGTTTTAAACTGTCTCCTTTCATTTAAGGTAAAACAAAATGTCCTGGAATGGGGGAATGATGGAATCATACTGATCTCGGTCCATGCGGTTTGGTTGTCACAGGAGAAGAGGTTCAGGCTGAAAACTATAGAAAGTCGTAGGCTAGTTTTCACACCGTGACACAAAAAAGGGGCAGCTCAGAGACCAGAGAGGGAGACCAAAACAGCACCTTCTGTGGCAAGCAGACTGCATTGTGTTGGCCACTGAGATGGATGTAGAATGTGAGGTCATGGATATAGGTTGAGAGATGGAAGATTAAGAACTGAGATGAGGAGGAACTACTTCTCGCAGAGGGTGGTGAATTTGTGGACTTGCTGCCTCACAGTACGGCGGAATTTGAGTCATTAAATGGTTTCAAGAGGGAGATAGATATATTTCTGATTTAAAATTGAGTTAAAGAGATATGAGCAACAGGTAGGGAGGTGGATTTGAGACCGGGGCGGAATTCTCCCAGAATCACCCGGGGCCGGCGTCAATCCCGCCTCCGCCGTGTCCCGAATTTTCCGCCCCCCGAGATTCGGCGGGGGCGGGAATCGTGCCACGCCTGTCGGCGGGCCCCCCACGGCGATTCTCCGGCCCGCGATGGGCCGAAGTCCCGTGGCCGACAGGCCTCTCCCGCCAGTGTGGTTTAAACCATCTACCTGAACGGCGGGATTGGCGGCGCGGGTGGGCTCCGCGGTGGGCCCCCACAGTGGCCTGGCCTGCCATCGGGGCCCACCGATTGGAGGGCGGGCCTGTGCCATGGGGGCACTCTTTTTCTTCCGCCCCCACCATGGCCTTCACCATGGCGGAGGCGGAAGAGACCCGCTCCCCTGCGCATGTGCCAATATGATGTCAGCAGCTGCTGATGCTCCGGCGCATGCACGGATTTACGCCGGTCGGCGAAGTCCTTTCGGCCCCGGCTGGCGTGGCGCCAAAAACCGTTCACGCCAGCCGGCGGAGTGGGAACCACGCCGGCGCGGGCCAAGCCCCTCAGTGTGAGGGTTTGGCCCCTAACGGTGCGGAGAATGTTCCGCACCTTTGGGGCTGCTCGACGCCGGAGTGGTTCACGCCAATCCGACATGCCGGGTAGGGGAGAATCCCGGCCCAGGAAGCGATCAGCCACGATCTGATTGAATGGCGGAGCAGGCTCGAAGGGTTGAATTGCCTACTTCTGCTCCTAATTCCTATGTTGCTCTGCTGAAGAGGTTCGATTTTCCTGTTGAAGAAGGGGGAACTGTGGAGATTTAATGACTCTGGAATGCCGGAGTTAGCATTGCTTCTGGAAGTGAGTTAGGGAGATGCTCAGAATTTTGAGTCAAGGGAATTTCAAAGGACACTGGAAAACTGACAAGGAGAAGAAAACCGGCTAAACATTTGAGTAGAAGGTGGGATTTAATCTACGACAAGACAATAAAATTCCATCCTGTTTATCTGCAGAGAGGGTGGTATAACACATAAAAGGTAGTATTTTCAGTTGAGTTAATTAGTTAATGGGAATTACTTGTTCTGTAGTATGTTAGTTTCTTCTTGAATAATGTTAAGTCTATGTTGATTTTAGTTGGTTTGGTTGGAATAAGAGGTGACATCTCGTGTGATATTTTTCCATTGGCGACTGGGAAAAACATATCTCTTTTCAAAAGTTATTGGTCTCTAAAAGGGACTGTAACAAAGTGAATAAAATCCAAGGACATTTTGTAAATTAGAATCCCAAATTTGGAGAAGAGCCAGGGTTGTGAATCTATGGAATTCCTTGCCCAGTGAAGCAGTTGAGGCTCCTTCATTACATGTTTTTAAGGTAAAGATAGATAGTTTTTTGAAGAATAAAGGGATTAAGGGTTATGGTGTTCGGGCCGGAAAGTGGAGCTGAGTCCACAAAAGATCAGCCATGATCTAATTGAATGGCGGGGCAGGCTCGAGGGGCCAGATGGCCTACTCCTACTCCTAGTTCTTATGTTCTTTCCTTTCGGAACAGGGAGGGTGAGTGGGGGTGGGGGGACTGATGTTGGCCCCTAAGGTTAAGAAAACACAAAGAAGATGTTTCCATTTGTGGGTGAGGATGGAACTAAGGGCCTAAAATATAGGATAGGCACTAATAAATCTAATAGGGAATTCAGGGTAAATGTCTCTACCCAGCGAGTGGTGAGAGTGTGGGACTCGATAACGTAAGTAGTTGAGACGAATAATGTCGACACACTTACAGGGAATCTGGGTATGAACACGAGGGAGAAAGGAATAGAAGGACATATTGATGAAGTTCTGGTTGGGTGGAGCACAAACAACAACCGACACCACTTGGGAAAAATGGTCTGTGTTGTCGATACAATGGGCTGGATTCAACTTTTTTGAGGCTAAGTGCCAACGACGGTGATCGAACTGTGGTGTTTTACGACACCAAAATCGGCGGCGAACCCTCACCGATCCTGCGGAGGCTAGCAGACGCACAGGGTAAAACTCCCGGCTCCCATGACAAAAACTGCTGGAGAATGACCGGGTCCGTGGCCGCGCATGCACATCACAACGACCTGCAGCAGTCAGGCCGTAAAACATGGCGCCGGCCGTGCGCGGATCCGACCCGCCAAATACCGCCCCCCTTGCCACCCCCTACCAGTATCCCCAGCTGGGGCGGGAGCCCCCCCGGCCAGCAGCACGGCTCCCGGTCGACTCTGGCGGCAGTGGACACAGTCCGCAGCCGGCCTGCCGGCTTCCTGACTGCTGACACCGCGCGGGGGGACGCGCTGTTGGGAACTCGGCCCTTCGGGGTCGGAGCGTTGGGGAGGGCCTTCAGGTTACGTGCCACATGCCGTTGGAACTGATTGTGGCGCGTGACGCATTTACGCCATTTCGGATGGGGCGGAGGATAGAAAGCCACGTCAAATCGGCGCCACCCCCGATTTCAGCATGGGAAGAGATTCTCCGCCCGATTACCGATTGCGATATCGCCGTCAGGCAACGGTGAATCCTGCTCTATGTCAATGCAGAAAACTTCTTCCCTTTGATTATTCAAGGATAGAAGTCAGATCTATAGATTCTCATAAAAAAGGCCGCCATCAATCATCTTTTTAAATGGGTACCACAGTCTCCAATACCTGATAATGTGATTGTACAGTTTCAAGATCAAATTGTACCTGCAAACATTGGGGTCAGTGGATTGTTACACAAGCAACTAGATTTTTAAAGAAGAGTTTTACCTATTTGGTTTCTGCTTGATGAATAAAAGGCATTTACTACAGCAGCTCCTGATATCCACCTGTAAAGCAAGCCAAAGACAAAAATTAGACGGACTCTGCTCCCATATTCCTTGCGCTCCTGTGTTGTCTTTCATCTCTGCATTGCTTCCATTCTAAATTATCTAAATGGAGAGAAACCTTCAAGAGCTTTGGTGCAGAGGGACCTGGATCTCCTTGTGCGTGAATCGCAGAAAACTAGGATGCAGGTACAACAGATTATAAAGAAGACAAATAGAATTTTGGTCTTTATAGCTAAGGGGATGGAGTATAAAGGTAGGGGGGTGTTTTTTTTGTGAGACTGCACCTGGAGTATTGTGTGCAGTTTTGGTCCCCATATTTGAAGAGGTACGTAATTGCATTAGAGGCACTTCAGAAGATTCACTAGATGGATTCCAGAGATAAGGGGAGGGATTCTCCGGTTTCCGGCGGGCGGGCCGTACCGGCACCAAAGAGCGGCGTGAACTACTCCGGCGCGGGTCATCTGGAATGTGTGGAATCCTCCAGCAGCGCTGGAGTGGTTGGAGCCGCGCCAACCGGCGCCGAAGGACCTCCGCCGGCTGGCACGGGTTGGCGCATGAGCAGGAGCACCAGCGTGTTCCCGGAATTTCTGGCATGATTCCTGCGCATGTGCAGGCGGTTTCTTCTCCGCGCTGGCCATGGAGGACCATTGCAGAGGCTGGCGCGGAGGGAGAGAGTGCCCCCATGGCACAGGCCCGCCCGCAGATCGGTGGGCCCCGATCGTGGGCCAGGCCACTGTGCCCCCCCCCCCCACCCCGGGGCCAGATCCCCCTGCGCCCCCCCCGAGGACTCCGCAGGCCGCCTGCAGAGCCAGGTCCCGTTGGTAAGAGCCTTGTGTAATTTACGCCGGCGGGATTGGCCAAAAACGGACGGCCACTCGAGTGGAGAATCGCCGGGGGGGGGGGGGGGGGGGGGGGGGTGAGAGAGAGAGAGAGAGAATCCCAGCCAAGAGGTTTGTTTTATGATGAGAGTTTGAGCAGTTTAGGCCGATGCTCTCTCGAGTTTAGAAAAATGAGAGGAGATCTAATTGAGGTACATAAGACGATAGAAGGTATTGGCAAAATAAACATCGAGTGGATGCTTCCTCTTGTGGGGCAATCTAGATGGAGAGGTCATAATTTTAGGATAAGAGGAAGCAGCTCTAAAACAGAGATGAGGAGCAATTACTTTTCTCAAAGCATTGTGAATCTGTGAAATTCACAGACAGCAGTGGATATGGGGATTTGAGTAAATTTAAGGAGGAGATTGAAGACTTTTAATTCGGAATGGATTGAAAGGTTTTGGAGAACGGGCAGGAAAGTGGAATTGAGGCCAAAAGGAGATCAGCCGTGATCGTATTGGCTGATGGAGTAGGCTCAAGGGGCTGAAATGCCCAATCGTGCCCCTAGTTCTTATTCAGTCGGAAAGAGCCCAAATTTCATTGAAGGCTTCTGAACCTAATGCCCCCTCTTCCCCTCCCTCTCCACTCAAAGTAGGCAGAGCTGCTGAAGTGAACAATATTGTATAAGATATGTAAAATTCAACTCTAGTAAAGCTGAAGTCAATGGGAGCCATTGTGGGCGAAACTATCACTGGTTCGGGTCAGACCGAGCACAAAGGGAGATGGTTGTGTTTATTGGAGGTCAATCATCTCATCCACAGAGATTGCTGCCGGCGATTCTATCTAGGCCCAACCATCTTCAGTTGCTTCATCAGTGACCTCCCCTCCATCATAACATCAGAAATGGAGATGTTCACGAATGATTGCACAATGTTCAGCGACATTCGCGACTCCTCAGATAATGAAGCGGCCTGTGCCCGTACGCGGCAAGATCTCGACCACATTTAGGCTTGGCCTGATGCGTGACATGTATCACGCACACCGCAAAAATGTCTATCTCCAACAAGTAAGAAGTTTTACAACACCAGGTTAAAGTCCAACAGGTTTGTTTCAAACACTCGCTTTCGGAGCACTGCTCCTTCCTCAGGTGAATGAAGAGGTTTGTTCCAGAAACATATATATAGACAAATTCAAAGATGCCAGACAATGCTTAGAATGGGAGCATTTGCAGGTACTCAAGTCTTTACAGATCCAGAGATAGGGGCAACCCCAGGTTAAAGTGGTGTGAATTGTCTCAAGCCACGACATATCACGGCTGTTTAGCAGAGGGCTAAATCGCTGGCTTTGAAAGCAGACCAAGGCAGGCCAGCAGCACGGTTCAATTCCCGTAACAGCCTCCCCAAACAGGCGCCGGGATGTGGCGACTAGGGGCTTTACACAGTAACTTCATTTGAAGCCTACCTATGACAGTAAGCGATTTTCATTTCATTTTATATGTTTCTGGAACATACCTCTTCATTCACCTGAGGAAGGAGCAGTGCTCCGAAAGCTAGTGTTTGAAACAAACATGTTGGACTTTAACCTGGTGTTGTAAGACTTCTTACTGTGCCCACCCCAGTCCAACGCTGGCATCTCCACATCATATCTCCAATAAGAGAGAATTTAACCAACACTTCTTGACATTCAATGGCATTACCATGGCTGAAGATATGCACAATTCAACTCGAGTAAAATCGAAGTCAATGGGAATCTGGGAGAAAATAAATCACCAAAGGATGGAGACAAAGGAAGATGGTTGTGGTTGTCATCTCAGTGTTAATAGAACATAGAACATACAGTGCAGAAGGAGGCCAATTGGCCCATCAAGTCTGCACCGACCCACTTAAGCCCTCACTTCCGCCCTATCCCCATAACTCAATAACTCCTCCTAAACTTTTTGGTCACTAAGGGCAATTTATCATGGCCAATCCACCTAACCTGCACGTCTTTGGACTGTGGGAGGAAACCGGAGCACCCGGAGCAAACCCACGCACACACACGGGGAGAACGTGCAGACTCCGCACAGACAGTGACCCAGCGGGGAATTGAACCTGGGACCCTGGCACTGTGAAGACACAGTGCTATCCAGTTGTGCGACAGTGCTGCCCAATGTAATGTAAGCCTACTTGTGACACTAATAAAGATTCTTCTTATTATTATAATTAAACTTGGTTTTGGAAAGTCTGAAATTTATTCTTTGCCAAGATTTCAATGTTGGGAAACACTTTCTTTCTAATTCTGAAATCTTCTGAAACAATACAGTTCAGTAGTATAGTGTGTAAGACCATGACAACTTAGAGAAGAGCAGATCGTAAACAGCTATTGTCTCGAGTGGAAAGCTCAACCAATGACAAAAGCACTTCTGAGTGGGCGAGGAAAGAAAGGGATGGAGATACGTTGAAATTTACCCAGAACAAAGAAAGATTACTTATCAAATAATGACTTTCCTCTGGTCTCCCAGGTAGAAATCTATCATAGAATCAGTAGGAGACCATTGTATCAGCTCATTAGTCTCTCTCTCCTGTTTTTTCTCCATAACCCTGCAAATATTTCCCATCAATTAGTTATTCAATTGCCTTTTGAAAGTTACCATTGAAGCTGTTACCACTGCCCTTTCAGACCATGGCCGGGATTCTCCCCTACCCGGCGGGGCAGGGGGTCCTGGTGGGATGGAGAGGCGTGAACCACTCCGGCGTCGGGCCGCCCCAAAGGTGCGGATTTCTCCGCACCTTTAGGGGCCAAGCCCTAACCTCGAGAGGCTAGGCCCGCGCCGGAGTGGTTGTCACCACGCCGGCTGGCGGGAAAGGCCTTTGGCGCCACGCTAGCTGGGGCCGAAGGGATTTCGCCGGCCGGCGGAAGTCCGCGCATGCGCCAGAGCGTCAGCGGCTGCTGATGTCATCCCAGCGCATGCGCAGGGGAGAGGGTCACTTCCGCGTCCGCCATCGTGAATACTATGGCCAACGCGGAAGGAAAAGTGTGCCCCCATGGCACAGGCCCGCTCGCCAATTGGTGGGCCCCGCCACTGTGGGGGCACCTCCCGGGGCCAGATTGCCCCTTGCCCCTCGCCTCCTCCATTCCCCCCCCCCCAGGACCCAGGAGCCCGCCCGCGCCATCAGTCCCGCCGGTAAGGGAGGTGTTTTGATTCCCACCTGCGGGACCGGCATGACAGCAGCGGGACTTCGGCCCATTCCCGCCCCCACCGAATCTCTGCTGCCGGAGACTTCGGGAGACGGCGGGGGCGGGATTCATGCCGCCCCCCAGCGGAGGTCGGAGAATCCAGCCTCATGTTCCAGATCACAAAACAAACGTGTAAAAAATTAAGGCCAGAATTCTCCGGCCGTTGAGATGTTCTTTTCCCACTTGCAGCGCACCCATCAGCAAGTTTCCTGGTGGCGTGGGGGGGGGAAGGGGAAGAGGGTTTAATGGGTATCCCTTTGACAAGCGGCACCAAGACAGAATCTCGCTATCAGCGAACTGCGCTCCGCTGAGTAACACACGGCTGGGGGACTGGAGAATCCTGCCCAAATTCTCCCCACTCTCACCTCCGCGTGCGGACAATTGGCCGAAAGACAATTAGCCGAGGGACAGTTGGCCGACGGACAATTGACAGACAGGACAATTCGCAGACAGGACAATTGGCCGAAAGACAATTGGCCGACAGACAATTAGCCGACAGACAATTGACAGACAGACAATTGACAGACAGACAATTGACAGACAGGACAATTGGCCGACACTTATTAAAAATAAAAGAATAAAAGGGATAGGCGAAATAGAAATACAAATACAACAAATTATTTATTAAATATAATTTATTAACGATTATTAAAAAAATTACTCATTTATATAAAAAAAGACAGGAACAGTCTATTAAAAACTCTTACATACAATTATGTGCACATGTACGTAAAAATTGCAACCCATCTTCAGCATTGTAGTTGAGTACAAGTTTTTGGAGTCTTTTCTTGAGGCGAATGTATTTTTTGTTTTCCCTTGCCACATCAGCCCCTGATAATGCCTGTTCTATTATAATTTCAGTGCTTGACTGTTCAATCCTAAGCTTCTGAATTAATTTGGATAAATTAGGGTGATGGACATTGACTCTTCTACTGAAGGCGTGGTGCCACCTTTCTAGCGAGTTGTTAGTTTTTGGGAGATCACTGAGAACTCTGGAGTGACACGACCATAAATAAATGTCAAATATTGACGTCTACCGCGTTGCATGATTCCTACCCATGTACACTCGAAATAAGACAGTCAATTATTTTAAGACAGTCAACTATTTTAAGCGGGTTCCCTGTCTGTGAATTGTCCTGTCTGTCAATTGTCTGTCGGCCAACTGTCCGCCGGCTAATTGTCTTTCGGCGAATTGTCCTACTACCTCTCACCTCACCTCACACTAAAACTTGGTGATCAATCCTCCTGCCACTGGGTTTGTAACAAACGCTTGGGCTTCGAAGCAGTTAAAAAGTGCACAAGAGAGTAAGAAAAGAAAACTTACACTTCCTTGTTCACCTTTTCTCTGAGTTTTTTCAGACTCTTCATTTGTCTTGATTGCATATTTTGAAGAATGTTCATGAAATATTCGCCGATGCTGAAATTCAACTGAATGGAAAAGACGCAAACCAATTACCTCACACCTCCATTCCATTCAGATATCCTCCAAACAAGCTCTCTATTTACATAGCGGATAGGAAGCTGATTTGCTGCCAGCACTTTTCCAGCATCCACACTTTACAGCGTATTTGCAAACCAACCGCTTCGAATCATAGAGAAGGAGAGACAGATAAAGAGAGTTGGAGAAGTTAACGACAGTAATTCCAGAACTTTAGTGTCCAGACAGCTGAAGACATGACCAACAGTGCTGAAGCACTGGAATTAAAACCAAAAAGGTTTATTGACCAGGAGGCAAGAATAGCACCTTTAACCTGGAAGAATCTCAAAGAATTGATGCATAGAGTTATCCCAATGCCCTGGCTAATATTTATCCCTCAAACAACCTCACAAAACCAGATTTTCTGGCCATTACCAAATTGCTGTTTGCGTGAGTTTATTGTCTGCTGGGTTTCCTACATTCCAACAGAGATTGTATTTACTGCGCCCCACATCGATGGCTGTAAAGTGCTTTGAGATGCCTGGTGGTCATGAGAGATGCAAGCATTTATTTTTATTTTTATTAAGAAAGGGTGAGTAGACGCATGGGAGAAGATGTAGGGCAAGATTCTCCTTAGCTGGACGCCGAAATCGGGAACGTCGATTGGGCGGAGAATGGCTTCCAATGCCGGATTCGGGGTGGGGGGCCTTGGTTTGCCGTCGGTTAGTGATGTTCTGCCCCCTTCAAATCGCTTCACCGGGCCACGTGCCGCACGCAGCCGCAACGCCATTGGTGCGTCATCAGCCGGCCCATCTGTGATGCTCCGCCATCCGATTGGCCGAGTTCCTGATGGTCCCAGCGGTCGTAAGCCTGGCATGCTAGCTGCGGACAGTGTCCAACGCCGCCACACTCAGCCGAGGTCCATGCCGCTGGCCGGGGGACTTCTGCTAGGGCCGGGGGGGGGAGTGGTGGGGCATGGCCAGGGGGTGGGCTGTGGGGTTGGGGTGGGCTGGTACGCAGTCCAGTTAGCCCTGCACAATAGGTGGGGGTGTAGGTGTGCGCAGCTGCAGCTGTCAGTCCTGTGCATGCGCAGCCTGAGACCCGGCGATTCTCCGGCCATTCTCTGTGCGGTCCGTGGGTGTTCCACGAGGTGCCGATGCTAGCCATTCCCTGGTACCGCAACGGGTGAGGGATATCACGCCAATTTGCCCGTCGTGCAACACCACGGATTCTCCGTTGGCATTGGCACTTAGCTTCAGAAACGGAAAATCCAGCCCGTAATCTTTAAGGAGGATCTTTAATGAAGAGGTGTAGATACTCAGACAGAGAAGTCCACAATTTAGGGTCTAGAGTCTAGACAGTTGAAGGTATGACTGCCAATAGTGCGGCAAAGAGTGTGAACATAAGAAGCTAGAGTTGGAGGAATGCAGAGTTTGTGGAGGGTTGTAAGGCAGGAGGAAAATAATTATCAACTTCATTTCCAGTCCTGATTAAGTGCTTAGTATGAGATGGGACATGTATTGACGTCAAACAAAGATAGAAACAGGTTTAGCTATGATTGACCCCAGTCAGACAGCTTGTTTATATGTATTTTGTGGACTCACACTTGGAGAATGACCATTGCCTAGATCTAAATACCAACTCTCACAGAATTACATCCCATGCATCAACTCTTTCCGCTTCCATCTATCTAATCTTTTGCTGTTCGAATTAATTTAAAATGTGACCCCCTTTACTCAATCTCAACTGAACAAAATTTAAGATACCATGGAATGAAGAAAGCCAATGTAATTGTTAAAGAGTTAGTGGCAATAAAGAACGTTACTGTTGTCTCATGGTACCATTTGTATGAAAGAAAGAGAAGCCATTTTCTAAGTAATTTGCATGGTCACAAGATAGGTTTAGTTGGTAAAAGCCTATGGCCCCGCACACCATTGGAGCATCAATATTGTTACTTAAGGAGGCTGGTGTCCTGGTAACATTTAAATTTCCTGCTTTATTTGCTCTGCACTAGTCTTTCATCTGGTCCTTCATGTGCACGTGCACTTACAAGATACTGCGAGGCCTGGATAGAGTGAATGTGGAGAGAATGTTACCACCAGTATGAAAAACTAGAAGCCGAGGGCACAGTCTCAGCCTGAAGGGATGATCTTTCAGAATTGAGATGAGGAGGAATTTCTTCAGGTAGAGGGTGGTGAATCTGTGGAACTCACTGCCGCTGAAGACTGTGGAGGCCAAATCACCGACTGTCTTTAAGACGGAGATAGATAAGAAGACATGGGGTTATGGGGAATTGGCAGCCAAATGGGGATGAGAAACACAGCAGCCATGATTGAATGGCAGAGCATACTCGATGAGCCAAATCATAGAATTTACAGTGCGGAAGGAGGCCATTCAGCCCATCGAGTCTGCACCGGCTCTTGGAAAGAGCACCCTACCCAAGGTCAACAACTCCACCCTATCCCCATAACCCAGTAACCCCACCCAACACTAAGGGCAATTTTGGACACTAAGGGCAATTTATCATGGCCAATCCACCTAACCTGCACATCTTTGGACTGTGGGAGGAACCCGGAGCACCCGGAGGAAACCCACGCACACACGGGGAGGATGTGCAGACTCCACACAGACAGTGACCCAAGCCGGAATCGAACCTGGGACCCTGGAGCTGTGAAGCGATTGTGCTATCCACAATGATACCGTGCTGCCCTATGATTTCCTAAATGGCCTAATTCTGCCTCTATGTCTTATGGTCTTATGCCTGATAGAGCGCGTGCTTTCTCCTGGTTTATTTCATCATCTGGTTAAGCATCTAACGCACCTCTCCGGTATCAGCTGTCGCTCAGTTAATATCACTCTGGGTCAGTGGGTTGTGGGTTTACGTTCCACCCGAGAAATCCACGCACCCAATCCAGGCAGGGACTCCAATGCTCTGCCGGGGGGGATAGCAGCATTGTTGGAGGTGCTGTCTTTCAGATATTCGATATTGAACTGAGATCCTAACTGTCCTCTCAGATGGGAGCAAAATATCTCATGTTATAAAGAACAGTGGAGTTCTTCCCCATGTCCTGACCACAACTCGCATCAATAAAACAGTTATTTCATCGTTGTGTGTGGGATCTTGCTGTGTGCAAAATGAATGGATTAACCTGCTGTCCAGGCTTCTGGGTGTGTGTGTGGTGCCGCCAATCAGCTGCTACAAAACCCAAAGGTTTCCTGAATTTTCAGCAGTTTTTAAACAGGATTTTGCTTAGTTTCGTTTCTCCAGCTTCCCTGATCGACAGGGTGGCTGCGAAGGGAGGTCGTGCACGAGGAGGTCGCGAAGCAGGGCGCGATTGCGGTTGGCCGTAGGGCGATACATTGGAGGCAGCCCAGAGAAGGTTCACTCGGTTGATCCCAGGTACGGAGGGGTTTTCTTATGAGGAGAGGTTGAGTAGGTTGGGCCTGTACTCACTGGGATTTGGAAGAATGAGAGGCGACTTTATTGGCGGCACGACACAGTGGCTAGCTCTGTTGCTTCACAGCGCCAGGGTCCCGGGTTCGATTCCCGGCTTGGGTCACTGTCTGTGCGGACTCTGCACGTTCTCCCCGTGTCTGCATGGGTTTCCTCTGGCTGCTCCGGTTTCCTCCCACAAGTCCTGAAAGACGTGCTTGTTAGGTGAATTGGACATTCTGAATTCTCCCTCAGTGTCCCCGAACAGGCGCCGGGGTGTGGCAACTAGGGGGCTTTCACAGTAACTTAATTGCAGTATTAATGTAAGCCTACTTGTGACAATCAAGATTATTATCATTATCATAGATCATAGAATTTACAGTGCAGAAGGGGGCCATTCGGTCCATCGAGTCTGCACCGGCTCTTGGAAAGAGCACCCTACCCAAGATCAACAACTCCACCCTATCCCCATAACCCAGTAACCCCACCCAACACTAAGGGCAATTATGGACACTAAGGGCAATTTAGCATGGCCAATCCACCTAACCTGCACATCTTTGGACTGTGGGAGGAAACCAGAGCACACGGGGAGGATGTGCAGACTCCGTACAGACAGTGACCCAAGCTGGAATCGAACCTGGGACCCTGGAGCTGTGAAGCCATTGTGCTATCTACAATGCTACCGTGTTGCCCATCGAGACCTACAGGATTCTCAAGGCGCTTGACAGGGCAGAAAGGTTGTTTCCCCTTGTGGGAAAGTCAAGGAACAGGGTGTCTAATCTCAGAGTAAGACAGAGATGAGGAGGAATCTCTTCTCTCAGAGGGTAGTGAATCTGTGGAATTCTTTATTGCAGTAGGCTGTAGAGGTTGGGTGGTTAAATATGTTCAAGGCTGAGATGGACATACTTCCAGTCGGTAAGGAAATCCAGGGTTATGGGGATAAGGCGGGAAGGTTGAGTTGAGGATTATCATATCAAATTAGTGATGATCTCATTGAATAGTGGGGCAGACTCGATGGGCCAAATGGCCTCCTTCTGCTCCAACGTCTTATGGTCTTATTGGAGGGGGTGAAGTGGGTAGTCAATCAGTAGCTGCCCACTTATGATGGGGGAGCGGGGTTTGCATGGTCGGCTGTTGCGGCCATGCGGCTCCTCCTGATCCACAAGCAGTCTAGTAAAGACCCTTACCTCATGGGTCCAACACTTGGTGCCTCCTTTCAGCTCCTTGGTTTCCTGAGATTTGGGAAACCCAGCCAACATTCGGTAAAAATAAAAACAGTTGCCACAAAGTCGAGCAGCGTCCTTAAAATGTTTCAATCGCCAGGTGACTTTTTGAGAGATAATTGGCTGGCCCCTTTCCCCTCCTGCGATGGATGAGTTTGAGGTGGATTGGGTTACTGCTTTAATTTTCCAACATTTTAGTTTCCTTCCCGGCCCATATCTACCCTTTTTGCTTGGGGGGGGGGTTAAAATTTATCCTTGTGATTTCCAATCCCATTATGAAAATCTGAGTTCCAAATCTACCACGGAATTTAGTGTTAAATTCATGCAATGAGGAATTCAACCTCGACGAGTTTGTGGACAAAATGGCTGCCACCAAATAAACACAAGATTACAGTGGCTACTTACCTCCTTGTACTCAGCATTTAGTTTGCCATTGTCCTTGATGTCTGGGGGATATCCAATTCTCTGCCTGATCGCTCTGGCCTGTAAATAAGCAGCTCATGTTAAACCATCGCTAGATCAAAGAGAAGAAGAACAAAGAACAAAGAAACTACAGCACAACCAAACCTGTACCGATCGTGATGCCCGAACTAAAAAAACCAAAGTGGATAAAAGTAAAATTCGGTAGACGCTGGCAACATTCAGCAGCTTGTGTGGAAGAGGCAAAAATAGTTAATATTTCAGGTCTGAACTTTCATCAGAACTAAGAAAAATGAGTAAAGCAATTGACTTCGAGAAAGTGACGGGTGACGGGGGGAGGGGGGGGGGAGGAGGGAGAGGGGGGAAGTGGAAACTGAAAGGAAGGACCATGATGGGGTGGAGGGCAGGACAGATAAATGACAAAAAGATCCATTGTACAGAAGCCACAGTGGGTGGTAATGGGACAGCAGAGGTTCCCAGGTGAAATGTGAATGGAGAGCAAGCATCCTTCTGAATGCAGTGTGAAAGAATTAAGAAGGAAACAAGTTTTTTTTAAAACTGAACCGGCAATAAAACGCAAAACAGACTGGGGGCCAAGGGCAGAAAATTCAGAGTTGAAGCAAGGCGGAGGTTTGAAATGACAAACAGCAGGAAGCTCAGGGCCAAGCTTCCGGACTGAACATGTGTTCCACAAAGCAGGCACGGTGGGTCGGCATGGTGGCACAGTGGTTAGCACTGCAGCATCACAGTGGCAGGGTCCCAGGTTCGATTACTGGCTTGGGTCACTGTCTGTGCAGAGTCTGCACGTTCTCCCCGTGTCTGCGTGGGTTTCCTCCGGGTGCTCCGGTTTTCTCCCACAAGTCCCGAAAGACGTACTGTTTGGTCACTTGGACATTCTGAATTCTCCCTCTGTGTACCCGAACAGGTGCCAGAACGTGGCGACGAGGGGCTTTTCACAGTAACTGCGTTGCAGTGTTAATGTAAGCCTACTTGTGACAATAAAGATTATATAAGAAAGCTACCCTGTCAGCGTTTTATTTGTTATTTACAGCACAGAAGGAGGCCATTCGGCCCATTGAGTCCTCACCTTCTCCCAAAAGAGCTACCCAGCTAGTCCCATTCCCCAGCCCCAGCTCTGTAGCCTCTAACCCCAGCACTTTCAAATATATATTCAGCTATCTTTTGAAACCTTCCATGGAATCCGCCTCCACCACTCTCCCAGGCAGCGCATTCCAAACCCCAACAACTCTCCGAGTAAAGAAGTTTCCCCTCATCTCACTCCGAGCTCTCTTGCTGACCCCTTTGATATTGTGACCCCCGAGTCACTGACGTACCAAACAGTGGTAACAGAATACCCTTCTTTACCCTTTCAAAATTGTTTATAATTTTGAACACCTCAGTAAGGTTGCTCTCTTAATCTTCTCTGTTCCAAGGAGAAGAAGCCCAATTTCTCCAAAATTTCCTCGTATCTAAAATTCCTCATTCCTGATATAATTCTCGTAAATCTCCTCTGTGCTCTATTTTCTGTCATGAGCAGTGAACATGTACTGTTAGCTTTACACCCAGATGGTTATCTACCCCTGGTAGTTTCTGGCGCTGTGCTGTGCTTGTACGAAGAACAAAAGCATTTGAGTTCAATTTCCCTGCATGTTTTTCTCGTGCCTGCCTGGCCCGAACTAAAGGAATTTAACACATAAACGTTTTCAGTGTTTTGCACAGGCAGAGGCTCTGCCCCGAGGTACTTTCACTGCATGGAAGAGACAGGGAAAAGTAGCAAGAAAATGCACGCAAATCACCGCGTGTTTATTTTACATACGACTGACCCAAACGGAAGGAATTTAACACATACATTTAAAATGTTTTTGCACAGGAACAAAGTCTGCCCCAAGGTGCATTCGCTGCCTGTGATGATTAGGAAAATGGAATAAGATAAATTGTGCCAGCAAGGAACAGGATTGGGCAGTCTATAAACACCAGCGGATGAATGCCAAGGATGCAAAGCGGGACGACAACGGAGTCAGACCGGGAAGCTAAGCATGGACCAGGAAAGCATAACCTTAGAATGTGAGGGATAGATAAAAGGTGAAAAATAGGTCAGGGTCTCATTGGGATGACCCCCCCCCCAACCGTCCACAAGCATTGGGCAGACCCCACCCTCCAACAAGCATCAGGGCGACCCGCCCCCCCCACCCCACAACAAGCATCAGGGCGACCCCCCCACCCCCCCAACAAGGATTGGGACAATTAGTCCCCTCAACAAGCATCAGAGCAATCCAGACCCCCCTCCGCCCCCTCTAACAAGCTTCGGGGCGACATCCCCTCCACAAGCATCAGGGTGTCCTGGCCCTCCCACCCCCAATTTGCATCAGGGCGATTAACCCCCTCAATCAGCATCAGGGCAATCTTCCCCCTCCTCCAACAAGCATCAGGGTGGCACTCCCAACAAGAATCGCAGCCACCCCCAGCATGCATCAGGGTAACCCCGCTCAGCAAGCATCATGGTGACCTGCCCCCCCCCCCCCCCCCATAAAGTATCAGTGTGACAGCCCCACAAACAGCATCGGGGTGACCTCCCCCCTCCAACAAGCATCAGGGTGATTGGTGTCCCTCTGCAAAAAGCATCAGCGTGATGGCCCCCCTCAATTAGGGCTATCCCCCTGCTATGTGTACAGGGGGTGACCCTCCCTCCACCAGACAGCATGGCTCCCCCGTCACTCCAACAAGCATTTGGGGGATTTCCTCCCCTCCAACAAACATCAGGATGACCCCCCCCCCATCCTCCCCCAACAAACATTTGGTTGGTATTTGTGTGTACTGGGTGCTACAAAGATTAATAAACAGAGACATGTTGCAGACAGAGAAGACATGTACACACATTGTGCCTGTTTCAGCTAAACAAAATAAATGACAGCCATTCGCTGATTTACTCCTCAGGGAGTAATACCCTGAGGAGTATCTGAGGAATACCTTGGCCAAGTGTAGTCAAGCTGCCGGGTTTAAAATTTCAAACAATGCTTGGTATTTATTATCAATCACCACCAACTGGTGCATTCTCCATGACAACGCCTCTATCAATCAACTTAAAAATGGCGTCCTGATCTGTTCCTGCATTGAAAGAGCATGAAAAGATGCTAAGTGCGGCTTCAAAAAGGGGTTCTCCCTGCTGGGGTCCGAAATCGGAACAGAGTGCCATGAGATAGCGGGGTGTCCCTCTCCTGGCCAGAATGGACTCTGATTTTTCTTTTGTTAGATTGCTCACTAAGTGTCATTTTGGCCGGTTTGGCAGGGTGTTTCCTGCCAGCTTTTTGGGTGAATTCCAGATCTATATTCACCCAGAATTAGTCTTTTGTGGTGCTTGGGGATATCTCACTGGTCAATCCCACACTTGAAAATTTTTTTGTGCACTGAGCAACCAATCTCACTGGACAGACTGGCTCCTCAGAGATCGGGAGGCTATTTTGCAAGGGTCCCCAATCTCAAAGCTTGAGGGTCCCCCACCCAGCCCATGAACAATGCGACCCCCCCCTCCCCCCCCTCCCCCCACAGACATAGACAACACTCCCATTTCTCGATCCTTGAGGGGCACCCTCTCCCCATCATTAAATCTAAGTGTCCCCCCCCCCCCCCCCCCCGCCCTACCACCACCCATGGGATGAGGGCAACCCTGCTCCACACCCATCCATCCTTGTGGACACCGGGCATCCCCCCCCTCAAAGTGAGCATACCTGGCTATGGGGTCACTGAGGGCTCCCACCTATAGGGAACTCCCCTTTCAGATCCCCCTCTTTCAGGACCCCTCCATCATTCCCCAACCGTCATGACACCCTTTCATGCTCCCCTCAACTTTCATAACCCTCCCTTTCATGGGCATGCCCCCCCCCCCCTCAGGCCCTGCCCCTTGGAACCACCAACCTAGCACCTGGGCACTGCCCTAGACACCTTGACAGTGCCAACCTGGCACTGCCACGGTGCCAGGTCACCACCCAGCTCCATCCCTGACCAATCGGGGTGCTCCAATGGCCTCCAAGGTCCTTTTCCGTTCACAAGATCAGAAGTGGATCTCGATAGGTATGGCTATTTATTCTGTGTTATCCTGTCAACACCAAAACAAAATCTTCAGCCCTCCCCTCGGAATATCCAGTCAGCACTTAAATGACCCCAGGGGTTGTGACCTCCAATTTCCCTACTGGAAGTCTTGATAGAAATCTCGGAATAGCAGGAGGCCATTCAATCTATGAACCAGTTCTGCTGCCCAACCATCTGGTGTTGATCTGTTTCCTAATCCTATCCAGCTGTCTTTGTTCCATTTTATATCCTTGGCTAGCAAAGTTCTAGCAATCTCAGGTGTAAAATTATTGCTCAAGTTGGCCATTACTGCTTTTCCCTGTTGGAGAGAGTTCAACATTGCTCTTAAACTTTTCTTGGAGAAATGTTTCCAAACATCTCTCCTGAATGGCCTGTTTTTGTTCTTCGGTTTATGTTCCCTTGTCCTAGCCTTTCTCCCCACCTTGGGAAAAGGTCGCTCTCTGTGTACCCGACCAACAACATTCAAGGAGTTTTACACCGTTAGCCTGCTTTATCGGCCCACCCTCCACCACTTTAACCATCCATCGCAGCATCGTGGCTGCTGCGTGTACCATCTAGAAAATGCACTGCAGCAACTCGTCAACATGTCTTCAAAAGTACTGCCCAAACTTGCAACCTCTACCATTCGATGGATAAGAGCTGCAGGTACATAGAGACACCGCCCTTACCTGCAAGTTCCCCTTCAGGTCACACATCATCCTGACTTGGAACTGTATCACTGCTCTCATATCATCACTGGGTCAAAAACTCCCTCTCTAACAGCACAGTGGGTGTACATACACCACATGGCCTGCAGGGGTTGAAGAAGGCAGCTCACCACCACCTTCTCAGGAGCAATTAGGGATGGGTAATATATACCGGCCTTGCCAGCGATTGTCACATCCCATCAATGAAAAATAAAAAATGAAAACCTCAGATGAACAGATAGCTACATCTTCGTACTTTCTCTTCCGCCTTCGTTTTGGTTTCCTGGTCCATCCAGTTGAGCGCGTGTAAATTCTGTACAAAAACCTCACGGATCTGCTCAATCAGTTCTTCAACCTGGAGGAAGGGGTAGAAGGTGAGAATAAATGGGAACATTAAACATCACCAAATGAAATAATAAACATGATGGGAGTCGTGAGGGAGAAACCGTTTCCTCTCGCAAGAGGGTTTGTAGACCGGAAGACAAAGGATTATTGCAGGGGGGAGCTGGACAGATTTTTACATTGATTTTTTAAAATTCATCACCTCTAAGGCTGGTGTAAGTTTCAACATGGAAGTGGACAATGATTCGTGGAGGAAAGAGCAAGGAATGGGACTAATTGGATAGGTCTCCGAAAGTGCAGCACAGCCAAATGGCCCATGATAACAGAATGAGAGTGCGGGCAAGAAAATGCTCATATCACAGGGATAGATTTTACAGTGTGCTCCAGGCACAAGCAGGGCTGAGCAGATGGAAAATCATGTGGGACACATTGACTTTGAGCTGGGTTGCCAGTAAATGCTTCTGTTTTGCCAATCTTTGCATTAGTAATTCTCTCGTCCATTTTTTTGCCGGGAACCTGTACCTCTGAGATTCGGGAGAAAATGAAGGCTGCAATCTTCTCATCATGAAACCACTGGAATGAGTGACAAAGGATAAAAGCAAATTACTGCGGATGCTGGAATCTGAGATGAAAGGGAAAATGCTGGAAAATCTCAGCAAGTCTGGCAGCATCTGTAGGAAGAGAAAAGAGCTAACATTTTGAGTCCAATGACTCTTTGTCAAAGCTAACAAAGAGTCATCAGACTCGAAACGTTAGCTCTTTTCTCTCCCGACAGATGCTGCCAGACTTGCTGAGATTTTCCAGCATTTTCCCTTTCGATTGACAAAGGATACGCAGGATAGATAGGGAGAAACCATTTCCTATGGTGGGAGAGCCCAGAACAAGGGGGACAGCATCTTAAATTACAACTAGGATATTCAGAAGGTCACGTGAGGAAGTACCTCTTCCCACAAAGGATAGTGGAAATTTACATCTCTTTCCTTGAAAAAGCTGGTGAGGTTGGGAATCAATTAAACTCTTTCCTTGAAAAAGCTAGTGAGGTTGGGAATCAATTAAACTCTTTCCTTGAAAAAGCTGGTGAGGTTGGGAATCAATTAAACTCTTTCCTTGAAAAAGCTGGTGAGGTTGGGAATCAATTAAACTCTTTCCTTGAAAAAGCTGGTGAGGTTGGGAATCAATTAAACTCTTTCCTTGAAAAAGCTGGTGAGGTTGGGAATCAATTAAACTCTTTCCTTGAAAAAGCTGGTGAGGTTGGGAGTCAATTAAAACTTTCAAAAACCAAGATGATTGACGTTTGTTAGGCAAGGACACTAATATGTTTTTATGTCTTCATGAGACGTGGGCGTCATTGGCTGGGCCAACATTTATTACCCAACCCTAAGGGCATTTAAGAATCAATCACATTGCTGTGGGCCTGGAGTCACATATAGGCCAGACCAGGTAAGGATAACAGATTAGTGAACTAGATGGGTTTTTAAGACAATGGTTTCATGGTCATCATTAGATTTTAAATCTAGATTTTTTTTAAAAATTGAATTAAAATTTTAATTATCTGCCATGGTGGGATTTGAAACCAGCTCCCCGGATTTCTGGATCAGCAACAATACCACTAGGCCACTGCCTCCCCTCAGTTATGGAACGGAGGTGGGTAAATGCACTAAATATACAGATCAAGCAATCTACTTGAATGGAGGTACTGGCTCGAATTAGGTTAGACACATTGCAATGTGGAAAACGCAACAGCCAATTTGTGCACAGCAAGCTCCCACAATTATCAATGTGATAACAACCAGATAATCTGCATTTTGTGATGCTGATTGGGAGATAAACATCAACAAGGTCACCAAAGGAGGTGTAGAGGGAGTAAGGATTCTTGGAGTGTATGTTCACAGATCCCTTAAGGTCAAGTTGATAAAGTGATTAAAAGGGCAGATGAGATCCTTTCCTTTATTAGGTGAGGCATAGAATATAAGAGCAGGGAGGTTATGCTGGAACTGTCGAAAATCTTAGTTCGGCCACAACTCGAGAGTCATGTGTTCAGTTCTTGGTCACTGCGTTACGGAAAGGATGGAACTGCAGTAGAGAGGGGACAGAGGAGATTTACAAGAATGTTGCCAGGACTGGAAAATTGCAGCCATGAGGAGAGATTGGATAGGCTGAGGTTGTTCCCTTTGGAACACAGGAGGCTGAGGGGAGGTTTTGTTGAGATGTACAAAATTATTGGGGGCACTTGGACAGAGTGGACGCAGAGAGGTCAGCAACCAGGGGCATTAATATGGGCAGCACGGCAGCACCGTGGTTAGCACTGTTGCTTCACAGCGCCAGCGTCCAGGGTTCGATTCCCGGCTTGGGTCGCTGAGCGGAGTTTGCACGTCCTCCCTGTGTCTGCGTGGGTTTCCTCCGGGTGCTCCAGTTTCCTCCCACAAGTCCCTAAAGACGTGCTTGTTAGATGAATTGGGCATTCTGAATTCTCGATCAGGTGCCAGAGTGTGGCGACTAGGGGATTTTCACAGTAACTTAATTGCAATGTTAATGTAAGCCTAGTCGTGACACTAATGAAGATTATTATTTAAAGTGATTGGCAGAAAGATTAGAGGGAATGTCAAGAAACATTTTTCCCCCCAGAGAGTGGTAGGGATCTGGAACTCGCTGCCTGGTGGAGTAGTGGAGCCAGAAACCTTCAACTCATTTCGAAGGTGCCTGGATTGACACCTGAAGTGCTGAAACCTGCAGGGGTCCTGACAAGGCGCTGGACAGTGGGGTTTGGCTGGGTACCTCATTTTTCAGCTTGCACAGACATGATGGGCCAAGTGGACTCTTTCTGTGCCATAAACCTTCTGTGATTCTATTCCATGGCTCCACGGCCCTTCTATCTCCACCTGAGGGAACAGATGGGACCTTGGTTTGAAACAGCAGATGCAATATAATTTGGATAAGTGTGAGGTTATTCACTTTGGAAGCAAAAACAGAAAGGCAGATTACTACCTGAATTGTTGTAAATTGGGAGAGGGAAGTGTGCAGCGGGACCTGGGTGTCCTTGTGCACCAGTCGCTGAAGGTAAGCATGCAGGTGCAGCAGGCGGTAAACAAGGCTAATGGTATGTTGGCCTTCATTGCGAGAGGTTTCGAGGAGAGAAGCAGGGATGTGTTGCTGCAATTATACAGGGCCTTGGTGAGGCCACACTTGGAGTAGTGTGTGCAGTTTTGGTCTCCTTTTCTGAGGAAGGATGTTCTTCTCTTGACGGAGTGCAGAGAAGGTTTACCAGACTGATTCCAGGGATGGCGGGACTGTCATATGAGGAGAGATTGATTAGGTTAGGATTGTTCTCGCTGGAGTTCAGGGGAATGAGGGGGGATCTCAAAGAGACTTATAAAATTCTAATAGGACTAGACAGGGTAGATGCAGAGAAGACGTTCCCTATGGTGGGTGTGTCCAGAACCAGGGGTCACAGTCTGAGGATTCAGGGTAAACCATTTTGGACAGAGATGAGGAGACATTTCTTCACACAAAGAGTTTTCATTTACCACAGGAAGTAGTTGATGCTAAAACATTGAATATATTCAAGAGGCGGCTGGATATAGCACTTGGGGCAAATGGGATCAAAGTTGAGTTAGATGATCAGCCATGATCGTGATGAATGGACGGAGCAGGCTTGAAGGGCCAAAAGGCTTCTTCCTGCTCCTATCTTCTATGTATCTATGTATCTCATTTGGAATGCAACAGGTCAGTAGACCTTCTGGAGCAGGACCTGAACCCACACGCAACATGCCGACTCAGACAGCCAACTGAGCTAGGTAAAGGTAAAGCCTTTTTCCTAGGGGCCCTATAGGCCCCTGTCCTATAGTCCCAGATGACCATAGGCTGCTTTCCCCTTTGAGGGGGATAGCTGACTGGTGGTGATTTCACCTGAGGCAAGGGGCAAGGGGCCTTCATGAATAACCACAGCCAGTACGGGAATCGAACCCACGCTGCTGGTCTTGCTCTGCATCACAAACCACCTGTCCAGCCAAGTGAGCTAAACTTAAACCAAAGCTATGTGACAAACACTGGATTTAAAGAGATGCATTAGTTTAAAAGTAAGGGGAAAGCATTGGTAGATAAAAACCTGAGAGAACATTGGTTTGAAATATTGTGCGACTGGCAGACAGTATAATTGATGGGCGTCACGTTTTGTACCTCGGTGTACTTTGATCAAAGTGTTCTGTTGATGCCATGCCGCGTCATATACTGACAGACAGGTATTTTAATCATTTAAATTAAAAAATACAGTTATGCTTCAACCAACTGTCTGGACTATTGTGAAGATCCCATTGATTATAAATTTGGCAGTTGCTGTTTATCCTTCTTTTAGATGTACTGACAATGTCCATGTCGAGATTTTAAAGTATCTTTTTGCCCGAAGGACTGTTTGTACCTTAGCATTTCACACAGACAGACGATCTTTTGTCCTCAGTTGAATTGTGCTTCCGTTATTAACATTGTGACAATAGGCTTTACAGTTAATCAGTTAGAAATTGTGGAGAGGCAGTGGTGTGGTGCTATTATCATTGGGCCAGCGATTCAGAGACCCAGGATAATGCTCCAGATGGTGAAATTTGAATTCAATTTTTAAAAATCTGGAATTAAAGAAGTCTAACGCCGTAAAAATCCCACCTGCTTCACTAATGCAACTTTAATAATAATAACACAAGTGGGCTTCAATGAAGTTACTGTGAAAAGCTGCCACATTCTGGCACCCATTTGGGGAGGCCGGTACAGGAATTGTACCCGCGCTGCTGCCTTATTCTGCATTACAAGCCGGCTGTTTAGCCCACTGTGCTAAACCAGCCCCTTACTTCTTTTAGGGAAGGAAATCTGTCATCCTCACCTTGTCTGGGTCTACATGTAACTCCTCAGCAATGTGGTCGACTATAAATGCCCTCAGGGATGGGCTGGCCTAGCGATGCTCACAGCCCATGTACGAATAAAATTAAAAGGTCACGTTTGAAAGGAGCTGCGATTCGTTAAGTGTCGATTGTTCAGCTCTTAAAATCTCACCATTGAATAGCCGTGCAATCCTGCGGGCTGAATTCTCCGTCCGGATTCTCCATCCCGGGAAGCCGAAAGTTCTTTGCCCGATGGGACGGAGAATTGGGCGTCAGGAGAAAATTGGGATTGGCGCCCAATTTGGGGATCAAAGTTCACGACAGGGCGCCGGCAGGAGGATGTAAAAGAATGTAATTGGGTCTTAATGACCCATTTTCATCCATTTAGCAGGCCCAGCACCCTAATCTCCTGCCCTCCATGATTCTCCACTCCCCTGGGCCGGGAATCACATGGGCGCAGCTCACTTCTACAGTGGGATTCTCCAACCCCCCGCCAGGTCAGAGAATTCCTGGGTGGCAGCGCGAATCCCGCCCCGCCACGAATCCCGCCCCGGTGCCAGTTGCCGTATTCTCCGGCGCCGTTTTTCGGGTGGGGTTCACGCCACGCCGGTCGGGGGCCGTTGGCATCGCCCCCCCCCCGGCAATTCTCCAGGCCCCGATGGGCCGTGTGGCCGTCCATTTTTGACCAGTCCCGCCAGTGTGGGTTAGACATGGTCCCACACGGCGGGACCTGGCAGGTAAGTCAGTGGAGGCGGTCATTGGGGGGGGGGGGGGGGGGGGGGGCGCAGGGACATCCAACACCGGGGGGGGGGCCCACGGTGGTGTGGTCCGCGATCGGGTCCCACCGATCTGCGGGTGGGCCTGTGCCGTGGGGGCACTCCTTCCTTCCGCGCCGGCCCCTGTCGGGCTCCACCATGGCGGGCGCGTAGAAGAGAACCCCCCGCGCATGCGGTGAAACACGCCGGCGTGTCCGCGCATGCGCAGGATCACACCGGCCCTTTGGCACATGCGCAAACTCGCACGGTCCCTTCGCCGCTGGCTGGTGTGGCGCCAACCCCTCCAGTTTCCACCTAGCCCCAGGAAGTGTGGAGAATTCTGCAGTTTTGGGGGCTGTTCATGCTGGAGTGGTTTGCGCCGGTTTTCCCGCCGGTGTGGGGCTATGGTCCCCGGAAAGGAGAATCCGACCCCTGGTTTCTACCAGCATGGCACTGATGTGGTGGACCTCATGGTGGGCCAAGGGGGTAACTCCTTTGGATAGTTGCCCCCAAAGTCCATCTGAGGACAAGCCTTCCCCCCCCCCCCCCCCCACAATGCATTACCTGCCCACCTCCTCTTCCAGACTCCCCCCACATATTCCACCTCAGAGACCCTTTTAATAGGGATACCCCACAGGGAGCCCTTTAATAGAGATATCCCCCAGGGCCCCCCTTAATAGGGAGTCTCACCAAGGTACTCCCTTAATAGGGAAACCCCCTCCTCCATGTGATCCGTGAACCCGCCCCAAATGGGACTCCATACCTAGAAGGACCCCCCACAGAGACCTCCTGACTGGACGAACCCCCCATAGACCCCCTCCCCCAACCCCCAGAAAATAGACCCCTGGCTGGAAGTTAGAGAGCAGTCCAGAAGGGGCAGTGAAAAATATTACAGCTGTAACATTTACGTGGAGGCTCCATGTGTCCATTCCACGAAGGAAGACAGCTGTAACCTGTGTTTAAATCTCTCAGATCCATTAGCTGCAATCCATTCATAACCTTCTACGAGTGGTCTGTGATTGACAGCTTTCACAAACCAGCTGCAGCCTTGATTCATTCATCTCCCTTCATGGATGAGTGACTCTAAGTGCTTATAATCTCAATGCTTACAAACATCAACCACATCAAGTAAGTGTAATACACTCGATGCTTGGAATGCACTTACATTTCTTTGATGTGGTCAATGTTTGTAAACATTGGGGTTTCAGCACTTAGAATCACTGATCCATGAGGGGAGATGAATGAATCAAGGCTGCAGATGGTTAGTGGAAGCTGTCAATCAAAGCCCACTGCTTGAAAGTTATGCATGGCCTGCAGCTAATGGATCTGAGGGGTCTAGACACAGGTCAAAACTGTTTTCCTTCCAGGAATGGACATGTGGAGCTTCCAGGTAAGTGTTGGAACTGTAACCTTTTTCACTGCCTCTGTCTGGACTGGTCTCTAGCTTCCAGGTAGGGATCTCTTTTCCGGTGGACTCCCTTCAGTGAGCAGGTCCCTGTGTGGGGCCCCCTTAGTCAGCGGGTCCTGGTGGGGCCTCCCCTTCATCAGGGGGTCCCTGTGGAGGGTTCCTTTAGTCAGTGGGTCCCTGTGGGGGCTCCCTTTCATCAGGGGGTCCCTGTGGAGGGTTCCTTTAGTCAGTGGGTCCCTGTGGGGGCTCCCTTTCATCAGGGGGTCCCTGTGGAGGGTTACTTTAGTCAGCGGGTTCCTGGGGGCGTCTCCCTATTACAGGGGTCCCTGGGGCAGTCTCCATAATACAGGGGTCCCTGGGGCAGTCTCCATAATACAGGGGTCCCTAGGGCAGTCTCCATAATACAGGGGTCCCTGGGGATGGTCTCCTTATTACAGGGGTCCCTGACGGTCTCCCCATTACAGGAACAGCTGGGGTGGTGTCTTCCTATTACACGGGTTCCTTGGGTGTCTCCCTATTGCAGTGGTATCTGGGGGGGTCTCCCTATTACACAGGTCCTTGTGGAGCTTCTCCCTATTATAGGGTCCCTGGTGGGGGTCTCTGTATTACAGGGGCCTCTGGGAAAGTGTCTTCCTATTACAGGGGTCCCTGGGGGAGGGGGGTCTCCCTATTACAGAGTTACCTGGGGGGGAGGAGCGCAGGGGGTTGGTAGAGAAGGGGTGGGCTGGTTGTGCATTGTGCGTGGGGAGGGTGTCCCTCGGAAGGACTTCGGGTGCAACACCCTGACAGAGCTTCCCCCTTGTCCCACCGCGGGATCCACCACAACAGGCCCACGGATGCTGAGAGCGCCTGTGATCCACGTCCACATGATGCCCGGCCCTGGGGCCTGGAGACTCATGGAGGGCCAGAGAATAGGGTGCGGGGCCTGCTAAATGGACACAAATGGCTCATTAACTATGGTCATTAAGATCCATTTGCATTCATTTATATCCTCTCTGGCATGCGGTCGTGGACTTTGATGTCGCCCAGCGGGGTCTGGAGCATCATGTTTGGAACGTCGCCTGCCGACGCCAGGTGCCAATCCTGATTTTGCGATTCTCCGCTGCATCATAGATCCTATGTGACGGAGAATCCACCCCATAGTATCCCAAACGGAGAATCTCACCCTGCATGTTTGTTCTACTTACATTTTTGCTGAAGTGCCTCAATTTGTTTTTTTAAACCTGCGTACCTCGTTAAAGAAATATAAAACAAAGGCACATATTTAATTGCTCCCTGCATTTTTCATACTGTTCCAGTAGAGGGTGATTTGCTGTGATTGCATGTGTTGGTTCAAAGGAGCTTTATTGTGACTTGGTCCTTCTCAGCTGTGGCTCAGTGAGTAATCCTCTCCCCGTGGGTCAGGAGGCTGTAGGTTCAAGTCCTAATCCAGTAAGACTTGAGCACAAGAGGCCAGGCTGACATTCCAGTGCAATGGTGAGAGAACATTGCACTGTTAAAAATGCCTCATTTCAGATGTGCGATTAAATCATTGCTGACTCTGCCTTTTGTGGGCTAATGTGACACTATTTTGAAGTAGGGGTGTTCTGTCTGGTGGCCTGGCCAATATTTATCCCTCAATCAACATTGCAAAAAAAAAAATATGAGCAGGGGGACATCCTTTGGCCCCCTCAAGCCTGCTCCATCCTTCAATAAATTCATGGCTATTTGGTTGTCTGCTGCCTCACAGTACCAGGGACCCGGGTTCAATTCCGGCCTTGACTGTGTGGAGTCTGCACATTCTCCCCTTGTCTGCCTGGGTTTCCTCCGTGTCCTCCAGTTTCCTTCCACAGTCCAGGTCAGGTGGATTGGCCATGATAAATTCCCCCTTAGTGTCCAAGGTTGTGCAGGTTCGGTGAGGCTACGGGATAGGGCGGGAGAGTGGGCCTCGGTATAGTGCTTTTTCAGGAGATCGATGCAGACTCAATGGCCGCCTTCTGCACTGTAGGAATGTTATGGTTCGATTCCCTCAATGCCAACTTACCGTTCTTAAAGTTGGAAGCTGTTGCCATTCCCAGTTGTAAATCCCTCAACTTTGTACAAGTGTAAAAGAGCGCTCATCTCTTTAAAAAAGTGTTCTGAGTGACGGACTTACCTTTTGTTTGCTCTCCCCGGCAAAAGCATCATCTACGTACAGTCGTCCAACAGCTTTATCCAGGTTGTTGTTGACATAATTTGCACACTTTCTCCAGACTGCATTCTCTGATGTTGTGCCATAAAGTGCCTATGTGAATCAAAATGAAATAAGAGAAACGTGAGCTGAAAGATTCACATTTGAAAAGCTGATGGGCTGGGACTGAGGTACGGCCCTGAACAAAATGGCTGCCAGCTCCGTGTCAGAGACCCTACTGAAGCAAATTAGAAACAAATACTGCAGCCAAGAGATGAGTTTTTAATGACCTTTTTCGGAATAGTCAGTCGTGGGAATGCTTTTAGTATAGCTCTCCATTAAAAACTGATTGGGGTAGACTTTGAATTTCTAACAAAGAATAAAAGGAGTCATGGTGAATTGTCAGACTTGAATATTGCTGAAAAAAGAGACATGCTATCAAAGTTTTCTGTCTTGCACTCATCGGGAAAATGCCCAAGAAATTACCAACAGTAAAGGCTAATAAGGGCTGGTTTAGCACACTGGGCTAAATCGCTGGCTTTTAAAGCAGACCAAGGCAGGCCAGCAGCACGGTTCAATTCCCGTACCAGCCTCCCCGAACAGGCGCCGGAATGTGGTGACTAGGTGCTTTTCACAGTAACTTAATTGAAGCATACTCGTGACAATAAGCGATTTTCATTTCATAATAACCAATTTGTATTGCATGAGAATAGGGCAGCACAGTGGCACAGTGTTTAACGCTAATGCCTATAGTGCTGAACACCTGGGTTCAATCCTGACACTGGGTCACTGTCTATGTGGAGTTTGCACATTCTGCGTGGGTCTCATCCCCACAACCCAAAGATGTGCAGGGTCGGTGGATTGGTCATTCTAAATTACCCCTTAATTGGAAAAAAATAATTGGGCACACCAAATTTATGATTAAAAAATATTGCATGAGAATTCAGTGCTGATTGGTTTACAAGTGGACTCTGATTGGTGGAGGCGTGGTCATGGAGAATGCAGCATGGAACAGTTAATTGACCAGCTTTAGTCAAATCCATATTGTGCAGGTCAGCTCTGATTGGTCAAGGCATTATCA
Organism: Scyliorhinus canicula; assembly: GCF_902713615.1. Classification (NCBI taxonomy): domain Eukaryota; kingdom Metazoa; phylum Chordata; class Chondrichthyes; order Carcharhiniformes; family Scyliorhinidae; genus Scyliorhinus; species Scyliorhinus canicula. Next base: position 151,337,886 of record NC_052158.1, on the reverse strand, counting down.
TGGGGAATTAACCAGGGAATGGCTGTTCCCCCAAGTTTCTGTTTAGTTGAAAAAGGTCATAATCCCCATGAGGACTGCGGAGAAACCATTTTTCATCTCCTTATGGGACTCATGGAGTATGAGCTTCCCAGGTAGAGGATCCATTTGGATCTTGTTAAAGACTGTGCACAAAAGCCGCCACCAGCAGGGCCTGGAGTTGAGCGATGTCCCAACAAGGACTGGATTGGGAGAGAGTTACCGCAATGGACAGAGTATTGTACATATTTCAATAAATCCTTGTTCCACTACTGCTGGCTTCCTCAATTTGCTAAAGGTGCTCAAGCCCACACTGACAGTCTTAAATTGGTTTTCAATATAATTCTTAGCACAATCAGGATTGTTCAGCAAGTGTTGTCCAAAAGCATCCCATTAGTGGAGAATACCACTTACCTTGTTACTGCATAGTAGCAGTGCACAGCGGCTAGCTTCACCTGTTACTCACATTTATGAGACAACTTACCCCTCCCAGGTCATCTGAAGTAGACTGAGAACTTTTCTGGACTGAAGGTCCATTCATGAGTTTGCGTGACATCCTTAGTGAGTGATGATCTGATCTGAATAGCCATTATCCTGGAAGATGGATCTGATGCATTTCAGAATCATAGGAATTTGGATCAGAAGTAGCCCTTCGATCCTGCTCCACCATTCAATCACATCACGGTTGATCTCTTCCTGGTCTCAAATCCACCTCCCCACCTGCTGCCCGTATCCCTTTAGCCCATTTTTAAAAATCAGAAATATATCTATCTCATTCTTGAAGCCGTTCAATGATTTCAGACTCCACCGCACTATGGGGCAGGGAGTTCCACAATTCACTACCCTCTGCGATAAGTAGTTCCACCTCATCTCAGTTCTAAATCTACCACTTCTCAAACTATATAGTATAGATAAAATGCCTATAGTGCAGAAGGAGGCCATTCGGCCCATAGAGTCTGCACCTACCCTCCGAAAGAGTACCCAATCTAGGCCCCCTCCCCATCCTTGCAACATTACCTAACCTTTGGACATTAAGGGGCAATTTGACGTGGCCATTCCACCTCATCTGCACACTTTTGGATTCTGGGAGGAAACCAGAGCACCTGGAGAAAACCTACGCAGACACGGGGGGCATGTGTAAACTCAACACAGTCATCCAACGCTGGAAATAAATCCGGGCCCCTGGCGCTGAGAGGCAACAGTGCTAACCACTGTGCCCCCCAAATTCATGCATAATGGTGCAGTTGTGTTTCTTTGTACAGCCAGTGACCTTTTGTTCTAGATTACCCTACAAGGGGGAACATTTGGTCTATGTTTACTTTATCAATCCCATTTAGTATTTTATATACCTTGATCACATCCCCTGTCATTCTTCTAAACTCCAGCGAGTATAAACCCGATCTGTTTAATCTCTCCTTATACGTCAACCCTGTAATCCCCGGAATCAATCTGGTGAACCTCCTCTGAACTGCCTCCAACGCCACCAAACCTTTCCTCAAATAAGAAGAAGATCATAACGTGGCACAATGCTCCCGATGTGGGGCGGGATTCTCCAGTCGGAGATGCTGAAATCGTGTTCGGCGATCGGCCGGAGAATCCCCATTCATGACCGAATCGGGGGAAGCGCCGCCTTCGCGATGCTCCGCCCCTCCAAAGCAGCGTATCGACGGCCTCAGGTCATTGCCTGAGGCCCAACCCCTGATGCTCCATTTCCGGCCGGGCGAGTTCCCGACAGCGTTGGTCGGGTTAGGTGTCATACATCGGGAACACGGCGTGGCGGCTGCGGACTCCAGAACACCTGGAGGAAACCCACGCAAACACGGGAGGAATGTGCACACTCTGCACAGACAGTCACCCAAGCCGGGAATCGAACCCGGGACCCTGGAGCCATCACACCTGGGGCTGGAGTCTCCGAACGCCGCTGGGTTGGAGAATCGCGGGGGGGGGGGGGGGGGGGGGGGGGTGTGAATCCCGCCCCCGCCGGCCACCGAATTCTCCGGCACCGGAGATTCGGTGGAGTGGGAATCGCTCTGCGCCGGTCAGCGGGCCCCCAACGCCAATTCTCCGGCCCGCTGCTGTAATGCCTCTCCCGCCGCCGTGAATCAAACCACCTTCCTTACTGGTGGGACTGGTGGGGCGGGCAGGCGGGCTCCGGGGTCCTGGGGGGGGGGGGGGGGGGGGGGGTGGGCGCGGGGTGATCTGGCCCCGGGGGGGGGCCTGTGCCGTGGGGGCACTCTTTTCCTTCCGCGTCGGCCATAGACTCTGCGATGGCCGACGCAGAAGTGACCCCCCTCCCCTGCACATGCACGGGGATGACGTCAGCAGCCGCTGACGCTCCGGCGCATGCGTGGACTTACGTCGGCCAGCGAAGTCCCTTCGTCCCCGGCTGCCGTGGCGCCAAAGGCCTTTCACGCCAGCCGGCGGAGCGTCAACCACTCCGGCGCTCGCCTAGCCCCTCAAGGTGAGGGCTTGGCCCCTAAAGGTGCGGAGAAATCCGCACCTTTGGGGTGGCCCGACACCGGAGTGGTTCACGCCACTCCATCCCGCCGGGACCCCCTGCCCTGCTGGGTACGCGAGAATCCAGCCCCTGATCTCTGCTTCTGGAGACCAGAACTGATCAGTTCCCACTCGTGGCCTCGCCGGTGCTCATGGTGACTTCCAGACGCCGGTATAATGTGGCCTCAAATGGACAGTGCATATTTAAGTGAGTCTTTTGGCTTATTTAAACATCATTACCTGGATCACGGCCACTGAGAGCATGACCCAGATCGCGCTGGGGGCCACGGGTCGGGTGACCCGCGCGCAGTCTTGCATCCAGTGCGAATACCGATTTCAGTCTCTTTCACGATGCTCCCAGCGCAACAAGATCACCGCCAGGTGCAATGGAGTGACAAAGTCGCACTCTGTGTCAACAAAATGTATAGCATTTTGATTAAAGATCTAAATTCATATCCATTGGTCCAGCCACTTAGCAGGTTGCAAAAGCACCCTTCTGTAGGAGCAACGGACCGCTGTCGGAGCAAAGGACTACCAGGCGGTATATATGTTCGGCTTCGTCCCCATGGCTCACTGTATCCACAAATGTATGGGCCGCCCAAGACACACAAAGCGATGTCCTTTATGTCCAATTTTATCCAAGACTGGTTCTTCACAACATGAATTCGCCAAATGGGTGGACAAATTGCTACAACAGGTTCTGAGCAAGGTTTCCACATACACGATGATGGATTCCTTCACATTTGTGAAGAGCATGCAGGACTTGCATGTCGCCAGCAAAGCCATATCCATGTGTTTGTTCAACATTGACAGCCTATTTACTAATGCACCTCTCAAAGGAGCCACAGTCACTTGCACCACATCACTACATCATGGTGATCTAGACACACTGCCACTGTCTGAATCTGTATTCATTTGGTTTAGCTCACAAGGCTAAATCACTGGCTTTTAAAGCAGACCAAGCAGGTTCGATTCCCGGACTGGCGCCGGAATGTGGCGACTAGGCCTTTCACAGTACTGTGCTTTTCACAGTAACTTCATTGAACCTACTCGTGACAATAAGCGATTTTCATTTCCATTTCATTGACCTTAACAATTCAGCAACTCATGCAGTTGAACTCAGTTTTAATGGCATCATGTATGCCCAAATTGATGTTCTTGCCATGGGATCTCCTTTATGCCCAGCTCTTACAAACATCCATGAGAAATGCATCTTCAACAGAATGACACTGAACGACATATTCCTTGCACATTTCCAATACGTAGTTGATACATTTGGTATATATGAATCTGCAGTTTGTTATGGGCCAGGGTTTAGAGAACCCCAAAGTGTATCATGGAGTTCACCTGACCCACAACTTTTACTAGACTGTGGTATGGGGGCACACGGCCCACTCTACAGGTGTGGTACAGCAGAAATGGAAAAGTATTTTTTAAAGAAAAACAATGTTTATTCTATGAACTCAAGTTAACCTTTTTTAAAACATACAGTGAACATCTTAGCAACCATTAATTTCAAATCCAAATCCTAAAGAATACAACTGTCCTTTTAACATCCATTAGACTTTTAAAAAACTTTTAACAGAAGCACATCAGGTTAAAGTCACTACTGAGAGCACTTATTAGTTTTAAATCACCAAAGGATCAATTTACATTCTTTAGATTACAGTGAGAGAGACTAATACCCCTTCCGGCTGTGACTGCAGCTATCCAGCTCTGAAAATGAAACTAAAACACACCCTGCAGCAACTAGCCTAAAATGAAAGTAAAAAGCTGCCAGACAGCCTGGCTCCACCCACACTCTGACATCACTCATGAACACCCATTTCTTAAAGGTACATTTCTTAAATACCCATTTCTTAATGGTACTCTCACATGACAAGTTGCATCTAAGAACTTCCTTTCACACCTTTAATAGGCTCCATTGTCTGCTCAAATTCAGCTTTGAAATGGGACTTTCAAATGTGCTCCCAAATGGGAAATCTGCCAGTGGGTTCTCCACTACTGCCGACCATCAGCCTATCTTCACTATTAATATATGGGATTCCTACAGTTTCACCAGCGATAAAGTTGGCCTTATCTGCAACTTTGTAAACAGGGACCAGCCATTTGTTCACCGTGCAAGCTTCATGCTTGACTTAATGGGCCGAGTATAAAGACACAGAGGTTATTCTGCAGCTATGCAAAATCCTGGTTAGACCCCACTTGGATTACCCTTCTTTCCTCCAGTCCCTTGAGCTGCGATGTGACCACCTGTCTAACCATGCTATCCACGGAACTCTCAACCTTGCAGATGCACCACAGTATCCTCTGCCACCGCTCGATCTCTGAAACCTGGAGCTCACGTTTCTGCAGTTGGGAGCACTTCATGTGCATGTGGTCATGTAGGATGGTCCATGACTTCCCACATATGGCAGGTTACACATTCCACTCAGCTGACCTTACCTGCCCATGTCTTAAACTTAAACATATTTCATCTTACTTTCTAATTTCTCTAATTATTTAGTGTTAAAAGATAATCCTCTTACCTTAATTTAGTCTATTGTCTAATTCTACTTTGATCTATTTTGTCTGGTATTATTTATTATAATTATTTATGCCAAATTGAAAAGTATTTAAGTTGGTTTTTTTTTAAAGTTATTATTCTTACCGTTCCTTAATATAGCTTTAAATTGGAGAAAAACTATCTACCCACTACTAACCAATTAGCTCTCTCCCTTGTAGACTCTATGTCTTTGGCAGGACAAGACCACTCACAACCAATCAAATAAAAGCTTTCGCTGCCATGTCACTGCTCACTTTGTTTTCAAGCTCAATGTGATCCCAGACTCTTGGCCGTTCCTCTCTCTGCACAGTGGTTGCACAGTTACTTCACAGCTCCAGGGTCCCTGGTTCAATTGCCGACTTGAGTCACACTTGCCATTCAGCTCCGTTACATTGCCTACCAACAGATCGCAAAATAATTCTGCGGAATCTGCACGTTCTCCCTGTGTGTGCATGGGTTTCCTCCGGGCGCCATGGTTTCCTCCCACAGTCCAAAGATGTGCAGGTTAGGTGCATTGGCCATGATAAACTGCCCTTAGTGTCCAAGAAGGTTGGGTGGCGTTACTGGGTTATGGGGATAGGGTGCAGGTGTGGGCTTAGGTAGGGTGCTCTTTCCAAGGACCGGTGCAGACTCGATGGGCCGAATGGCCTCCTTCTGCACTGTAGATTCTATGATTCTATGATTCCACGAGTATCTCCCACAGGTCTGCCTCTCTGCTCCTCCTCCTGAAGGTGAGTGAGGTAGGCCGTAATCCCCGGGCTGTATTTATCCTCTCTCCCCTCCCAGGTGTATCTCCCACAGGTCCACCTCTCCACTCCTCCTCCTCAAAGTGAGTGATCAGGCTGTCATCAAGCCAAAGAGATGTATTGCCGTTCACACAGGTGATCTTCAATACCAGTATAATGTCAGATATATCAACCATATATCCCAATGACTGATGGATTTTATCAAACAGAACCTCGCTGCGGCTGTTTGCAGCAAAGTACTGACCACATCGACCCAGCATGTGCTTACAAAACTGAAAACACAGTGGCCAACATTAGATGTGATTCTGCAATTGGATAACACTTGCTAAACAATCCTGATTGTCAATCCTGATTGTGCTCAGTGGTTAGCGCTGCTGCCTGACAGCGCCAGGGACCCGGGTTCAATTCCGGCCTTGGGTGACTGTCTGTGTAGAGTTTGCACGTTCTCCCCGTGTCTGGGTTTCCTCCGGGTGCTCCGGTTTCCTCCCAAAAGTCCAAGGATGTGCAGGTTAGGTGGATTGGCCGTGCTAAATTGACCCTTTGTGTCAAAAGATGTGCAGGTGAGGTGGGGTTACGGAGTTACAGAGATAGATTGGGGAGTGGGTCGAGGAAGGTTGTTCTTTCAGAGAATCAGGGACTTGATGGGCTGAATAGCGTTCTGCCGTAGGGATTCTATGGATTATAAGTATTATACTGAAAACCAATTTCAGATTGTCATTCAGGAGCACAGCGTGACTCGCCAGAGGCTGCATATATTCGCATACAGGGTCTTGTCCTTTGCAGCCAGAAGGAACATGCCCACACATTGCACCTTTAAACTAAACAACGAGCTTAGGGAACAGTTATTCCCGGGGTCATTTCCCAGGGCAATGCCGTGACCAATCAGAGTCAGCTTCCCGGCTTGAATTTGAGCAAAGCTGGTCCATTCTGCATTCCCCATGACAGCCTCTCCTCTAATAAAAGAGTCCACATGCCATCCAATCAGCTCTCTCTTCACATACAGTATCAAATTGTTGCTCCCTTTACTGTGGATTGTTCCTTATGAGTTCTCCTGATAAGTACAAGACAGAAAGTGTTGACGACATATAGATTTTCAGCAATACTCATGTTCTGTACCACCAAATGTCCATTGGCAGACCATTTGACATTTCTCCTGACATCATTTCTATTGATAAGTTTCCTCGTGCATTTTCACATTATTAAAAATAGAACGTGCACTTGCTTAGAATGTGCACTTGCCTCCTAAAAACCCCACCTCAAGTGTCCAGGATGTTAACATTTACCACTGCCAATTCGTTTGTCAACAATTCACATTCAGTTTTTCAACTGTTCTGTTGCAGTTTCAGGCTCTGACCACCAGACGTCATTATGGACTGAGTTTCTGATGTCTCGCGCCTAATTTCCTCGCCATCTTGTACGTAAAAGAAAATAAATATTCATCAACATTTGCAGGTCATGCTCGTCAGTATTTATACATCTCACCTTACGAAATGCTTTTCTTGTCTCCTTGTAGGCAGTGCTCAGACTACCCACGAGATCCATCACTTTTCTCCACATAATGTAGTTTTGAATGTCCCTGCAGGTGACATGAGAAGATTGTGTTATGAACCAGATGCTGGGAGTGCGGTTTCGCGACTCTCAGTGGCCATTCAATACCTCACTCAAGTCTCCGTTCTCCGAGTGTAAGACCAGGGTACAAGTAATGTGTGCTATTTCATTGAGCAAGCCATTGCCAAATAACCAAAATTGTATCCTGTCCTTAAACTACATCTGTGCATAATACTTTCTGATAGGAATCCTTGTCTCTGTGCCATTCTTAAGTCCCACAAACAGTGAGAACTCTGTCCCTGTTCAATGCGGGCATCTTTCTTCTATTCAGTGTTGGTGGGTGTGCCTTTGGCCCTCAGTGCCTTCAAACCCCCACCTGGATCTTCTCAGCCTCTCCAGCTCTCTCCTACTTTTGCATCATCTTAGAATCTCCTTTGACAAAGGGTAGGCTTAGTCAAAGGGTCATCTGGACTCGAAACGTGAGCTCTTTTCTCTCCCTACAGATGCTGCAAGACCTGCTGAGATTTTCCAGCATTTTCTCTTTGGTTTTAGAATCTCAAACTTTGACCAAGACTATTAGAAATATGTCTTTCTTGTCACATCAGCACCGCCTGCACCACCTCCCCAGTGAAGAATGTTGGATCTTTTCACAACTTTAAAGGCTATATAAATGCAAGTTGTTGCTGTAGCACAGCAATCAATACTGACTTTTGCTCATTGCTTGGTTAAGTATGCCTGTGGCTAATAGTGGTAGTCCAAGTGCTCGAGCTATTGAGAAGGATTAAGTTAAAAGTTAATGTCCTTCTACCTCGCGAGGTACCTTGCTACCTTCTCGCTTCTGCCCCATGTCAGGCAGGCTCACAGGCAGCCACGTCGCTAATTGAGACCCTACACATTGATGTGTTGGGTACTCTGGGTCTGTGGAGACTGCGTTTACCTTAGCAGTAACATAGACAGGCTACCAACATTTGTAGAAGTACAAGTCTATTTTATATTATATGAGCTGTTAAACATACTTGCACTGTGGGTCGACACTATGTTAGATTGATTGAAGACCTATGCCTAACCTGACCAGCCTATACTGCTAGCACATGGTGGATGTTTGTGCTACTGACTGCGGGCTCTGTCTGTCTCAGAGGCTGCATCCCGAATGAGCGGGAAAACTAGTGCCCTCTGGCTTTATAGTGACCGTGCTCTAACTGGTGATTGGCTGCTGTGTTGTGTGTGTTAATTGGTCTTGCAGTGTGTCAGTCAGTGTGTGTCTCTGCACCATCATATACTTATGTGTATATTATGACACGCCTCACCCAGCCGCCACTGGTATTCATCCAGCGGAAGGCAGGGGATTCAACATGTGGGAAACCCAAAATGGGAAACCTATCAGGGTTGCACGCAACTTCCAGGGCAGGATTTATTTCGTTCAAATGGCACGCAATACCTGATCGAGGGACCAGGCCTCAGGAAGGGGGTCCAGCTGAGAGTCACCACCTTCCCCCCTCCCCTGCCACCATCATCCTTCAATCCCTCTCCCTCCCTCATTCACCTGTGGCCTGGATCCTCGGGCAGCCTGGGCCAGGGGTGGATGCACTACCGGTAGCAGCCATTATCTCCCCAGTGGCACTGCCGAGCAACAAAGATCTGTCAGCTTCTGAATGGCACAATAATGGGGCAGTGTGGAGCTCTCTCCTGCTCTCCAGCCAGAGGACAAGGCCTCTGTCGGCAGTATTTAATTCTGCTCATATCGGTATTTACAGCACACCCCACTTGTATACATACCTTGGCTGATATCTGGACAGAATGGGCGCTAGTTTCTTAAGATAATTTGGTGCGTAAACGACAACGGGTTCAGAATCGGTCACATTCAGAGACACTTTGGAGAGAATTTGATTGACGAAATCCTTCCAGCTGAATGACTGGATCAAGAAAACACAAATTGAATGCATGATCCCAAATGCACAAGTCATCATAAAAATTAAAGCTGCACCCTCTCACGTACACAGACTGAATAGACCTTTGCACTCACAATTTCATTTCTCTTTAAGGAAATACCTGGATGCCAACTGAGTGAGAAAAAAAAATCAAGAAACAAAACATTATGATCAAACATAAAAATGACCGTGAAATTTCCAACTTGCTGTTAAAACCCAACTGGTTGACTCGGGCACTTCAGAGTAGGAAACCTGTCCTTCTCTCCCAGTACGAGGCTGTACATGACTCCAATCCCATTCCAACATGGTTGTCTCTCAGCTGCCCTCTGAAACCACCTGACAAACAGGCCAACTTCTCAGGGAAACCAAGCATGGACCATACCAGTCATGCCCAAATCCTGAGCGTGACTAGAAAGAAAAAGAAAATGCTGGCCCAAACTCCAAGTGAACAGCTCTTTACACTTCCTGCTTAAAAACCTCAATAACGGTCATGAAAGATGGTGAACAATCAAACAACTATTTCCACTCGTGGGGGAGTATGGGACTAGGGGGAGCATCGTCCATGTCACAACCCGCACGGGACTTAAGAAGTAGCAGTGTTTAAACTCCGCGTGAGCCTCGTCAAATGTGAACTCCCCCATTAAAGGGGATAGGGGACCTTAAACCATGCATAACTTCTGTATAAAGTCGGCCAATTTGGATACCGACAGGAAAGAGACACGGCTGGGATCGTTCGTGCTGTGTAAAGTATAGTTATTGCAATAAAACTTTATTTCTCTCTACCACTCGGTGTGGACTCTTTTGGGCTCTAAAAATTAGAGTCAGACCATACAGAAGTGAATTTAGCAAACACATCTTACACACAAAGGGCGGTAGAAATTTGTTACTCAGTTGCAAAAACAGCAATTGATGCTGGACCAATTGCAAGTGTTAAATCTGAGATTGCGAGTTTTTTTTTAGCCAAAGTGGTTTCGGGATGGGGGCAAAGGCAGGTATATGGAGCTCGGTTGCAGCAAAGATCCCGTTGGCTGGGTGCAGCTCCAGGGGCACTGAATCTCTGCCACCTCGAAGGACAAGAGCAGCAGACACATGGGTGTGCCACCCCCTTAAGGTTCCCCACCAACTCTCACACCATTCCAGCTTGAAGCTACATTGCTGTCCATTGACTGTTGTTAGTACGCCCTCCCTTATAGCACTGCCTGTGTCCATACACTGGCCGTTTAAGGGGGTGGCTCATCACTATCTTCTCAAGGGGAATAAATGCTGACTTTCTAGCAACATATCCCACGAACAAATAAAAAAATTAAATAGGTTCTCGGGGTTAAAAAGGCTACTCTTGATCCCATGCTAACGTGACTCAAAAGAAAATTAACAACAACAGTTTCAATTCTTAACTGCAATACTCCAGGAAAATCCCATTATTTGATCTCGTTAAAACACTTTACGCTGCTGAACTGTTGAAAGTAATTCTTAATTGTTGCAAGTTTTTACAACGGGTTACATCTTTGGAAAAGATGGAAAGGATAAATCGCAATTGCAGCCAATTGCTGATCAGCACGCAGCGATAGTGCACCCCTTTGGCCAATGTATCTGGTGAACTTTTCAACTTCCTCAGTACAATTCAGTCTTGGAATTAATGGTAGCAATGTTAGCTCATTAGCTCAATATGTTCGCAGAAAATTCCTTTTGTCTCTTTTTTTAAAAAAACAGACATGTGGAGGCAATTTTAATATTATTCAGCCTTGGGGATTCTGACAGGATTGACAGGAACTCTGGCTTTGCACCCTGGCCTGTATTGCAGTCCAGTGATTCCGATAGGGAATAAAATTGGGATGGGGGCGTAAAACAGTATTGTGCCTGATCCCGTCAGCTTCTCCACATAGAAAGTAACAATGTAGACCACAAGAACAGAAAGAGCCTTGAGCCTGTTCCCCAATTCAATTACATTGTCAGGATTTTCCGTACCCCTCAGCACCCATCCCGTACCATCCTCCCTGAACAGGCGCCGGAATGTGGCGAATAGGGGCTTTTCACAGTAACTGCATTGAAGCCTACTTGTGACAATAAGCGATTTTCATTTCATTTCATGTTTGGTGGCGATGGAGGCGGGATCTTCCAGTCCTGCTACCATTAACAGGATTTCCCATTGTTTGCACTCTCCGGAGCTGGAGAACCTGCACAGGGTCGAAGTGGGGGGGGGGGGGGGGGGGGGGGTCACAGTCAGTTGAACCAGAAGATCACACTGGATGGAACGATGGGGAATTTCACCCATTATTTCTAATTAGGACCTCAACACTTAACACCAAAGAATTGCCTTGGCTGCATAACTCTTTAGACCCTTACCTAATACAAATCCATCAAGCTAACCATGCAGGTTGTGCTAACGTCCCCCCCCCCCCCCCCCATTAGTTCATTTGAAAGGTTTATTGCCTGCAGTAGCAGGGTACAGAGAGCAACATCATGCCAACTCTTTAAATGGTCTCCCGTTAAAATGGCTGACAGTAATTTTTTAGGTTCAAATCTGCTCTGAATGAATTTGCCGGAGGATAGCCAATGAGGTGCCATCATTCAAGAAGGAAGGGACAAATCAGGAAACTACAGTCAGTCTAACCTCAGTGGTGGGGAAACTGTTGGAAGCAATTCTGAGAGACAGACTTAATCTGTGTTTGGAGAGGCAGGGACTGATCAAGAACTGTCAGCATGGGTTTGTTAAGGAAAGGCCATGTCTCACTAACTTGATTGAAGTTTTCAAAGAGGTACCCAGCTGTGCAGATAAGGGAAATGCATTTGACATAGTCCACTTGGACGTCAGAAAGGCTTTTGATAAGGCCCCACTTGGGAGATTGATAGTGAAGAGAAGAGCTGAAGGGATCCAAGAAAATTTTCGAAAATTGGATCCAGAATTGGCTGAGTGGCAGGAAGCAGAGGGTGATGGTTGAGGGGTGTTTTTATGACTGGAAGTCTGTGTCCAGTGGGGTCCTGCAGGGATCAGTATTGGGCCCCATGCTGCTTGTTGTTTATATAAATGATTTTGATATGAATGCAGGAGGGTTGATCAGTAAGTTTGCGGATGATCCGGAAATTGGTGTGGCGCTAAATAGTGAGGAGGATATACTCGGGCTGGTCAGACGGGCTGATCAGTGGCAAATGTAATTCAATCCAAATGTGTGAGGTGATGCACTTGGGCAGGACAAACAAGTAGGGGGAATATATGATAAATGGCAGGACCCTGGGAAGCACCAAGGATCAGAGGGACCTTGGTGTATGTACACCAGTCCCTTAAGGTAGCAGAGCAGATGGATACAGTGGTTATGAAGGCATGTGGGATACTTGCCTTTATTAGCCGAGGCATAGAGTTTAAGAGCAGGGAGGCTATGTTGGAACTGTATAAAATGTTGGTTAGGCCACAGCCCGAGTATTTTGGAAGTGGCAGTTCTGGAATCCACATTATAGGAGGGATGTGATAGCACTGGAAAGGGTGCAGAGGAGATTTACCAAGATGTTGCCTGGGCTGGAGACTTTCAGTTATGAATAGAGATTGGATAGACTGTGATTGTTTTTCTTGGAGCAGAGGAGACTGAGAGAGGAACATGATTGAGATGTATAACATTATGAGGGGCATAGATAGAGTAGACAGGAAGAAGCTTTTCCCCTTGGTGGAGGGTTCAATGACCAGGAGATTTAAAGTAAGGGACAGGAGATTTAGAGGGAATGTGAGGAAAAATCTTTTTCCCTGGAGGATAGTGGGAGTGTGGAACTCATTCCCTGAAAGGCAGAGACCCTCATATCATTTAAGAAGCACTTAGATGTGGACTTGCAATTCCAGGGCATACAAGGCTATGGGCCAAGTGCTGGGAAATGGGGTTAGAATAGTTAGGCGGTTGTTTCTGACCGGCACAGACTTTATGGGCTGAAGGGCCTATTCTGTGCTGTGTGACTCTGTGGCAGTTGAATGAGATATTTTGAAATGAGGGCCTTGCTGACAGCGGGGCAATTCCAAAGAGGCTTGTGGCACTAGAATCAGAACGGGTTGACTTAAAACAGCTGCATTCTCTGACAATGGCCATTCTGTCACCTCCCGCCGCACGGCCTCCGCCTCAGCGAGTCGGGCGGCTGCCAGGAGGTCAGCAGCTGACCGAGACCCCCAGCCAATTGTGGGGCCGCTGCCGCGATGTAGGTCATTGGGTTCTCAAAGCAATTTGAAATAATTTCCTCTCAAGCAATCTGGTCGACCCCACAAATACCCGACAGAAATGAACGTGGACGGACCAGATCTGGTATTGAGCGCCACAGAACTGAACCAAATGAGAAAGAACTTGACAGATTCACTCAATGAGACGAGACCAGAAAGTTAGTAGACTGTGCATGTTGGATTTATCCAATAGCATATTTGAACTGGAAGTGCTTCGGCACTTAAGTTGAGAGGTAATGCATTTTTCTTTCATCAATGTTAGCATTTGTTTCAACAGGAAAAGAAACCCAATTTTAAGGTGTAATGCATGAGCGCTGAACTTTAATTAGTTTTCCTACTGGGCAGCCCTGCTGGAGAAGAACATGGTAAATGAGGGTGAATATTCAGAATAGATAGAAAAATAAAGATCCCACTCCATCTCGTTCACCTTTTACCATTCTAGTAGTCGCATGACCCAACAATAATGAAGGTGAGACTAATCACAGCAATTCATTTCCATCAGCTGGTCTATAACAGGCCCAGGCACGACATGAGAAAAACCCTTGCTATTGGAGAGTTTTAGCAACCAGAGATTTTAAATCATCTTGTCCTTCCCAAGCAAGCTTAACTCACCATGTGTCAGGTCTCAAATTGCTCATACACTGGATCTCAAGGGCTTATATTCTGAAGGAAATGTATCTAATGTATATAATATCTAAATGTATCTAAGTGCAGGGCCGAAATGCTGACATAGTGCAATATAATAGCACCGCTCGGTACTGACACTTTGCAATAGATTGTGTTCCCCATCCACTGACATCCATGGCTTTGACAAAACAATATTCAATTCAAAACACCATCCTACCTTAGAATCGATTGTAAGAGGGAAGTTACTGGTCATGTTGGACAAAGTCATTTTGTTGTAGAGTTTATTAGGATCGGTTCTGTCTTCAGTTTTGGTTGTTGCCTGTCAAATAAAATATATCCGTGTGAATATTCCTTTTACCGTGTTTCAAATGTAAGTATGAATCTCATTTAAATTGACAAATAATTGGCCAAAGGCGGACAGTCGATGTTATTCAGTGTCAGGCTGTGTCTCAGTTTGCCGTACCCTTCTCACCAAATCAGAGGTTTGAGGGTTCAATGCCCACTCCAAAGATTTGAATAATTTGATACTCAGCTGTACCAAGGGAGTTCCGCATTGTCAATGGTGCCATATTTCAACATTAATTCACGGCGGCGCCTACTGTCAAGATGGGTGCAAGATATGATCCCACGGTACTACTTCAAGAAACAGCAGGGAAAAATCTCCTGTCAGATCTGTATCACCCAAGCAACTGTGGTAGGCTATATTAGGGGTATCGCGGTACCTAGGTGGGATGTACCTTATACTGTAGTATGAGTGGTAGAACATGCCTGCTGGTTCCGCCCAGCAAGCGGAGCATAAGAGTCTGTGTTTCACCCACAGCAGTCATTCTGTACCGGAGCTGCTGGGGTAACTACTTGTTCATTAAAGCCTTCAATTGGACTACAACCTTGCTTCAGTAGTGATTGATTGTGCATCAGCAATATCATTTAAACCGATGATCTGGTAATTGTCACCATTGCTGTTGTTTGGGTGTTCCTGCGTGCAAATTGGCTGCTGCATTACCTACATTACAACAGCGGAAAGTACTTCATTGCCTGTGAAACACTGCGTGGCATCGTGAGGAGATGAAGGGCGCTTTAGAAATGCAAGCTCTGTATTTGGAAAGTAAATACACCACTAACCTCGCATGGGCTGTTCCAACTTATTTGGGAGGCAGAACAAAAATAAGAAAGACACCAAGTTCCTAAACAGCATTTGTAAGGGCTGGAATGACACAGAACAGGCAACTGGAAAGTCAAGTGAAGGCGGAATTAAGCGGCCATATTTTGAGGGCATTTTTGCAAGCGGCAAAGTAGGGGTGATCTCAAAATGAGAGTTCAGAGAATGGGTGCATTTTATAACATAAAAGTATGTTATAGATGCCTGCAGGAATATATAGTGGGATATTTCCAATATTACGACCTACAGAGATCACTTCTCAATGGCAGATCTTGCAGGCTGATTAAGATTTCAGCTCTTCAGGGAAAAACAACTTACTGGTGGCACGGAGGGGTACCTGGAGCGCACTGTACAATGCTGCTACCACCACAGCACCAGCAGGAAACACTACACACACTGGCTGGATGTAAAGATCAAACTGCAATTCTCTCTTTGCGCATTGAACAGGATGTGGCTGCTCATCAAAGTGGAAGAGGGTTGGGATTATTCTCTTAACCTCACACAGGAGAATGATGCCATTAACAAGACACCAGTAACTTGATGCACTCAAAGATCAAAGCCGGCTGGATGGAGGATTCTCTTCGTGGCTGTTAGGAAACATGTAGTCTGTTGATTTTTTAGAAAACGAGAATGTTGGCCCACCCAGTAAGTGTGGAGTCGAGCATTGCTATAAAAATATGAAAATCAAAGCACAGCTTTTGCACACTCGGAATTTAGCTGCACTAATGTTTAACATCCTCAGGCCAAGTTCCGCTTATTTAAAAAGAGGCACCAACAACAAAAAAACAACTCGCATTTACACAGCATGTTTAACGTAATGAAACAGGGTTCTTCACGGGGGCAATGTTGGATGCCAAACCAAATAAGGAGATGTTAGCCGCGAGGAGCATCATAAGGAGGAGAGTGGAGAGGGAGAGAGAACAAAGGAATTCCAGAGCTCAGGAGAGGAGCTCAGGAGAGAGGTTCTGCGAGGAAATTGCAGAGCACAGGGCCGAGGGAGTTAAAGGCATGACTGGCAATGGTAGTGAGGTGAAAATTGGAGATGTGCATTTTACTAGAATCACAGAATTGCTACGGCGCAGGTGGAGGCCATTCAGCCCATCATGTCTGCACCAGCTCTCCAAATGAGCGCTATGACTTAGGGCCATTCCCCCGCCTTATCCCCGTAACCCTGCACATTGTTTCCATTCAAATATCCATCTAACGCCCTCTTGAATGCCTTGGCTGAACCGGCCTCCACCACACCTTCAGAACAGTGCATTCCAGACTCAAACCACTTGCTGTGTGAAAGGTTTTTTCACACATCGCATGCTTCTTTTGCAAATCAGTTTAAATCTGCCCGCTCATTCTTAATCCTTTTATGAGCACGAACAGTTTCTCCTTGTCTAATCAGTCCAGCCCCCTTGTGCTTTCGCACATGTCTATCAAATATCCTCTTAGTCTTCTTCTCTCCAAGGAGAACAGTCCCAACGTTTCCAATCTATCCTCCTAATTAAAATTTCTCATCCCCGGAAACATTCTTGTAAACCTCTTGTGTTCATCAACGTGTTCACATCCTTCCTATAGTGTGATGTCCAGAACTGTACACAGTACTCCAGCTGATGACTAACTAGTTCCCACTCTGAAGAAGGGTCATTCATACTCAAAAAGTTTATTATGTTTCTCTCTCCACAGATGCTGCCAAGCCTGCTGGGTTTCCAACACTTTCTGTTTTTACTTCAGACTTCCAGCATCCACAATATTTTGATGTTAGTAACTCGTGTCCAATATATGTCCAGCATAACCTCCTCGCTCTTGTACTCCATGTCCCCTATTAATGAAGCCCAGATACTATTTGCTTTAATAACTGCTCTCTCCACCTGTCCTGCCATGTTCAATGGCTTATGCACATATACACCTCGGTTCCCATGCTCCTGTACACTCTTTAAAATTGTATCTTGTATTTACTAATCCCTCCATATTCTTCCTACCAAAATGAATCACCTCACAGTTCATTGCATTGAACATCACCTGCCACCTATCTGCCCAATCCACCAAATTGTATGTCCTTCTGAAGTTTTACACTGTGCTCCTCACAGCTCATAATGCTTCTAAGTCCTGTTTCATCCGCAAACTGAAACTGTACCCTTCACACTGAGATCCAGGTCATTAATATGTATCAGGAAAATGAAGGGTCCCACTACCAGCCTCTTGGGAACTCCACCTTCCTCCAGCCCCCCAAAATATCCATTAACCATGACTTGCTGTTTCCAATTATTCAGCCAACTTTATATTCATGTTGCTACTGTCCCTTTTATTCCATGAGCGACAACGTTTCTCAAATTCTGTTGTGTGGCACTGTATCAATGCCTTTTGGAAGTTCATGTACACCAGCATTACCCTCGACCTTTTCTGTTACCTCGACATAAAAATTCCAGCAAGTTAGTCAAACATGGTTTTCCCTGAAGAAATCCATGCTGGCTCTTCCTAATCGACACATGTATTTCTATGTGTCTATTAATTCTATCATGAATAATTGAACTTTAATTACAGAAGCTTCCCCACCATCAAAGTTAAACTGACTGGTCTGTACTTGCTGGGCTTCTCCTTGAAACCTTTTTTGAATAAGGATGCATTGTTTGCAATTCTCCAGCCCTCTGGCACCTCCCCTGAGTCCAGGGAAGACTGAAAGATAATGGCCAGCGCCCCTGCATTTTTCACTCTCACTTCCTTCAGTATCCTTGGATGGATCTCATCTGGTCAAAGTGCCTTGTCAAGTTTAAGGACCAATAGTTTATCCAATGCCTCCTCCTTGGATTGGATTGGATTTGTTTATTGTCACGTGTACCGAGGTACAGTGAAAAGTATTTTTCTGCAAGCAGCTCAACAGATCATTCAGTACATGGAAGAAAAGGGAATTAAACAAAATTCAAGAAAATACTAGAAAATACATGAGAATACATAATAGGGCAACACAAGATATACAATGTAACTACATAAGCATTGGCATCGGATGAAGCCTACAGGGTGTAGTGTTAATGAGGTCAGTCAATAAGAGGGTCATTTAGGAGTCTGGTGACAGTGGGGAAGAAGCTGTTTTTGAGTCTGTTCGTGCGTGTTCTCAGACTTCTGTATCTCCTGCCCGATGGAAGAAGTTGGAAAAGTGAGTAAGCCGGGTGGGAAGGATCCTTGATTATGCTGCCCGCTTTCCCCCGGCAGCGGGAGGTGTAGATGGAGTCAATGGATGGGAGGCAGGTTCGTGTGATGGACTGGGCAGTATTCATCACTCTCTGAAGTTCCTTGCAGTCCTGGGTCCTTATCAATTTTGAATACTTCTAGTGACAGAGCTTCCTCCACTGCCACCACGTCATGGGCAGCATCTGCTTCCTTGGTAAAGACATAATGTGGAGATGCCGGCATTGGACTGGGGTGAGCACAGTAAGAAGTCTCACAACACCAGGTTAAAGTCCAAAAGGTTTGTTTCAAATAACTAGCTTTCAGAGCACTGCTCCTTCCTCAGGTGAATCATCCTAAACCTTATGGTACAATGGTCACTGTCTCCTAAATGTTTCCCCACTGGCACTTGATTTACTTGGCCCACCTCATTTCCAAGAACCAGGTCCAGCAGTACCTCCTTTCATGTTGGACTGGAAATATACAGCTGTAGAAAATTTTCCTTAAGACAAAGTATAGGAACCTTTGCTCCTCCTTGTCCTTTATCACTACCACTATCCCATTCTATGGTTGGGTAATTATAATAATAATCATCATCTTTATCAGGCTGACATTAACACTGCGATGAAGTTACTGTGAAAAGCCCCTAGTCGCCACATTCCGGCGCCTGTTTGGGTACACAGAGGGAGAATTCAGAATGTCCAATTCACCTAACAGCACAACTTTCAGGACTTAATGGGAGGAAACCGGAGCGCCCGGAGGAAACCTATGCAGACACAGGGAGAACGTGCAGACTCAGCACAGACAGTGACCCATGTCAGGAATTGAACCTGGGACGCTGATACTCTGAAGTAACAATGCTAACCACTGTTTAACCCCCCCCCCCATTGTAACTACTCTATAATAGGGGCAACACGGTGGTGCTTAGCGTTGCTGCCTCACGGCGCCAAGGTCCCAGGTTCAACCCGGCTCTGGGCCACTGTCCGTGTGGAGTTTGCACATTCTCTGTGGATTTTGCCCCCTCAACCCAAAGATGTGCAGGGTAGGTGGATTGGCTATGCTAAATTGCCCCTTCATTGGAAAAAATAAATTGGGTACTCTAAATTTAAAAAAAAAAAATAACGAATCTATAATGTTTGCCCGTCTCTGTAATTTCCCTGCAGATTTGTTTTTCTACGTCCTTTCCACTAGTTGGCGATCTATAGACCCACACCGGTTTCTGGTCACCAGCTCTGTTTTGACAAGATACTGAGCCTCCTTGCCTGAGTGGAAATCCAGGCCTATTTGTTCAAGCCTGTGGTATGTAACTTGAACCTTCTCAGTCACAGGAGAGAGTATTATTCATCGGGCACAGGGTTAGGCGACAGTTTTTGTGCTTCGATGGTAAGACTGATATGAACAACACCACACCTTAATGCCCGCTCCCCTGTCACTCAAAGCAGAGCAGAGTTCTTGCCGGCTCAGTTAACCCCTGCACCAGGGAGAGAGCTCAGCCCATATTTCTTATCTGGATGTGTGAGGCAACAACTGCAGCAATAAAAAGATGAAGGAACTTACATTGGCTAATTCTTTCTCCAGCTGCAGGACCGTACTCATTTCATTCTTGATTTCGGAGTTATTTACGTTTAAATGTTTGTCCTTTCGCACCAACGTAGCCACATTTATCATGAACAGGAAGTAAGCTTCACATGCCTGCAGCAAACAAAAGAAATAAATGGATACAGCATTTTCTTGGAAAATATTCCAGGATCTTATCAGTTTTGTGAAAACAATGGATGGCATCGTCTTATATTCCCGGCTTGCTCCTGCTCCTAATTTCCTGTTTCTATGTTTATATGCTCAGTCTTTCTTGAAATCTGGTGGAATCGTAGAAGGCTTAGAGCACAGAAAGAGGCCATTTGGCCCATCGTTTCTGTGCCGGCTGAAAAAGAAGCCTCCAGCTGTGTCCCACTTTCTAGCATTTGGTCCACAACCCTCTGGGTGAAAATCTTTTTCCTCATCTCCCCTCTAATCTTTCTACAAACACTTTAAATCTATGCCCCCTGGTCACTGGCCTCTCTGCTAAAGTAATCGGACCCTTCCCATCCACTCTATTCAGGCACCTCACGATTTTGTGCACCTCAATCAAATTTCCCCTCAGCCTCCTCTGTTTCCAGGAGAACGACCTCAAAGAACAATCTCTCCTCATGGATGTCATTTCCCAGTCCTGGCCGCAGTCGTGGCTCGATTTAGATTTTTTAACTTACCTCCTTTGCTTTTGAATTTTAGGGGATTTCCCCCACTCCCCTCGGTGTGTTTCTTGGCAGCAGAGGAAGCCCGGGATGAGGGATCCTCTGTACCCATCGTTGTCAATAGGATTTCCCATTGATTCCACCCCGTGCCATTCGAAAACCCGCGGACGGGTTCATCGTCAGCGGGAACAGAAGTTCCTGATGGGGTGAACGGACAGAAAATGCCCCCCCCTCCACGCCAGACCCCCACAATGATATCGGACTGAACCTTTTATGGTTTTGTTGACCTGTTTCGCTCCTTTTAACGATTTGCATCAGAACCTGAGGATTATTCCTCTTCCACCCCATTTTATTTTCAAAGCCATGCATGACCTCCTCCATCGTCCTGCCAAAATGCATCATTTAACATTGACCTGTATTGAAATTCAGCCAGTCCATTCTGCCAGATTATTCATGGCCTCTTGAATTTTGACACTGGCATTAAACTGGATTTATCTCAAACTTTCGATCTATGATACACGTGTCAGAACGGAATAGAAAGATGTGCTTGGCCTCGCAGGAAATTAAGGGGAGTGGGTAGGAAAATGAAGTTGAAGACCAAGATCACACGTGATTGTATCGAATGACAGAACAGGCTCTTTAGTCCGTGTGCTCCTATTTCCCATGTTGATGGGGTGAGATGACATTAAGTGGAAGGAGGTTCATGTGGAGGCACCTGTTGTGGCGAATGGCCTGTTTCACTGCTGTGAAATTTGAAGTAATTCTGTGGATAGGAAGCTCACACAGGCCCTGATTTCGTTTCCCGCAGAAAGCCTTTCAAATAACAAAGTCAGTATTTTCTTTCCACAAACTCTAAGCCAGTCCAGAAGCCTTCCTTCTCACTTTTCCTCCTGGCACTGATGGGCTTTCTAAGTTGATTGCTCGATGCAAGTCACCGAGGTGAAGTTTTATGAGGGAGGTGAATTGGGTCCCGGGTTCAAATCCTGGACGAGCCCTTTAATGTTGTCTGCTATGTGGGTGGCACGATAGCACAGTAGTCAGCACTGTTGCTTCACAGTGCCAGGGTCCCAGGTTCGATTCCCAGGATTCTACACTCCTCACCATCAACTTCAGTCGGGAAATACTTCATTTGTTCCTTAGTGGGATGTGAATGTCACTGACCACGCTAGCATTTGTTCCCCATCCTTAATTTCACTTGATGAGACCACTTCAGAGTAGAGCTACGAGTCAACCACATTGCGGGTGGATCTGGAGTCACATGCAGGCCAGACTGGGCAAGGACAGCAGATTTCCTGCTCTGAAGGATATTCGTGAACAGATGGGATATTACAATCAGTTACGATTAGTGAGACGAGCTTTCAATACCAGATTTAATTAATTGGATTTAAATTTGTCCATCCGACTCTGTCCCCACAGAACATTTGTCTGGGCCTCTAGGTTACATGCCCAGTGGCATTACCCCTATGCCATATCTTCTCTATCTTGCTGAATTTGCTTTATTCATTTATGGGATGTGGGTGTCGCTGACTGGGCCAGTATTTATTGCCCATCCCTGAGGGCACTTAAGAGTGAACCACGTTGCTGTGGGCCTGGAGTCACATGTAGGCCAGACCAGGTAAGGATGACAGATTTCATTCCCTAAAGGACATTAGTGAGCCAGATGGGTTTTTACGACAAATTGACAATTTGTTTAATGGTCATCGGTAGACTTTTAGTCCAGATTTCTTATTGGATTCAAATTCCACCATCTGGTGAGATTTGAACCCAGGGCATTACCCTGGTTCTCTGTATTACTAGCCCAGCCACAATACCTCTACGTCACTGCCTCCACTATGCCCGCAGAGAACTGGCTGAACATTACTTGAGGTTATTTCATGTCAGCCAACAGATGTCGGCTTCTTTGCCAGCAGTCCTTGATGGATTCAGGTGTACGTATCCCGTGTGGAAACAAACACCACTGTTTATGCTCTCAAACTTTGCCTGTGATTCCAATAATACATTATTTTCAGTTAATTTGAAGTAAACCAACCTCAAGCATAGTCAGATATTAGAATAATACTGTCCAATGGAAACTGCTAACTAGCCGCAGATGCGGCTACAGTGACGTTGTTTTAGCCTCTTGCATTAATTTAGTACAAAATGTTTTGGACAGAATATAGGTAAATAAAGCAAGGCACTCACAAGGATCAAAGAATGATCACACGGCCTGGTTTTTGTCCAACGGTCTGACTAAGAAAGGTTAAAGTTCACATGCATAAGCCATGTGACTACGTGTATTGGGATCACAGGCCAATACTGACCGTCTGCTATTCATTTATGTTTCAGGCAAATTAGCCACATCTGGAGTCCCAATTAGCTATGTGTGGCTAACTCATTGGGAAAGACTGCATCAGGAAAGGTAGCAGCCTTGGGTAAAAGCCAAGAGAGTGTCTTCAAAACTACATGTGTGCACAAAATGGTTTATATTTTGGGTGTGGTGCACAAGGGACCCGCACAGTCACACCCTGGACCCTTGGTCAGAGCAATGCACCGTGCCTAGCTCAGTGTTTATCATTTCTTGTCCGCAATCAAATAATTAATGACCACTTCCAAACTGCCCAACATCTGGAGCACTTATGAAACTAAGAATGCTAATTACTGAACATTGTTAGCAGATAAGTTCAGAGATAAAACGGAAACACAGCTAGTTATTAGC
Organism: Scyliorhinus canicula; assembly: GCF_902713615.1. Taxonomy (NCBI): domain Eukaryota; kingdom Metazoa; phylum Chordata; class Chondrichthyes; order Carcharhiniformes; family Scyliorhinidae; genus Scyliorhinus; species Scyliorhinus canicula. Next base: position 151,314,551 of record NC_052158.1, on the reverse strand, counting down.
AGCATTATTCATAGACGTCTTGATCAGGCTGTTGTGTCCAACCAACTCCCCCTTCCCTGGAGACCCGTGCTGAGTCACCTGTCAATTGCAAATGTAAATAGCCTCAATGGAAGTACTGTATCAGGAATGCACACAAAGATCCCGGTGTCTCAATGGATTAGCACTTTCTTCAAAAGTCTGAAGATTGTTACTCCAAAGACTGGATTACATAATACAGGCTGATAGCCACCATGGAGTTACATTACTGGAGGTGCCATGTTCAATCTAAATCACAAAAACAGATGACCTGGGTATTATCACATGAGTGTCTTTTGGATCTTACTCACATGATCATAGAATCCCTACAGTGCAGAAGGAGGCTATTAGGCTCATTGACCCTTCTTCGAAAGAGCACTCTACCCATGCCCACTCATCCGCCCACCCCCACCCTTTCCCCGTTATCTAACGTGTACATCCCTGGACGCTATGGGAAATTTAGCGTGGCCTATCCACCTAACCCACACATCTTTGGATTGTAGGAGGAAACCCACGCAGACACGGGGAGAACGTGCAAACACCACTCAGACAGTCTCCCAAGGCCAGAATTGAACCTGGGTCCCTGGCGCTGTGAGGCAGCAGCACTAACCACTGCGCCACCGAGACACTCTGTGCACAATTTGGTGGACAAACCTTACCAGAATTTGGCAAAGTGTCGGGCTTAGAAAACTAGCGTGCAACTCTCCAGTTGCACAAACCAGTTTTCTCTCCCTTCGTTCAGTTGACTGTGAATTTGGGATCCTTTAGTGCAGCTGAGAAATTGAGAGTTTGGTGAGTATCTGGAAGTGATTAAGGTCTGTTCCAGTGCTAAGTTTTAAAATGGTATACAAACAGTTGGTCAAGTTAATAGAGTAATTGAACCTATGAGGTTCTGCAGAATGAGTATGAGGATCTAGGCAGAAAAGCAGAACCTCAAAGTTTACAAGCTCTGGATTATTACCTGAGCCACAAGCAATTGGCACAGGGTACATAAAATTAGAGAGATAAATACATGGCTCAAAGTACCAGCACTTGAGAAGTGGTGGGGGGGGGGAGGTTGTACCATTGGCTTGGTTTGCACTCGATCCATGTGGGGACCAGTGTTCTTGTGCTCCACAGAAGTAGAGAAGTAGTGAGAGTTTTAAACTAAATAGTTGGGGCAATGGATCAAATGTGGAAAGATGGATATATCAAAGGGAAGAAAAAGGGAAGACAGGAAGGTGTTAATATGGGAAAGAATAAACAGACCAGGATCAGAAAGTAGAAGTATGAGACTAAATCAACAGATAAGGCTGGAGGTTACAATGCAATAAAACAACAAACCGTGAGGCTCTGAAGCTGAATGCACATAACATTTGAAATAAAATTGATAGAGGTTAATGAGTATGACTTAATAGCCATTACAGAGACATGGCTGCAGATGGCACAGATTGAGACCTGAATATTGAAATGTCTGTGACTTTTAGGAAGGACAGCAAGTTAGGAAAAGGTGGAAGGATGGTCCCGTCAATTAAAAATGACATTAACAGAGACAGTCTAAGTTCAGGAAACCCGGATATAAATGTGGTTTGGGTAGAGGTGAGGAATAATAAAGACAAGGGGCAGGATTCGCTCTACCTAGGATACTCAGAGTGTGTTCCCCGATGGGAAGAGAATCAGGCGTCAGGGTAAAATTGGGTGTCGGGGTAAAATCGGGATCAGGGCCAGGTGCCGACCTGAATGCAATACTCCGACCCCTCAATGGCGGGGTGAATGAGTTCCACGCTGCACGGCAGCTGGAGTATCAAATAAATAATCACACATTTGCCTCTATTTAGCAGATCCGGCGCCTGATGCCCCGTGCTCCCGAGATTCTCCGGTCCCCGTGGACGGGAATCGCATGGACAAAATTCACTTGTGGTCTCAGTGATCAGGGATGAACTGACCCACCCTCCCCTCCAGGACCCCTGGAATAAGTGGACCCCCGCACGGGCCCCTGTAATAGGGACAACCCCCACAGGGATCCCTGTGACAGGGTGACCCCCACAGGGATCCCTGCGTTAGGGGTGTCCCCTGAAATGCAGGGACACCCCAGGGACACCTACCTGAAGGAACCCCCTCTACAGTTTCCCCCCCCACCCCCACCCCCCACACAGACCTGCCTCCAGAAAAGGAACCCCAGCCTGGAAGCTGGAGAGCAATCCAGACAGGGGCAGTGGGAAGCATTCGAACTGTTATACATAAAACGTGTCCATTTCTCGAAGGAGAGTAGCTGTGCCTGCTTCTGGTTCCCACAGATCCATTCTCTGCAATCCATTCATGGCTTTAGAGTAGTGGTTTGAGATTGACAGCTCGGACAAACCATCCAGAGCTTTGATCCATATGATTCAGTGGCATAAAGCCAGCGGATTCGGCCATGACCAGCTCAGTCGCACACACGGCAACTCCCGCCGGGACTGGGATTTCGGTCCTTCCAGTGCGGGAACGGACACCGGCGAGGTTCCCCCCGGTGCTGTATGGAGGGAACCAGGAGCGGGGCCGTAAAACGTGCAATTACGGGGAGGAAGACAGAGCGGGCCCGGGAGGACAAAATGGCGGCTGGCGCAGACCGGGCAGCATGGGCCCAGTGGGCCAGAGAGCAGCAGAACTTCTTGAGGAGCTGTTTTGTGGAGCTAAAATCGGAGATGCTGGCCCCTATGAAGGCCTCCATGGAAAATATGGTGGAGGTCCAGAAGGTACAGGAGAAGGCGATCAAGGAGGTGGAGAGGAAGGTGTCTGAGAACGAGGACCAGATCCTGGGCCTGGCGGTCTGGGTGGAGACGCACGAGGCCTTACACAAGAGATGGCAGGAGAGGCTGAATGACCTTCAATACAGGTCTCGGAGTCACAATCTGCAGATCCTGGGCCTCCCTGAAGGTGCAGAGGGGGCGGATGCGAGCACGTATGCGGGGACGCTGATAGGCAAGGGGGCCTTCCCGTGGCCCTTGGAGCTGGATGGTGCGCAGAGGGTCCTCGCCACGAAGCCGAGGGCGAACGAACCACCGAGGGCGATGGTGATAAGGTTCCACCGCTTCACAGACAGGGAACGGGTCCTGCGGTGGGCAAAGAAGGAACGGAGCAGCAAGTGGGAGAACGGCAAGATTCGCATTTACCAGGACTTGGGAGCTGAGCTGGCGAGGAGGCGTGCGGGTTTCAACCGGGCCAAGGCGGTACTCCACAGCAAAGGGGTGAACTTTGGGCTCCTACACCCGGCGAGACTTTGGGAAATGTACCAGGACAGGCACCATTATTTTGATACACCGGATGAGGTGTGGACATTCATTAGACATGAAAAGTTGGACTTAAACTAAGGGGCAGCTGCACGTCGGTGAAACGCGTTAGCGGGGATGTGTAATCAGGGGTTGGCCTGGTGTTAATCTATTTGTAGAATTTAAGTTTGTTTGCTTCTCCGTTACTGTTTTTTGTTTCAGGGGGCGGGGTGACGCCCGGGCTGTGTTGTCCGGCGCTCGGGAAGGACCCGGATGGCACTTCCCCTCTAACCGGGGGGGGGGGGAAGAGAAGAGAGAGAGAGAGAGAGAGAGAGAGAGAGAGAGAGAGAGAGAGAGAGAGGGAGAGAGGGGAGAGAGAGAGAGAGAGAGAGAGAGAGAGAGAGAGAGTGGGGAGCCCAGAAAAGGAGACAATAGTAAGTTTGGAGATAGAGACGGGAGCGGCCGGGGTCAGCATGGGTCAGCTGACTTCCGGAAGAGCAATGGGGGGAAATCAGTGCTGAGCAGGTGCTTGGCAGGGGGGGAGGGGGGGTGTGGGGAGGGGTGCTGCTTTGCTGACTGAAGGGGAGACAGTTGTTGGGGATGGATGGAGAGTTGGGCTGGGCGGCATCTGGCGGGGGGGGGGGGGGGGGGGGGGGGGAAGAGCTGGAGTGAGCGGGGGACGCGGGCATGTGGCTGGCCGAAAAAGGGAGATGGTTAGTCGGCAGGGAGGGTGGGGGGTCAACCCCCAGTCCAGTCTGATCACTGAATGTGAGGGGCCTGAACGGGCCGGTCAAGAGGTTCCACGTGTTCTCGCATCTAATGGGGTTGAAGGCGATCGTGGCTATGTTGCAGGAGACGCACTTAAAACTCGCTGACCAGATGAGGTTAAGGAGAGGATGGGTGGGCCAGGTGTTCCACTCGGGGCTAGAGTCAAGGACCAGAGGGGTGGCAATTTTGGTGAATAAACGGGTTGCGTTTGAAGCAGGGAGCATCATGGCGGACAAGGGGGGCAGGTACATAATGGTGAGTGGCAGGTTACAGGGGGCCCGGGTGGTGTTGGTGAACGTGTATGCCCCGAACTGGGATGATGCGGAGTTCATGAGGCGCATGCTGGGTAATATCCCGGACCTGGAGTCAAGTAACTTGATTATGGGGGTGGGGGCTTTAATATTTCTTGGACCCGGTGTTGGACCGGTCTAAGTCCAGGTCAGGAAAGAGGCCGGCGGCGGCCAGGGCCCTGTGGGAGTTTATGGATCAGATGGGGGGAGTGGACCCGTGGAGATTTGGGCGGCCTAGGGCAAAGGAGTTCTCCTTTTTCTCCCACGTCCATAAAGTCTACTTGCGGATTGGCTTCTTTGTGCTGAGCAGGGTGTTAATCCCGAGGGTGGAGGGGGCTGAGTATTCGGCCATTGCGGTCTCGGACCATGCCCCACATTGGGTGGACCTGCGACTGGGGGCGGAGCGGGGGCAGCGCCCTCTCTGGAGACTGGATGTGGGGCTGCTGGCGGATGAAGAGGTGTGTGGGCAGGTAAGGAGGAGCATTCAGGACTATGTGACGACGAATAACACAGCGGAGGTAACACATGGATGCCCCGGTGGTAAGAGGTGCATTCAACAGGAAATCCCGTGGACAATGGCAGGACCAGAAGATTGCGCTGTCAGCCAATCGTGGGCCATTTCCGCCGACAAATCCTGCCCATGGTGCAGGGAGTCACATTGATGTGGAGAATAGGCATAAAAATGTCATTTTCTGGTTGGCAGGATCTGATAAATGGTGCTCCACAGGGATCAGCGCTCGGGTCTCAACTCATTACAAGTTATACATAAATGATTTGGATGAAGGGATCAAGTGTTTGTTGTCTAAAATTGCTGGTGACACAAAGATAGGTCGAAAAGTAAGTGGGAGTATCATGTGGGAAATGTGAGGTTGTTCATTTTGACAGGAAGAATAAAAGAAGCAGATTATGTAAACGGTAAGAGATTGTGGAGTTCTGTCAGGATCTGGGTGTCCTCGTGCACCAGTTCCAAAGGGTTGGAATGCAGGTGCAGCAAATAATTAGCAAAGTTAATGGAATTTTGTTGGATATTGCAAGTGAAATTGAGTGCAAGAGTAAGGAGGTCATGCTTTAAGTATACAGGGCCTGTTTCGCTCTGTTGGTTAGTCATCTGGGTTGTGATGCAGAGCGAAGCTAAAAGCATGGGTTAAATTCCTATACTGGCTGAGGTTATTCATGAAGGCCCTGGCTTCTCAACCTTTGCCTTCGCCCGAGGTATGGCGACCCTCAGGTTGAATCACCGCCAGTTAGCTCGTCCCCCCACCCCCTCCTAGTTACCTGAGACTATGGTGACTTTGCACTCCTTTAAGAAAAGATGTAAAGAGAAGGTTTACTGGACTTCAACCTGCATGGGCAGGAACTCTTCTGAGGAAAGATTGGACAAGTTAAGTTTGTACTCACTTAGATTTAGAAGAGTAAAAAGTGGCCTGATTGAAACATACAAGATCATGAGGGGGACTTGAAAAGGTGGATGCGGAAAAGATGTTTCCTCTTGTGTGAGTATCGAGAACGGGGGGAGCCGCCATTGAAAACGATGAGGAAAAAACAAATCTCTCACTGGATGGTGACACTTTGGAATTCTCTTCCTCAAAAGGTGGTTAGGCAGAATCTTTGAATATATTTAAGACAGAAGTACATAGATTCCTGACTAGCAAGGGGTGAAAGGTTACTGACGGTGGACAACAATGTGAAGTTGAAGTTAAAATGAGATCAGCCATGATCTTATTGAATAGTGCAGCAGTTTCGAGAGGCTGAGTGGCCTACGTCTGCTCCTAATTCATATACTTGCATGGAAGTTTAGCGACAGTTCTTCTGTAGTCAAAAGTGTCTGCCAATGTGTGTAGCAAGTTTCCTCAGGTAACAATGAGGTGGATGGTCAAGCTGTTCTTTTTTCTGTCAATGTTGGTTCCCTGCTCATCATTGAATGGTTGTCACAAGACCAAAGCAAACCAACTGGGCAGGTAGACAGGGCCCGAATTTGACACCAGCCCACTCAGAAGGTAGCATCTCTTGGAGCATAGGGGTATCCCGGCAGATAGAGAAAGGGAATGCGCCACGGTCCCATAGGCTCTGGCCCAATTTGCGTGATGTTAATTCATCTTTTCTCTTCACTGGCCTTCAGGCTGTTGTTGATTCAAGAGGAATTCAAAAGTGTCCTGAGATGGGGAAATGTTTCTGCAAATGAAAGGATCCTTTTCATATTGAGTGAGATGTACAAGTGGCCAAAGGCTGTCGTGCTTTCTTTTTGTGCCCTGCCAAAGTTTTTATTTCCACTGCTCATACTCAGTTAATAGTACTCTTTGCTCAAAGGGCAAGGTATTTTGTGCCCTTCCTACTTGAGAATTTGAGCACAAAATCAAGGCTCTAGAATTTTCATTGTTTAGATCTCTTTTGTTTTTACACTCACTCAGGGATATAAGGGCTCTATGGTTAGGTCAGGAAAGTAGAGATATGATGTGAAATCAGTCATTATTTTATTGAATAGTAGAGCAGGCTTGATGTTACTATGTACTGGAACTTCCTTCCAAACTCTCATTACCTCTTAGGTCAAGAAGTCCCACCTGACTTCACTTCACTATGCTAATCGTCTCACTTTTAACTTAAGACCATTCATGAACTCTGCTATGGTGAACAGATTGCATTAATCAACTTGCTCGATGGTAATCTGCTCATTCTCAAGGGCAATGTGGAGAGCCCCTTTCAACTTACTCAAGAGGCACAGGGGGAAAATGCATTTTGCAACCTATTGGCAGCTTTTAAATGTGTAGTAATCAACGGGAGGCAGGGGTTCCGTCACCACGCCAATATTTATTTACAATAACGATATTACAGGAGCAGCTCCAAACAGTGCTGCTAGCAGTCCAGTCAACTTGAGACTGGCTCACAAAGCCTACACATGTGCTTATATGGGCCCCCTCAATGAGCTATCATTGAGGGAGCTCATACTCCAATTGGCCAACCAATAAAGCTAATTGGAGTTCATTACAAAATGGGTCAAAGGTGAGCATCACGAAAGACCACAAATTACTGTCGGAAATATTACCACATATGGTATCTTAGCATTTGTATGCTTTCTGGTCTGCTATTTGACAAATGTGTTATTTTTAAGATTTAAAATATCAGCACAGGCATTAAGATATCAGATAATAGAACATGTACAAATGGACATATCTATCCCCTCATAGTCCATAGTTTATGGGATGCAGCATAGAAAGCATCCTATCTGTCTGCATCACAGCCTGGTATGGCAACTGCTCGGCCCAAAACCACAAGAAACTTCAGAGTCATGAACACAGCCCAGTCCATCACACGAACCCGCCTCCCAACCACTGACTCCATCTACACCTCCCACTGCCTTAGGGAAGCGGGCAGCATAATCAAAGACCCCTCCCACCCTGCTCGCTCACTCTTCCATTGGGCAGGAGACAAAAGTCTGAGAACACGCACGAACAGACTCAAAATCAGCTTCTTCCCTGCTGTTACCAGGCTCCTAAACGACCCTTATGGACTGGTCTGATTATTACTACACTCCTGTACGCTTCATCCGATGCCGGTGTCTATGTATTTACATGGTGCACCTAGTGTTGCCATATTATGTATTTTCTTTTCATGTACTAAATGACCTGTTTGAGCTGCGTGTAGAAAAATACTTTTCACTTTACCTCGGTACATGTGACAATAACAAATCCAATCCGCACCAATAACGTTGACAACCAGTTCTCTGACAACTTGCTGGATACATACACTGCCTTCTGCTTAAAGGGTCCCATACATGATCCTACATTAACCAAATCTGTTAAATATTGCTCTAATTTTAAGGGGTGAGAATGGAACTAGGGAAGATAATACAAAGCATATTCACACACAAAAACATGGAAGAGTAGAGGAAAATATTTCTGAAGGGGATCAACAGAGTTTAAGAGAAACAGATATTCCACTAACAAACAAACTGGCCATAAATGAGATGCCATGGATGCTTAAAGGGAGGAGAGTAAGAGTAATTAGAAAAAGGGTATACATGAAGGTTATAGAGAGACTGTAAAGGAGAGAGCTACAAAGAAATTAGGAAATAGATAAGAAAACATTAGAAAAGCAAAGAGGAACAATGAAATTAAATGATCAAGCAATATGAAAACAAGATAGCTGAGTGTTCTACAGACACAAAAATATATATTAAGCAGGAGAAGGCTTGTGTGGAGCATAAACACTGGCACAAGTCAGTTGGACCGAATAGCCAGTGCTGTAAATTCTATGCAGCTCTCTGAAGATGCACACGGAAATATTTCCACTCTGTTGAGATACTGGAGGACTGCCAGCCGCTGTGGGAAGGTACCTGAACAAGAATTCACAGCCACAGAGGGAACCAAAAGACAACATCGCAGAAGACATGATAAAGCCGGCCAGTGCTTAAGTGTAGTCTTGACACAGCTGCCTGCCCCACCAACCTCCCACCCATTGTTCAAAAACAAAAACGTAATCTTTCTCAGAACCAGAATTTGAATGTTAGCCAACTGTTGCACGCTGTGATAATGCTCGTAAGAGGTTATTTTCAAACAGCTTATATGAATTTCAACAAAGCTTCATCAAGCAGAAGGACATAATTTGCAGATATTTAGAAAATTATGAAATTGGATGAAATCATTGTCCTTTTTCCATTTGACAAAGCCAATGGTTGCTAAATAAATAAACTTCTCAGCATCTCAAGAGATGCTCATTAGCCGAGGTTATTTTCTGACCAAAGTTCTGGTATTAATAAGTTTTTTTTTTAAAATTTAGATTACCCAATCATTTTTTCCAATTAAAGGGCAATTTAGCGTGGCCAATCCACATACTCTGCACATTTTTGGGTTGTGGGGGCGAAACCCACGCAGACACGGGGAGAACGTGCAAACTCCACACGGACAGTGACCCAGAGCCGGGATCGAACCTGGGTCCTCAGCGCCGTGAGGCGGTTGTGCTAACCACTAGGCCACCGTGCTGCCCTTGGTATTAATAAGTTAATATTTTCCCAGTAATAGATCCCAAAGCAATCTGCAATATTGCCACATTTACAGCCTCCCTCAGTTAAAACCTCAAACATCGCAACATCCTGGAGGTTATCATCGATCGAAACTGAACTGGACTAGCCATATTAATACTGTGGCTGGCAGGGCAGGTCAAAGGCTAGGAATCCTACAGTGAGTAGCTCACCTCCTGACCCTTCAAAACCTGTCCACCATCGACAAGGCACAAGTCAGGTGTGGAACGGAATACACTCCACTTGCCTGGATTAGTGCAGCTCCAACAACACTCAAGAAGCTCGACACCATCCAGGACAAAGCAGCCCGCTTGATTGCTCCTCCTTCCACAAACGTTCAAACCCTCCATCACCGACGAACAGTGTCAGCCGTGTGTACCATCTACAAGATGCACTGCAGTAACTCACCAAGGTGCCTCAGACAGCACCTTTCAAACCCACGACCACTGCCATCGAGAAGGACAAGAGCGGCAGATACCTGGGAGCCCCACCACCTGGAGGTTCCCCTCCAAGACACTCACCACCCTGACTTGGAAATATATCGCCTTTCCTTCACTGTCGCTGGGGTAAAATCCTGGAACTTTCTCCCCAACAGCGCAGTGGGTGTACCTACACCTTAGGGACTACACCGGTTCACCACCACCTTCTGAAGGGCACCTAGGGATGGGCAATAAATGCTGGTTTAATCAGCGACACTGGTTTAGCTCACTGGGCTAAATAGCTGGCTTTTAAAGCAGACCAAGGCAGGCCAGCTGCACGGTTCAATTCCCGTAACAGCCTCCCCGAACAGGCGGCCGGAATGTGGCGACTAGGGGTTTTTCACAGTAACTTCATTGAAGCCGACTCGTGACAATAAGCGATTTTCATTTCATTTTCATTTCATCCCGTAAATGAATTTTTTCAGGAACAGCACAAATAATCCCCAGTAACTGCTATTCATAAGAATTGATTCATGGGCCTGTGATCAACAAAGGCAATTTACTTTGTTTCAAGGGATGGAGCTCAATTTGACCAGCCTGCGTTTTTTGTCAAAACAGATTACAAATTGAGTTGATGAGATTACGCATAAGGGGGCAATTCAACGGGCGCGTTGTACCTGGCGCACAACTCGTTATGTTGGGAGAAAAGCGGGAGTGCCCCAAAGTGGCGCTGGGTGCCGAACAGAGGGTGAAGCGTCCAGCCCGCTACAGCTGACGCAATCTGGTTTGCGTTCCTGCTGGACGCGAACCACATTAGCATATTTATATAAGCATTCAAATATCATTGGTCAGTTTAAAGCTGGATTCTCCCAGCTCCCAGTAATCTGCCCACCCCGGGGGGCCCTGATCTATGTGAAGCCAGGCTTGCTGGTGTATATACCCCCCACTTTGTGCCGGTACAAAACTCGCCCTCCTTGCAAACAAATCTCGAAGTCTGACTGGATTGCAATCTGGATCATGTCAACCACCCAGTGGTAATCACACTTGGTTTCTTGCCGGAGACCACATGGAAATATTTTGGATGAATTGAGCCCAAGACATGTTGGTCGGAATCTTATAACCCCCCCCCCCCCCCCCCCCCGGGGTTATAAGGGTAGACAGATTAGGGAGTGGGAAGAGAATTGGGCGTCATGACTGTGGCTCTGTGCTCACCGCTTACCATCCCTGCCCATCCCCACTGTGACATTACCAGTGGCGTGGGAGGCATAAGCTGGTCACCTCACCCACAGGCCAATTGAGGCCATTATGTGGCTAATTAATGGCCATGTAGGGTCTATTCCCCAGCTACTGAAATTTTACCTCTGGTGGGAGAGGCGGGTGCCAATTGTCCAGGAAGCCATCTGAAAGCTGACAAATGGCCGACAGGCAAAGGTGGGAGAGGCGCATGTTTTTTGGGTTCCCTGTGTCCATCAGACGTTTCCCCTCCCACAGGTAATTCTCCACCACAGGCTCTCTCTTCCACCCCAGAAGGTTCCAGCTTCCCCCAACCTATCTCCCCAAGAGTCCCTTCCTTTTAACTCCAGGCTCGATGGGCATCTACTCTTCTCATAGAATTTACAGTGCAGAAGGAGGCCATTCGGCCCATCGAGTCTGTACCAGCTCCTGGAAAGAGCACCCGACCCAAGGTTAACACCTCCACCCTATCCCCATAACTCAGTAACCCCACCCAACACTAAGGGCAATTTTGGACACTAAGGAATCATGTTCAATCCACCTAACTTGCACATCTTTGGACTGTGGGAGGAAACAAGCACCCGGAGGAAACCCACGCACACACGGGGAGGATGTGCAGACTCTGCACAGACAGTGACCCAAGCTGGAATCGAACCTGAGATCCCGGACCTGTGAAGCGATTGCGCTATCCACAATGCTACCGTGCTGCCCCCTGTGATATTTTCTGTACTGCCTGCAGTTCCTGGCAGTGGGCACAGCTCCCAGAGGTGCTGCGCGGACAGGAGAGCTTACTCTCGAAGGCAGGACTTCCTATTGCAAGGGGCAGAATCTCTGCCTTGAGCCGATTATCAGACCACTGGCTGTAAAATGGTTGTGGGATGAGACAGCTAAGCAGAGGTGGTACTCGCTGTACTGTTCAACTGGTCTGTGTTTGATTATGTGAGTCTGTTTACTATAGAAAAGGGAAAAGTAAACAAAGATGTCTGAAGTGCTTAAAGCCTGAGCTGCAGCATGGAGTAGATATTTTCCAGCACCGTAAATAAAACCTGTTACTTATACAGAAACTAGTGTCATTTCTGCATAACTCAGATATAAAATGTACAACATGCAGGGGATTTTACATGGAGAGGATTGATTCAATCAGCCTTTCATGTTAGCAGTGGATCCTGAAGTATTATCAAATTGGCAATCATTTTAAAACCAGAGAGTCCTGTTGGGGCGAACATGTTTGTCCTTATTTACATCGTAATCAAGCTGTGAGTGATGTATTATGTTGTCTGCAAGTCCAGCGTTAAGGGGCGCAATCTAACCAAATTCGCTCAGAGTGTGGCAGCGAGCGGGAATCGCAGGGTTTCCCGATGGCTGACCCGGCAAAGCTGTCGCCGGTGTCTAACGTTAATTAGGGCACTTAATGACGTCCTACGGGCTTCACGCCGCAAATGATTATCCCGCCGACTGATTTGCCGGGGCTGCGCGGGCAGCTACCCGCTAACGGGGGGGGGGGGGCAGCAGGACTTAAACCAGTTCCGCAGAGCAAACCCCAGACAGCATGCAGCCATGCCACCGCAAAAACCAGCTCCGCGGTGCCGACCTGGCCACTCTGCTGGACGCGGAGAAGTCCAGACGACATACCCCATTCCGCCGAGGGGATCGGACCGTCGGGTCAGCCAGTGCCCACCTGGGAGGTAGTGGCTGTCAACTTGGGAACTGTCACCAGGAGGCCCACCAACCAGTGCCGCAAGAGGCTCAGGGAAGCCCACCGGGCCTCACGGGTGAGTTGGCATCACCCCCACCCCCCCCACTCCCGGTATGGGTCACACCTGCGACCCCACCCGATTCATGCCTTGGAACTATAATTGCCGTTCCTTCACAGACTTTAGGATAAAATCCTGGAACTCACTCCCCAGCAACACCGTTGAGCAACTGAAGAAGATGGCTCACCACCACCTTCTCAAGCTCAGTTACAACAAATGCCAGTCTTTTACTGGTGATGGCCACATCCCATGAACAAGTTTTTAAAAAGTGGGCGCAACTAAGTCCCACTCCAGAGACTGGAGGACAAGATCCATGTTGACGTCACTGGGGCAATACGGAGGGAGTGATACACGGAGCACACGGATACACTTAGTTTTTTTAAACGGAGCAGTTATACACCCTGTCAGCTGGGTCAATGTGACAGATCCCACAGCACTGAAATGGGGTAAATGAAATAATTTGACATTAAATATTAACACCTTTGAAGTAGGCAAAAGTAGTTCTGAGCATTAACAGCTTTGAAAGAATAGTTATTAGAGCCTTTTCTCAGCACGCTGGTGTGGGAAAGTAACAATCACAAACTGAATGACCTTCGCAGGATGGCCAAGCTAAAGTGTGATAAGATAAAGGGGACAGCTGCAGCCTGTATAATTCTGCTAATTAAGGTTTTATACTGTCAGGGCGATAACCACAAAATTTGAGTATGCTATGCAGCCTTTGCATCAGGCAGACACCCTGGGGGGGGGGGGGGGGGGGGGGGGGGGGCAGGTTGTGTCTCCCAAGCATGTTTGTGAATAAAAAGCATCGTACAGACTTGAGTGGTTTCAATCTTTTATCACAGCAGTATTATTTGAAGAAAAGTAGGGACGTGTGCCCAGCCCTCGTGGCCAATATCAATCCCTCGACCAACATGATGTGAAAGCAGACTAACGTGCCTCTTCATTGCTTCAAAATCCACAACCTTCATTCAACCCCCTCAAAACGATAGAGCGCTTTACATTCTTCTGCACCTTCCCTTCCTCCTATAGTCTGCAGGCTTTTAAAATCCAAACGCAGCAGCATTGAGCTTTTGATTAACTTTCTTTAGTTAATTGATTAGCGAATCTTTTGAACATTGGTGCACCTGAACCCTTGGCCTCTCACTGAGACTTCTCAGTAATAAATATTACAACAATTACAACAACTATCAGCCTCAGTTTGACCAAAGTGATCAGATTACCATTTGGGACGTTGGTTAATGTGTCACCTGTGTGCTGTAGAGCGGTTTCCCGAACAATTGCTTCACAGACGAAGGCGCTTCAGCCCATAGTGCTCTTTTAAGGAGCTACCCAATTCATCCCACTTTTTCCCACAATGTCGCACCACAATGGGGAGATTTTCCAGCCTGCAGGATTTTCCGGTTCCGGTTTCCTGGACTTTTTGCCAATTATCTTAAACCTGTGACGTTCTCTTGCCAATGGAAACACTTTTCCCTTAATTAGGCTATCAAAAACCTCCCTAATATTTAATTAACTTTCTAGTCTTTGTACAAGATTAAAAACCATTTGAAATACAATAAGAATGTTACATACCTCCTTATAAGCACCAGTACATTCATAGTAATCACGAGATGGCAAGCCAAGGTTGGGTTGGTCGATCTGTCAATTCACCAAAAGTTAAAGTATGTTTAATATTATGTCAAGTCCAACAATTTTTCTCTCGTCTTGACCCAGACTTTATCGTGACAGTAACGTTATGTTAACAACACGTGCTGTGAGCAATCTGTGAATCGGTCAGCTCAGGGGATAGGCAGAGATCTGTGAATCTCCCGAACTTGCTGTTCAATTCCCGGTTCTCTCATCGACTGGTTTAGACAAATGGCATCTCGCCCCTGGCCTTATTGTTGTGTTTCTGAACTTGATGGATTTTCACATTAATGACCAATTAAACTCACCGCAGAAAGTTATGTGTGGCAATTAACAGTGCAAGTGCCATTTTTACTCACTTAGTAATTGTGAATGAAATGCCGGTCAAATCTTTCTGCCTCAGCGACTATAAACAATCTAAATTGCAAGCTGGAAAATTGCGGCTAAAAGATTGTAAAATAGCAACTTTAAAACGTTAGACATATTTTTCTTTTCTTCCTTTTTCTCTCTCTTGGTCTCAATCTTCGAATCTCATTCATTGGCGTGATAGACCGCAGGTCCCATTAATCACTAACGTCCTTTCATTGTTGCCCATTATCTGCTGGCAAATCCTGCAAATTATGGTCAAAAGAAATCTTTGAGCGGAAGGAAAATTTTAACTAACAGGGCAGTTGGTGAGATGGCATGCTTCAGCAAGATCCAAGAGCAAAATAAAGTGAGGATATTAATATTATGTTAGTGATATTGCTAAGCTTAAGGATAAACAGATGATGGGAACTGATTTATTAAGTGCCTTGAACAGATATAGAAACTCCTCCCTCGAGTAGCTTGGATTTATCAGCACTCCCGGGAATGACATTTTGGTTTCATTAGCTAAGTTTCCGTCTGACCTTTAATTTTAGTTACAGTGCCCCACCAGTTGATGTCACCTCTCAATTTTGTTCCATTTATAGATGATTGTTTTATTAGAAAAGTATAAAGAGGGATTGGGGAAGGTATTGCACTGCAGTGGGTAGCATCCCTGCCCCCAGAGTTATAAACTCTGGGTTTGAGTCCTACCCCAGGACTTGATGGCCAAGTGACGTGAGTTCATAATGCAACCAAACAGGTTGAGTATCATCCTGCAAAATCCTTCCATCGCACGCCAGCAGCAAGCAGTAAGAGTGTGAGAGACTCCTGGTCAGACATGCTTGATTGGCATTGTGCCCCTCAAGCTTTAGGCCTCAGAGGACAAGGAAACAAACGTATCCAGTAAAAACTCACTATGGAAACAGTAGAAAGTCTGCCTTGTGAACCACTGTGTGTGGGAAGAGAAATAACAACAATTCACCTGGTGTGGATGAGCTTGGGAAAGGAGGAGGTCCTCCTTGTAAGTTTGCCCCTGGACCCGGCCATGGTGACCATTAGCAGGTCCAGGCAGCGAGTGGTTGAAGGGTGAGGTCATCTGACCCAACTGTCTGCCACTTGACTGCGGCTACACTCATGGTGAGGCCACCTTGGAGAGGGTGCATGGAGTGTCCACCACAACACTTCAGGCCTTCCGTGACCGGTAGACACCGTGGGAGCTGGGGTGCATCATCACCCCCAGGACGGCCATTTTGTTTTCATCAGTTAAGTTTTTTGTTTCATATCAGTGCCCCACAAGAGGCTATCACCCCTCTCATTTGAAGTTAATTTATTTATAATTTGTTTAATTGAAGAGGGACTGCTGGGACAGTAGGTAAGAGGCAGACTATATAATTCTGCTTTCTGTAATCAAACAGACTTTCAAGAAAAGGATTTACACCGCTTTTCATCCTCCACCATCTGGAATGGAATCCAATTTTCAGAGGAGAATCCTTGGGCCTATTCCTGAACCTGCCCAATTTGCCTGTATTCATTTAAAATGAAGGGAAATTTGATGGGTTCCCATTCTGCAATCTCCTCTCTTCCTTTCCTCCCTGTAGTTGACAAAGATGATGCCTCAAATCAAACATCAACCCCAATGTACCCTTTTTAACGGAGCACAATTGATTCCATTTGCATGCTCTGCACAAACTAATATTTTGTAAATGAATGAAGAAGAATGGACATTTTGAATCTTATCAAAGTCACGTACATGGATTATGTGAACATTGGAATTTTTGTCATCTGTCCCAACAAAAAGGTCTATAATCACACGCTTCCCAAATGTGCTGGTCATTTTCCCGATGACGGCCTCAAGCGTCCAATTTTGACCTAGGAGAAAGCACACACGCACACTGATGACAGCAAACTGGATGACCTGCAGTTCAGAGAATATTCCCTAACCCAGCCCAAAATGTAAATTCCCTGGAACAGGTTATAGGAAATCAGTCACTGATACGAACACAAACCAAACTGCAGATGCCGGGAGTATGAAATACTCAGCACGTCAGGCAGTACCTGAGGAGAAATAGAGTCAATATTTCAAGTTGATTCAGGCAAATTTCTCATCACAGTGAATATTGCAAGCGAGAACAAATGAGGTTAGGTGAGGCTTTCAACCCAAAGTTTGATGATAGCTGAGGAATACATCATTGGTAAAGACAGTGGAAGGAGAGTTCCGAAAGTCAATAATGGTTGGAGAGCAAATGGGCGGCAATGGATTGGACGTCGTCCATATACCTCTTCCGGGGTGGGGCTCTCCACCCCGCCGCACCAGGGGCGCGATTCTCCACTCCCCACGCCGGGTGGGAGAATGGCGGGAGGGCTGGGCGACTCATGACACAAGCCCCTGGCGCCCCCCCGCGATTCTCCAACCCCCCCCCCCCCCCCCCCCCCCCCCCCCGCTCGGAAGAATCGATGGTCACCGTTCTTAACGGCGACCGCCGATTCTCCGGACCGGATGGGCCGAGGGCCTGACGTTCCCGACCTGTTTACGCCAGCGGCAACCACACCTGGGCGCTGCCGTCGTGAACATGGGCGCAAAATGCTGGTTTGAAGCTTGTGAGGGGCGGAGAGGGGAGTGAGCACCACGGCCGTGCTTGGGAGGGGACTGGCCCGCGATTGGTGCCCACCGATCGTCGGGCCGGCGTCTCAAAGCGACGCACTCTTTCCCCTCCACGCCCCTCAAGATCAAGCCGTCACGCCTTGCGGGGCAGCGGAGGGGAAGACGGCAACCGCGCATGTGCGGGTTGGAGCCGTCAGCCGTCGTGACGTCAGCCGCGCATGCGCGGGTTGGAGCCGGCCAACCGGCGCATGCGCGGCTGACGTCACTTAGGCGCCGCTGTCGCATCATTCTCGGTGCGCCGCAAGCGTCAAGGCCCAGTAGCTGAGAGTTATGGAGCGCCCCCGGGGTGGAGAATCCCACCCCGGAAGAGGTATATAGAGAACGTCCAATCCATTGCCGCCCATTTGCTCTCCAACCATTATTGACTTACCTAGCCCCCCGGGTGGGGGTGAATAAGGTGCGAGGAGCAGCCTCTGAGGCCATCGTGAAACTCGGCCGAGTTCACGACGGCCTTCCCGATTTATCGCGGGAGCGGAGAATTCCGCCCCAGATTTCTGTTTCAGCACACCGGTGGGATGCTCCGTTTCGCCGGCTGGTCAATGGGGTTACCCATTGTGGGGCAGCCCTACACCGTCGGGAAAGACCCGGGATGCCGGCACAATGGAGCATCCCGACAGCGGAGAATCCAGGCCTCGATCTTTCCATTCCATTGTGTAATATAGGGGGAGATGAACACTTACGCATGATGCTATCTTAATAGAGATATCAGCTATTTTATTCAAACAGGTTAACATTGCCAACAAAATAACAAATAATAAAAATATTTTTGGATGAAGTATTTCCAAAGTGAGATTAATTGATCAGATTCTACAGTGCCTGTATGTGTGTGAGTAGTTCAATGACTGTCAGTGTAAAAGATATTCATTGCAAGTTGCAGATAGTTCCATATTCTCACTACACTCTGTGCAAATAAATTCCTCCTAAATTACTGAGTTGATCTTTTACAGACTGTCTGCTATTCATGCTGTCCTGGTTCCGCACTCAAACACAACTGAAAACCACACACCCGCATCTGCGCTATTTATCCCTGCATGATATTCAGGAGTTGTTTGTAATCATGTCTGCTCTTTTCCAGAGAATAATACTCCATCTTGCTTTATCCTGTCTGATTGTTACATTTTTTCCGTATGGTAATATCCTTATTTGCAGTATGGAGAACAGACCTGTACATTGTGCTCAAAAGTCCGACCTAATCAAGGTTGTACATAAACATAACCTTGCCCCTCTGCGTTTGTTTCCCCTAGAAATGCACTCCAGTTCTTGTTTGCAATCTTTATGGCTTGGTGCTACTTTTAGCCATTTATGCATCCATACTCCCCAATCACCGATTTTCCCTCTATCCCATTTCATGTCTTAGCCTGCAAGGAATGAGTAGCTTCCTTGTTTCTTCTACCACCTCACACTTTGCGATGGTCACTTTTATTTTTCATTGATCTGCCCAGTCTGCAAACGTGTTGAAGCCTTTCTGTACTTTCACACTGTATGTCCTGCATGTGATTCGTTACAAAGCCCTCAATGTTGGTATCAGCTTTAAAGTGTAATGACACGCCTACCAATTTCAGAGTCCAAATTATTTACATGCATGGCAATCTACAAAAGTCCCTGTGGTGGTATGATTAGCATAGCTGCCTGCCATTGGTGCAGAACACCGGCTTACCATTGGCCCTGGTCGGTCATGTGCCTCTCGACCGGTTGTTTGAGACCAGTCATGTGACGGCTCCCTGATTGACTCGTCTCGCGTTCAATTGATGGTACATCAGTCCCAATACAGGGAGCAGCAGCTGATTGCCACTTGGGTAACTGGCATGCGCTCATTGCTCAATTTGTCGCTGTGTGCTGTTCATTTTAACATGCAAGTACTTTGTTTCTTCAGCTGGGAAATTTTGATAAAACACGAAAGTGTCCCAAATATTGAAAAAACCACATTCTGATCTCACCATGTGTCTCATCCCAGTTGTCCGCTGCGACTGGCCACTCAAACACATCAGTCAGCATGCTAATTAATGGTGCTCCACCTTTGCTTTCAATTGCAGCTGAAGTACAAACAAGAGGAACCATTAGCACATTTCACAGGAAACATCAGAATGGTTGGATCAGTCTCGAGATCACCACTTACTTTGATTGGTGCATGACTTGTATAGTGTCTTTGCTTTCTGAATGGCTTCAGGATCTCCATTATCTGGCTTCTCGAGGACATCTAGAATCAGGAAGAGAAATAAATGGGCAAGGTAGCTCAGAGACAGTTCTAGTCAGTTTCTGTAAGAGTTTTTCCACAACCACTTAATGATATGCCGGTATTTCATTTAGATTCAGAATTATTGTCACGTGTACTGAAAAGTATTGGGCTCGATTCTCCGCCCCGCCACACCACATTTCTGACCCGAGCCGCCGGCGGGATCCTCCGTTATGCCAGCCGGTCAATGGAGTTTCCCATTTGTGGGGCAGCCCCACCTCATCAGGCAACCCCGGGCCCGGCAAAACGGCGAATCTCGCCAGCGGAGAATCCCGCCCATTGTTCTGCGTACAATCCAGACAGATTGTTCCATGCATGAGAAAAACATGGGGCATACGATTAATACACAATGTAAATACATAGACATAGACATCGGGTGAAACATACAGAGCATAGTGCTACAACTGTAGAGAAGGTCCGTAGAGAGATCAGTTCAGTCTATAAGAGGGCCATTCAGGAGTCTGGTAACAGCAGGGAAGAAGCTGCTTTTGAATCTGTTAGTGCGTGTTCTCAGACTTTTGTATCTCCTGCCTGATGGAAGAAGTTAGAAGAGAGAATAACCCAGGTGAGAGGGGTCTCTGAATATGATCAAGCATATCTGACCAAGATCATCCATGAACATGGTACCAGTAGGAACAGTAGCACACCATTCATCACTTTGTATCTGTTCCACCATTCAATCATAATGTGAATGGCCTGCAAATCAACTTGATTCACCAGCCTTCACTCGACGTCCCCTCATGTACCTCCCTGATAAAGTCAAGCACAATTATTCTCCAGGGTTTTCTCTCAGTCTTATCCAGCGAATTACTCATTAATTTCCTGGAAAATTGGCATCCCTACTTGGGTTGTATTGGTTTCTGCATGCCAGCTTCTAGTTCCGCTAGAATGAGCTTACTTGTGTTTAACAGCAGTACAACAGGCCTCAAGCACATTCACTGCATTCCAATACTGAATGCAAATACAAAGCAGTAAAAGTACGTCAGGACAGTTTAAAAACCACAGCTGCTGACAGATGGAATTTGGAAGCAATCCAGTTATGCAAGCTCTCCTAACAGGCTATAAATTTTGGGGTTAAAGAGAATGACCTTCAACTCCAATTCCTCTTGGGTCAATCCATGCTTTCAATACAAAGTGTTATCTATCACAGGCATCTTGGAAGTCAAGCAGGTCACAGAGCCATAATCGGTACTTCTGACATGGCAACGCACTTTGAGTTCACTTTAACCAAGTGTTGCGCATTACACAATTTAGGCTAACATAAGCTGAGGCCATTCATTTCAGCTGTGGCTCAGTGAGTACTACGATCATGCACAAATCTGAAATGGTCATTGGTTCAATTCCTACACTCATAACTGGAACATGTAATCCACATAGTGTCTCCTAGTGTGAGTATTGAGGAAGTCTCTCCTAATGTGAGTACTGAGTAAGTCTCTCCTAGTTTGATTACTGAGGGTTTCTCCTAGTGTGAGCACTGAGTGAGTCTCTCCCAGTGTGATTACTGAGGAAGTCTATCCTGGTGTGAGTACTGAGCGAGTCTCTCCTAGTTTGATTACTGAGGGTCTCTCCTAGTGTGAGCACTGAGTGAGTCTCTCCCAGTATGATTATTGAGGAAGTCTATCCTGGTGTGAGTACTGCGGGAGTCTCTCCTAGTGTGAGCACTGAGGGAGTTCTACAAAACTGCACAGTGCCAGTCGTTAACACTGCTGCCTCACAGCGCCAGGAACCCTGGGTCGATTCCAGCCTTGGGTCACTGTCTGTGTGAAGTTTGCACGTTTCCCCCGTGTCTGCATGGGTTTCCTCTGGGTGCTCCGGTTTCCTCCCACAATCCAAAGATGTGCATGTTAGGTGGATTTGCCATGCTAAATTGTCTCTTAGTGTCCAGGGATGTGGGGTTACGGAGATAGGGCGGGGGAGTGGTACCCGTTCAGAGTGTGTGTGCTGACTCAATGGGCTGAATGGCCTCCTTCTGCACTGTAAGGGTTCTATGGAGTGCAGTGCCATCTTTTCTAATGAGATTTCGTAGCAATTCCCTCCCCGTAAAATATACCACCGCACTATTACAAAGAAGAGGAAGATTATTATGGGCATTCTGGGCCAATATTTATGTCTCAACCGATATCTCCCCAAAATAGATGATGTAATCATTATCTCATAACTGCCTGTGGGACCTTGATGTCACAAATTGACCGCCACATTCAACAACCACATTTCAAAAACACTTCATTGGTTGCAAAGCAACTTAGGAGATCTTGAGGTCAAGAAAAGTCATTCTACTTTCCTTTCCTCAGGGAAGAATTCAAAACTAGGGGAGGAGAGTGGATGCTTAATAGCCTCCAACAGAGGCAATGGTCTCTGGCATTGGGACCTTCTGACCTATGTCCGTAACAGAAGGCATCCAGCTCCCTTGACGTCAGAAGAAAGAAATAAACTTACATAGAAACAATGCCAGTTGGAAAAGTACTAATTCGCTTTGTTCTCCTTTTCAACTCTTGGTTTGTAGCCCTGTAGGTTAAGACACCTCAATGACGGCTTCTGCCTCTACCATCCTTTCCACCCTCTGGTTATTGAACTCTCTACGAAGTGATTATGGATTCTTCAAATCCATTCAACCAAATTGCAATTAGTACACAGGCAGAATCCAACAAAATACGAGACAGGCACTAATAAACGTTCAGAATGGGTACATAATTGAGAAATTAATTTCAATCCAGATGAATGTAAGGGGACACAGATCAATAGGAAGAACAAGGAGGGGACTTCAGACTCCAAATGCGGGACAGGAGCAAAGGGATTTGGGGGTGCAGACATGCTAGTCATGAAAAGTAGCAACTCAGATCAACAAGGTCCTAATCAAAGAAAACAAAGCACTAGAGCTTATTGTTAGAGGGATAGAATTGAAAACCAGAGATGTTAGGCCACCCCAGGCTGTACACAGTCAATTCTAGCCCCACAGACCCCGAAGACCCAACATAAGTGAATTAACTCATTATTCATATGCAATTTGTGGAATCTTTGGCCCCTTGACTGCTCAATAGGTTATAGTTCCCAGTTCTAAAAGTTGAACACAATAACTGTTTACTTAGACCAGGAACAAAGTTGAAATATGGAATAACTGTAATAAAATAACAGCCAGCTAACTCCCCCCTTTTACCACCCCACCCTTTTCCAAACACACACACGGCAGATACACACAGAGGAAAGGAAAGGGGTAAAATGATAAGGATTAAAATAGAAAAATAGAGATGAGTGTCCTTGTTTCTGATCCTGACATCGTTATAGTCAGCTATCTTCCCAGGACGTAGAGTGTTGAAACCATCAGTTGGATTTACAATGAGAATCTTGTGGTAGTAACATTCAGTCAGAACTCCCAGGCTGGAGGATTTCCACTCTCACTTTTATTAACCTGGGCCTTCACTCAAAAGAACAGTCTCAGGCCTGTGTAATTCGCATTTGTTTCCAACTTCACCAGAATGACCAACAACTTGTATGAGGTAAGAACAGAGTTCCCCACACAAGATTTTACAAGGTTTTTTTTTAAACAACTGACCGGCCTGCAGCGGCTGCTGGACTGGATCCTCTTGCAGTTCAATCGGGCTGTGCAGAGAGAAAGGACTTTAATTTGAACATTTAGAGAGAGCCCATCAGGTCAGAGAGACAGAGATCAGGACAGTGGCCCTCCAACTTCTTGATCAAACCAAAACTAAAAAATAGATGGAGCCTTCCTTATCAGTTAAGAATGCAGCAATATAAACAGCTCATTGGCCACCAGCTAAGTCCATCAAGGTGTATCATCACTGTTGTCAGACCAAACAGCACATCTTGCTGGGGAATTCCTGTTTTAAAATTAAAGGTGGTGTCCATTTTAAAGGCATAGGCCCTATTAATTGTCCAGCTACAGAAATTGAAATAGCAGAATAACGGAAATTAAAAGGAAAGAACAAGGGACAGGCAGGGATTAACAGGAGGACCCTTACGACAGTTCTGGTCGTCATATTATAAAAAAGATACAGTAACAATAGGAAAAATAAATCTGGAAAATATTCACAAGGATGATACAAGGGCGACACGGCGGCACAGTGGTTAGCACTGCTGCCTCACAGCGCCAGAGACCTGGGTTCAATTCCAGCCTATGACTGTGTGGAGTTTGCACGTTCTTCCCATGTCTACGTGGGCTTCCTCCAGATGCTCCAGATTCCTCCCACAGTCCAAAGATATGCAGGCTAGGTGGATTGGCCATGCTGAATGGCCCCTGAATGTCCAGGAATATGCAGGTTAGAATAATGGGATGATGGAGATAGGGCAGAGTGGACACTGGTAAATGGGCAGAGTGCTCATTTGAAAGGTCGGTGCAGACCCAATGGGCCGAATGGTACCATTCTATTCAAACTCTTCTGGTCTACTAACTGCAACATGTTTTTGGAACAGTGAATGGTTTGCAGGCTCTGTCTCGGAGGTATACATTCACCTTTGAACCAAAAGGATATGAGGTTGGTGACCTTGTAACGGGAGCCCTCCCTATCCTGCCTACACTGATCCTTTCCTACAGTAGCAATTCATATTCACTACTACCCTGGACTCTGCCTCCCAGTAACTGTAATCCTGTAATGCCCAGGCCACGGAAGCTATTTGCTGGAAAACCTGCACGGTAGGGATTCTATTATAATAAATGAGTGGATAGACCTATCAGGAAAGACTGAACAGGCTTTGCTCATTTCTCCAGAAAAGAGAACGCTGAGGTATGACCTGTGAGAGGTGTTTCAGATAATGAAAGGGTTCGAAAGTGGAGACGTATAAATGATGTTCCTATCCACAGGGAAACCCAAAACTGGAGGTCACCAATATAAAATAGTCACCACTAAAACCAATGGAGATTTTGTGAAAAACCTCTTCAGCCCCGAGGGGGGCCTGAGAATATGGAACTTGTTACCACAAGGGGCAGCTGAGGTGAAAAGCACTGATGTATATAAAGGAAAGCTGGATAAACCTAAGGAACACACCAAGCTCACAACCTATGGGTGCCACAAAATGTGCGCGTGGACCATCTCACTCACACTGGCACAGAACGGTTGCACTAAACTCTCCTCAAAACCGGTGAACCGATCTCCTCACTGGTGCAAAATCGGACAAACTGCACCCTGGATACTGAAGGCGATCCTGTGAATTTGCAGCATTGTCGGCTGTACTCAGTCAAAGTACACAACCAGAGAATCCAGCAATGTTTCGACACCCTGTTATAAAAAAAATCTCTCAAGCTTAAGATGATTGCGCAAAAAAGGTTCTAATGTCAGCAAAAAAAAAAGCCTCACTTCAATTTGACATTTTAATCACCTGTACTTGCAAACGCTCTCACAGCTACAGCCGCTATTTTCATAGATTAAAAAGGCGCTGAGATATCGAGGACAGAGAAGGCTGCAGAGCCGGCTTGTAGTTCCCATAGCAACAAAAGAAGGGACAGGAAAGTAAGACTGTCGTTGTTGCAAAATTCCAAATATTGTTCCAATACATTTGCAGCTGTGCCTGGAAATGCATTTTCATCATGTGCCCCCATTTTTATTAGAGTCGGATGACGAGGGGTCTCCATGGACAATTCTGAAATGTTGGGTGACATTTAAAGTCTTCCTCCGTGTTGGGCTTCGGGGGGGGGGGGGTCTTCATTGGGGGGGTCTTCATTGGGGGGGGGGGGTCTTCATTGGGTGGGAAGATGTCGACTGGGGACTACGGCGCTTTCCCCTTCTACTCCGATTAAGTCAGTAGCAGGAAGGCTGTGGCCGGCCTCCGCTATGCATCCTCACCCCCCACCCACCCCACCGTTCACCCAACTCCCCCCGCCCCTTTACTGATAATAAAAGCTCTGAAATGAGCTCAAGGTCTCACCCTGCCGCCACCGATATTGACCCAGCAGTGGATGGGGTCTCAGCAGCGGGGAGCATGAAAAGGCAAACCCTGTCAAGGTCTCCTGTTGGCTTCTGGTGGGGCACCTGGCATTTGGGAGGCGGTGGTGTGAGGGGGGGGGGGGGGGGGGGGGGGGGGGGGGTGGTGTGAGGGGGGGGTGCGGGGGGAGTTCGCTGCGTGGCCACTTCTCTGCCCTGTCTGTCAACCCCTTCAATTCCCCCACGTCCCTACTCCATGATCCCTTTCCCGCCACTGCTCACCATGGCCTAGAGATCCCTCGGCAACCCTGGCTTTGGATCTGTGCCTTATCGGCAGCAGCCACCACATCCCCAGTGGAGCTGCTGGAGAATGACGAGCTGCTGGTCTCTGATTTGTTGGAAGCTCTCGACAGACGGGACCTCCATCCCTGGGCGAGTCTGTTGCCAGGGAAGGCCTGCTACTGGCCTGTTAGGTGCCTTACTAAGTTTTAAACTTCCCGAAAAGAGGCCACACAGGACTCTTGCTGGCTCTCCAACTGGCACCCACTTTAAATTTCACCTCTTGTATGCACTCAATGCAAGGAGGGATTTATGAAGGAAGAATAAAAGTCCTTGCATTGTGCCTTTAACTTTCGCAGCATGGTCAAATTGCTTTACAGCCAAGGAAGTACTTTTAAAGTGTCATCACCAATATAATATCGAAAAATTGGCAGTTAATTTATGTACAACAAGCTCACACAAGCGATAAGCAGATAAATAATTAGATCATCTGCTTTATCGTGTTCTCTGAGGGATAAACATTGACCGCGCACAAGAAAGAGCTCTCTTTATCCTCTTCGGAATAGGTGGATTGCCCATGCTAAATTGCACCCAGTGTCCAAATGTTTAGGTGGGGTTACGGGGACAGGGCAGGGGAGTGGGCCATATAGTGCGTACTCTGTAAATACCCTCCACTTACTTTTATTGGGGGATGTTGCTGTCGTTTTGGTCCAGCTTTCTTTTCGCTGTAATTCGTAGAGATTCTGGCCAAGATTTTTGTCACCAGTTTGGGGTCTTTAAAAATGGCCACCCACAGCTCCAGGGGTGGGGAGGGCGGAACGGGGTGAAACAGGAGTCCGGGCAAGAAACGCTGGAACGAGTGCAGAGGCTGCCGGGAGCAGAGGCGGGTTATGAATAAGGCCTGTCTTTGTGCTCTAACACTATATTTTAATAAATAAAAATACTAACAAAACATCCTTTCAGGCCTCGCCCATCACCATCCACCAACCCCCAACCACATACACACACACACACCCCCAATGCCCCATCCATGCTAACCCATGCCATTCCATACCCCCATGCACTCGCATAGCCCCCATACCCGATGCCAACTTGGTGCCAACTCATGCCAATCTATGACCCCCATCCACCACCCTTTGCCCTTACTTCCTCCATGCCAACTCACGTAGTATCCTTGACAGCTCCTTGACAGCTGTAACACTTTCTGGACAGGTTTTATTGGTTTAAAACTCCCTGGATAGCCATGACAGGTTTGACACTTTCTGGAAGGGGGAGAGTTTGGACTTTTCTTTTGGCTTTTCATCTAGCAAGTCCTGTTGAGCCTCCTAAAACTAACTGCTTCTAGCAGAGCTGTGAAAGCTGCATTCTCTCTCATTACCTATTTCCAAATGCAATCAAATTAGCTAAACTAAAACTTATTAATATTATTATTACTTGTTTCTTGTCTGGCATCCTAACAAAAATTGGGGTCGGGTCCGGTATACTAATAATCCCTTAAAACGTTTGTTTTCCTAACAAATAGCACTGATACATAGAAGGGGAAGCTCGAAATAGAATCGAATCAATTACAGTTAATGAAGGTGAAATGAATAGAAGGATATGTAGGCAGTGTTGAATGAAGTAATGATAATAATAATCTTTTATTGTCACAAGTGTGAAAAGGCCGTAGTCGCCACATTCCGGCGCCTGTTTGGGTAAGCTGTTACGGGAAATGAACCAGCACTGCTGGCCTTCTTCTGCATTACAAACCAGCTGTCTAGCCCACTGAGCTAAACCAGCCCAACCAACTTGGGTAAGAAATGGTTTGAATGGAGCATAAACATTGGCACAAACCCATCGTGCCTAATGGCCTGTTTCTGTGTTGTAAAGTTCAACATAATCTGATGTACTGAAACTTAACACAGTGATTCCACAGCAACACTCCATAATTCTCTTAATAAGAGTAAAGAGCACACATCGTCCAAAAGTACAGGCACTCTACATATTTTATGGTTTGTTCTGCAGGTGATAGACAACCAAGTCCTTCCAAGCAGTGAACGCTGCTGAGAAATTGCTGCTTAAGTTTGGAATTAACTGTTGTATTAGCATTCGAGATGTTGGATGACTAACAGAAAGCAGGAATAAACTCATTGTGGATCAGCTGGCAACTGCACAGTATGAGCTAAAGAGTATCACGTGAATGAATTCAGGTTCACCAATTGAAGAGGCAAACTCTAACTGACGAGTTCAATTTTTGTTCTTCGAGCCTTCAGCTGGAATACAATTTGCTTTGTCACAAGACTTGCAGTGTGAGATGATAATGGCCTTCCGAGGGCAAAGTCACATCGAGGACGCTAGTGAAGGAGGGAACAAGGGACCAACAGATTATTTCCTTGCCGAACAAGACTTGAGCACAGAGAAAGAAACAATGGACCAGCAGAGATGGAAATAGGCTGAAATAGAATCAAATCAATTACTGATACAGAAATAGAGAGAGAAAGATGTAGGGCAGCACGGCAGCACAGTGGTTGGCGCTGTTGCTTCACAGCACCAGGGTCCCGGGTTCGATTCCCAGCTTGGATCACTGTCTGTGCGGAGTCTGCACATTCTCCCCGTGTCTGCGTGGGTTTCCTCCGGGTGCTCCAGTTTCCTCCTACAAGTCCCAAAAGACGTGCTGTTAGGTGGATTGGACATTCTGAATTCTCCCTCTGTGAACCTGAACAGGCGCCGGAGTGTGGCGACTGGGGGCCTTTCACAGTAATTTTATTGCAGTGCTAATGTAAGACTACTTGTGACAATAATAAAGATTATTATTATAATTTGGTCTCTGATTGTACCATTGCCTTATAGCTTAGATAGATTAACATTTTGTGTTGTAGAAGCCAGCAATCAAAAGAAAAATCACAAGAAGGAGTTAATTGATTTGTTCAAATTAGTTTCATCATTTTGTTTTAATGCGTTAAGTTTTCTATTGTGCATATAATTCAATTGCCAATAGGTATATTAAGGAAACATGTTTGTACTTTACGGAACCCTCTAATGGACGAGTAAGTGTCTTCCAGTCATGAGATTATAAACCTGGAACAGATTTTCCTGTCAACTTTCAATAGTTGGAAGATTGGCCTTGAACAGTCACCAGCCAGTCAAAGGATTACTGTTGATGATTAAACACTAGGAGCTTCACCTCCCCCAAGATTGGGATGAGTTTCAGAGTTTCAAAGTTCACTTCAGAAGGACTCTGTGGAATGAAGGACCTAAAGTAAAATTACTGACAATCTAATGGTCATTTGTTGTGAAAATGGCTGATTTATCATCGCTGACTCAATTAAGCATGGGTTGTAGAGTAAAGGGTCACCATCAGAAGCTTACTTCCTGCTGATGCAATGGTGATGGTGTTCAATCCAGGCATTTATGACCTGTCCCGCTGGCTGGAGAGATAGTGAGAGACCGCGCGGGGTGGGATTCTCCGCCGGCAGGATGCTCCGTTTTGCTGGCAGCCTGGGGGTTTCCCGACGGCGTGGGGCTACCCCACAATGGGAAACCCCAGTGACCAGCCAGCATAACGCAGCATGTCACCGGCGGGGTGAAACAGCAATGTGGCGCGGCGGGGTGGAGAATTCAGCCCATGCCTCCTCCTCGAAGCAACGCACGCTGTATTAAGTGCTGATCAGTCAAGTCAGTCGGTGGTAGATGGCCTTCCCCGAAATCAAGGACTCAGGGAGGGGGAGGGGGCAGCGGTCCCATCATCGAGAGGTACCAGCCAATCAGAGGCCAGAATCTGGACATTGCAGGCAGCACCAGCAGAAGCTGTGGCAGCTGCTGGAATTCCACCTACCACAGGCCCCAGGATCAATGTGAAACCCAGGCCCTGGGAGGGAGGGGTCATGGGACTGGGGGGGGGGGGGGGGGGGGTCATGGGACTGGGGGGGAGGGGTCATGGGACTGGGGGGGGAGGGGTCATGGGACTGGGGGGGGAGGGGTCATGGGATTGGGGGGGAGGGGTCATGGGATAGGGGGGGGGTGGTCGGCAGCAAATGCAGTGAGGCTTCATTCACCAGCATTCCCCCCCTCTGATGCCGAGACCCTCGATCACGTACTGAATATCTGACGACTAAGTCCATCGGGAGCCCACAAACAGAGCTGGATTTAATCAGGTCAGAGGTGGGAAGAGAGCAGGATCTCCACCTGGCACTCTCCCACAGGGGAGTACATTTTCTCTGTAAAGATGTTCGTCAACAGGCTTGTAGGTCCCTCCCATCTTGAATAGAGGAGTTACATTTACTATTTTCCAATCTGATGGGACGTTTCCAGAATCTCGGCAATTTTGGAAAATGACAACATATGCATCTATCTGAGCATCCACTTCCTTTAAGATACAGGTATTCATGGCTTGGGCATTTGTCAGCCTTTAGTTCTAATAGTTTTTTCAGTAGCTTTTCCCTGGTGATTATAACTGATTTAAATTCCTCCCTCCCTTTCACCTCGCGATTTAATGCACAACCATGTACACAGAAACCCTCCACAAATGTTGTACATCCATCTACACAACATATTCCATTATCCTCAGTCATCAATCACTTCTTGTCCTCCTTGTCGAAGGGATCACAGAACACCATGAAGAGGCACAGAGCCAGAGGTGGCCCTCTAGCCATCTCCACATTTGTAGCTGCATCAGTGCTGCTGATAAGTTGAGTCTTGGCATTCCTGTTCGTTGGACATGGGGAGATGGGTGGTTGGGAAGGGAATCTCTCAGCTACACAGTGACAAAATTTGTATAACATAGCCACAAGGCACAGAAAACAGACACAAGTTGTAATTGCAAAAATGGTGGAGGTGGCTGGAATCCAGAAGTATCTACCCCGAACATGGCACCTACCAGGTCCAGACTTTGCAGAGTTCTTTGGAGAAGTGGGGGAGCCTTTTGGAAAGGTAGGGTACACTGTTGGATATGATCCCAGGACATCAATGGGTGCCCTTTTGGAAAGATAAGCCACCCATTTAGAGAGGTAAGGTGCTCTTTGGTATTGTTAAAAGTGGACATGAGTGTGCGTACAAAGTGCATAGGCTCATTGAATCTGCCAAGAAGAACTGGCAAAAGTGGCAAAAGCAACTGTAAAGCTGTCAAGGCATTTAAAACTCCTCACCTATGAATCTTTGAATAAAACTGTAAAGTGTTTCTAAAAAAAAACATTGCTTGCTGTTTCACTTTGTTCACATATTTATCATTACTGGATTTGTGCTGCCCCACGGAGGTCAACCAGGAAATGGCGGTTGACCAACAATTACTTGGCACATGATCTAGACCCATCGCAGGCAGAAGCTCACTCTCAAGCAAAGTAGGAGGCCTCCTTAGATTGCTGCAGAGGGGGAGCTTTCGGACTCGGTGGGGGGTGGGGCAGGTGAAGGGGGGTGGCAAGGGAGTCATAACACTCATGAGGGCCTCCCCATGTGACCAGTGGAGTAAGGGCGATGGCCCACTCAGCTGGAGTTGTAAAACCAAGATAAAAAAGTAATAAAAAGAGCTAAGGTGAATTGTGAAGGAAAGCTAGCACAAAATATCAAATAGGATAACAAAAGCTTCTTTAAGTGCATAAAAGGGAAGAGAGTGAATGTTGGTGCCTTGGAGGATGAGACCGGGAAGTTAATAGTGGGGAACACAGAAATGGCGGAGATGCTAAATCATCATTTTGTCTCAGTTTTAACAGTGGAGTATACTAGTACCATCCCTATAAAAACGGGTAATTAAGAGGTAATAGAAAGGTAAAACTAAGAACAATCAGCATCAATAGAGAAACAGTGCTTGACAAACTATTGGGATTGAAGGCACACAAGTCCCCTGATGGCCGACATCTTAGGGTATTACAGGAAGTGGCAGTGAAGATAATGGACCCATTGGTTTTGATATTCCAAAATTCCCTTCATGCGAAAGGTTCCAGTGGATTGGAAAAATGCTAACGTAATGCACTTATTCAAAAAGGAAGGGAGGCAGAAGATAGGAAATTACAGACCAGTTAGTTTAACATCTGTTGTTGGGAAATTGTTAGTATCCATTATTAAGGAAGTAACATCAGGACATTTGGAAAGTCAAAACTCAATCCATCAGAGTCAGCTTGGTTTTATGAAGGATAAATCATGTTTGACAAATTTTCTAGAGTTCTTCAAGGATGTAACAAGCCAAGTAGATAATGGGGATTCCGTAGATGTGGTGTACCCAGACGTCCGGAAGGCATTTCCTGCACTGAAGGTTATTACACAAGGTCAGATCACATGACATTTGGGGTAAGTTATTAGCTTGGATAGAAGCCTAGCTGACAGGCAGAAGACGGAGAGTTGGGATAAATTGTATTTTTCTGGATGGCAAGATGGAGGAACAGGGTTTGGTCCTTGGGCCCCAACTCTTTCCAATCTACATTAACGACTTGGATATAGGGCTAGAAGGTTCTATAGCCACATTTGGAGGTGACACTAAAATAGGTGGGACAGTAAATTGCAATGAGGAAATAAGAACCTTACAAATGAATATAGCTAAGTTAGGAGAGTGGGCAAAAATTTGGCAGATGGAGTTTAACGTTGATAAGTGTGAGGTCACCCATTTTGGTCGGAAAAATGAAAAGGCAATTTATTATCTAAATGGGGAGAGACTTTGGGGTTCTCCGTTGCAGAGGGATCTGGGTGTCTTTGTGCATGAGTCGCAGGAAACTAGCATGCAGTTACAGCAGGTAGTAAAGAAAGCAAATGGAATTTTGAATTAGAGTATAAAGATAAGGAAGTGTTATTGCAACTGTACAAGGCATTGTTGAGATCGCACCTGGAGTATTGTATACAGTTTTGATCCCCTTATTTGAGAAAAGATGTCATGACATTGGAGGCAATTCAGGGGAGGCTTACTAGATTGATTCCAGAGATGAGGGGCGCGATTCTCTGCACCCCACGCTGGGTGGGAGAACGCGGGAGGGCTGGGCGAATCACGCCATGCCGCCCTGGCCCCCCCGCGATTCTCCCACCCCCCCAAAATGTGTGTCGCGTTTTGCGACAGGCCGCTCGGAGAATCGCCGCTCGCCGTTTCTCATGGCGACCGGAGGTTCTCCGGCCCGGATGGGCTGAGCTGCCTGCCGAACCCGACCGGTTCACGCCGGTGCCAACCACACCTGGTCGTTGCCGGCGTGAACAGCGCGCAACCGGCGTGTGTGGGGCCTGTGGGGGGCAGAGGGAGGATCGAGCACCACGGGTGTGCTCAGGAGATGTCTGGCCCGCGATCGATGCCCACCGATCGTCGGGCCGGCGTCTCTAAAAGACGCACTCTTTTCCCTCCGCCATCCCGCAAGATCAATCCGCCATGTCTTGCGGGGCAGCGGAGGGGAAGACAGCAACCACGCATGCGCAGGTTGGCGCCGACCAACCTGCGCATGCGCGGCTGACGTCACTTAGGCGCCGCCAGTCGCGTCATTCCCGCCGCGCCGCTTTGACGCGTCAAGGCCGGGCGCTCGGAATTCACGCGCCGCCGCTCCTAGCCCCCTGGGGGGGGAGAATAGGGGGCGAGGAGCGGCCTCCGACGCCGGAGTGAAGCACTCCGGGTTTCACTCCGGCGTCGGCTGTTTGTCTCCCTTTGGGAGAATTGCTCCCGAGAGGTTGGTTTAATGAAGAGGGATTGAGCAGTTTAGGCCTATTCTCTCTAGAATTTAGAATAAATGAAATGAAATGAAAATCGCTTATTGTCACAAGTAGGCTTCAAATGAAGTTACTGTGAAAAACCCCTAGTCACCACATTCCGGCGCCTGTTTGGGGAGGCTGGTACGGGAATTGAACCGTGCTGCTGGCCTGCCTTGGTCTGCTTTCAAAGCCAGCGATTTAGCCCTCTGCTAAACCAGCCCCAGAATGAGGGGAGATCACATTGAGGTATATCAGATGATAAAAGGTATTGACAAAGTAGACGTGGAGTGGATGCTTCTTCTTGTGGGGTATTCTAGAACGAGAGCTCATAGCCTTGGAATAAGGGGTAGCAAATAGATTTGAGGAGAAATGACTTCTCCCAAAAGGTCGTGAATCTGTGGAATTCGCTAACCCTGGGAGCGGTGGATGCTGGGACAGTGAGTAGATTTAAGGAGGAGTTGGACAGATGTTTAATTAGTAATGGGTTGAAGGGTTATGGAGAACGGGCAGGACGATGGAGTTGAGGCCATGATGAGATCAGCCATGTTTGTATTGTAAGAAGTCTTACAACACCAGGTTAAAGTCCAACAGGTTCGTTTCAAACACTAGCTTTTGGAGCACTGCTCCTTCCTCAGGTGAATGAAGAGGCATGTTCCAGAAACATATATATAGACAAATTAAAAGATGCCAGACAATGCTTAGAATGCGAGCATTTGCAGGTAATTAAGTCTTTACAGAGAGTCATTGGACTCTCCAACGCATCATTGGAGTGTCCGCCCTGAGTAAAATGCCCAGGAACCTGAACGTTCGGGGCCTTAAATTCTGAGGGGTCTCGAAAAGGATGTTTTGTAGAGGATGTTTCCCCCATTGGGAAATCAAGAACCAGGGGGTTGAGTTTGAAAATAAGAGCGCTCCTATTTAAGAGAGATATAAGGAGGAATGTCTTTCCTCATGAATCATTGGAATCCTAACCCCACAAAGCAATGGAGGCTGGGTCATTGAATATATTCCAGGCTGAGATAGGTAAATATGTATCTACAAAGTACTCACAGGTTATGCGGGATAGGCAGCAAAGTGGAGTTAAGACCACAATCAGCTTAGCCATGATCTCATTGACTAAGAGAGCAGATTGGAGGACCGAACTGGCCTACTCCTCCTATTTCTAATGTTACACCCTTCTAACTATGCACGTTCCATGCCTTGGCTCATGATTGTTTAAGAGTTGTGCTGTACTTTTCAAATTCAGCATTTGTTGTTCCCCCTCACTGTTACCCCCCCTCCCCCCATACCCCATTGTTTCTAGTTGCCCTTTGACACACTGCTCATCTTTGTTCTGCCATTCACACATTCTGATCTCTTTACCTGCCACTTCCAGCACCCTTCTTAGCCTTAATCACCCCCATTTACGTTCTTTTCGTCTTTGTCAATCGCCACCTATCGCTGGCCCCCTATCCATCCCCACCTCCCCATGCCCTCCCCACCCACCTCAGTATAAATGTGACCCTATTTCCATTCCCTCCGGTTCTAACAGTTCTGGTCACAATATTATATGAAGGATGTGGAAGCTTTGGAAAGGGTTCAGAGGAGATTTACTAGGATGTTGCCTGGTATGGAGGGAAGGTCTTACGAGGAAAGGCTCAGGGACTTGAGGTTGTTTTCGTTAGAGAGGAGAAGGCTGAGAGGTGACTTAATAGAGACATATAAGATAGTCAGAGGGTTAGATAGGGTGGACAGTGAGAGTCTTTTTCCTCGGATGGTGATGACCAACACGAGGGGACATAGCTTTAAATTGAGCGGTGGTAGATATAGGACAGATGTCAGAGGCAGTTTCTTTACTCAGAGAGTAGTAGGGGTGTGGAACGACCTGCCTGCAACAGTAGTAGACTCGCCAAATTTAAGAGCATTTAAGTGGTCACTGGATAGACATATGGATGAAAATGGAATAGTGTAGGTCAGATAGGCTTCAGATGGTTTAACGGGTCGGCGCAACATTGAGGGCCGAAGGGCCCGTACTGCGCTGTAATGTTCTATGTTCTAACAAAGAGTCATCCAGACTCAAAACGTTAGCTCCCTTCTCTCTGTCAGACCTGCTGAGATTGACCAGTATTTTCTGTTCTTGTTACAAATTCAGGATTGCTTTCAACTACCTGAAAGTACAAAAGTAAATATATATATTTGAAGCGAAAAGACTTACAGAGTTACAGGGAAAGAGAAGGGAACTGGGATCCTATGGATAGCTTTAAACAAAGGCCAGGTCCAAGCAGAACAGGCCAATCGGTTGCCTTCGGTGCTGTAACACTCTATGATTGTATAGAAATACAATATTGTCCATAAATATTTCACTGCAAAGTGAAAGACCCACATCTTCCCTTGACGATAGTGCTGTGCTTGGCTGAAATGCTCCGATACTTGATTCCAGTGACTGAAATTACATTTTCATTGAATGTGCTCGCACCAGCTGAATGTATCCACTGACCAGTTCTCGCATTAAGCAGTTCCTACACAGCCTGCAAACAAATGCTAAAAATAATTCAATTGGATAGCAACACCTGCCACCTCATCACAGTTTATGGTTCTCCGGGTCAAACGCGAAAGCGAAAATGCCGTTGGAGCTAAAATAACAAAGATACAGCAAATGCAACCGGGGCTGAAAATAGAACTAAATTGCATCCACCGCTGATTACAGAAAATGCTTATTGTACCTCACTGAATAGGTTTGTGTAGATTGAGCTGATGGAATTTAGAGGAACGCAAGGTGATCTCACGGAAATTCAACAGGATTTTGAGAGGACGCAACAAGGTAAATGTTGAGTGTTTTCTTTTCTCCTGGCTGATGAGTCTCGAGCCAGGGGACATAGTCTCAGGGCCGGGGGTCAATCATTTGGGACTGAGATAAGAGGAAATTGCTTTACTCGGAGGGTTGCAAACATTTGGCATCCTCTATCCCAGAGGCCCCAGTTGTCAAGCATATTCAAGACAGAGGTCGATAGATTTTGGGGTAATAAGGGAATTAAGGAATAGGGGAGACTGCCCAAAAGGTGGAATTGAGAGAGAAGACCATCCATGATCTTATCGAATGGTGGAGTAGGATTCAAAGGCCATCTGGCATCTTCCAGCTCCTAATTCTTATGTTTATAAAAGTAATGTGAGGAGAGTTCTTTTTACTTGCAAATTTATTATCCGATCTTTGAAACATTTGGGTTCATTAATTTTCATGGACCATTCTCCTGGTGAAGTGTTTGGAAAACATTTGCACATCCAATCAATGGCATGACTCAAAACATGTCACTGGTTCACTCACGCACGGCATCAGTAACATGAGAACGGGGAATATATTTTTCTCTTTGAGATGTGATTCTGTGATTGGACAACATTTTCTAAATAATCCTCGGTGTGCTAAAAATTATGCTGATCGCAAATTTAAGATTGCCACCCTGGCACATTTGCATGTGGAAGCTACAGTATTAATACGCAGAGACCTGTTCTTTGCAGACAGAAAGAACATTTGCACACATTGCGCCTGTTTCACCTGAACAAAACAAGCAATAGCCATTCGCTGGTTCATTCCTCAGGGCAATGCCTTGCCCAATCAGAGTCAAGCTGCCTGGTTTAAATTTTCAAATAATACCTGGTAGTTAACTGTCAGTCACCATTACCTGGCCCATTCTCTATGGCAGCACCACAACCAATCAGCATGCACTTGCCAACCAATTGGCACTCTCTTCTCATAGAGTATAAAGTTGTCATTTCCTCTCACTTGAGATTGTCCT
Organism: Scyliorhinus canicula; assembly: GCF_902713615.1. Lineage (NCBI taxonomy): Eukaryota > Metazoa > Chordata > Chondrichthyes > Carcharhiniformes > Scyliorhinidae > Scyliorhinus > Scyliorhinus canicula. Next base: position 151,277,411 of record NC_052158.1, on the reverse strand, counting down.
GTTCAGTGCAACATGAACAGCTTTAATAACATGTCCTTTTTTGGCTATATTCATTTTCCATGTTTTCCATCATCTACATCATGGGCGGGATCCTCCGATCCCCCAGCCGCGTGTTTCTCGGCAGCGCATTGTTCGCTGGTGGCGGGATTCTCTCTTCCCGCCATATATTAATGGGATTTCCCATTGAAGCCATCCCACGCCGCCGGGAAACCCACAGGCGGGGGTGTGCTGCCAGCGGGAAACGGGAATCCTAACGGGTGGAGAATTCTGGCCCATATTCCAAAAGTATCACTTTGAAAGAAAAGAGCCGAGAAAGGCCGTTACTTTGTATTTGGCTTTTCTGACCTGGAGCTATAAACTTCTTCCAATTTCCAATTTTCAATCATGTCCAAACAAGGAACAATTGAACTATGGTTGATATCAGGCAATGTATATTTTCAGCAATTAGACAAAGTGACCTTTAAGGAGCAGAGCATTGCTTCATCTGTTCAGCAATTGAATGATATATTGTGTGTTGAATGGGATAAAAATGTTCTCATCTGTCAGCTTTATAATTACTTTCATACCCAGGCCTATTCTGCCAGTTTATTAAACTCAGGGTTCCCTCTTAATTTATTATTCTATTAAAATGAACTGAATTTATCGTGTTGCATTTCGCAGACATTCAGTTACAACTAAATAATCACACTTTCATCGATCTGTCAATTCACATATTCACATAGAATTTGCAGAAGGAGACCATTTGGCCCATTGAGTCTGCACCGGCCCTTGGAAAGAGGACCCCGTTTCAGCCCACACTTCCAACCTATCTCCATAACCCCACCGAACCTTTATTGGACACTAAGTGCAATTTATCATGGCCAATCCACCTAACCTGCACGTCTTTGGACTGTGGGAGGAAACCGGAGCACCCGGAGGAAACCCACACACACACGGGGAGGACGTGCAGACTCCGCACAGACAGTGACCCAAGCCGGGAATCGAACCTGGGACCCTGGAGTTGTGAAGCAACTGTGCTAATCACTGTGATACCACTGAAATTTTGTAAAGGAGACAGTTTTCAATTATGTGAGTCATTGATTGGGGGGGGGGGGGGGGGGGGAAATATCGTCCGGGTGTCCAACAGGCCCTACGTGTGCAATTTGCTGCACAATGGCCTTGGGCAGTGAGGAGTTCCCAATGTTGATGTGGAGGTTTAAGCTGGGTGGGCGGACTGTGGGATCTGTGATGAGGAAATTATTTTCAGTGGTAGAGTGATGGGTCCATTCCTTATGGCTCTGCTGTTACTCCTTGGCATAGCCGTCATGTCCATGCAGGCTGGAGTGATGGGAGGCGAGCAGCAGCTGGATAGGTAAGCTCCCTGTATGGCGGCAGGCTTGTGTTAACGTTAACCTTCTCCAGGAGCTTTCTTTTTACAATCTCCGTCCTCATGTGAGGGGACGTGATGGTGATCAGGACTGGGAGCGAGAATTTGAGTTCACCAGAAGGTATCCAAGATGATCCGCATTGTTCTGTTGAGCTGGATATTGCATTAAAATACTGCCTTTGACATAGTAACACAGCTCAAGGCAGTTCACATTATCTGACAATGAACGAGTTACATTAGATACATGGACAAGTAGCTAAAAGGCTGGACAAAGAGATAGGTTTAAATGAGCGCTGTAGGCAAGGAAGGAGAGGTAGAGAGGTTGAGGGAGGGATTTTCCGAAGTTAGAGATTCGACATGTCCTCCATTTGTGGGGTGATGCAAATCAAAGGAACAAGGGGCGCAATTCTCCCATATGGGGAGAAATCGTAAGGCTGGCGTCAAATCCGGGCGGGTTTGACGCCAGCCCCCCCCTTCCCGACCGGGAACCGATTCTGGTCCCCGGTTGGGGCTAGCATCCCGACGCCGTAAACTCCGGCATCGCGGGCTTAATGAATTTCGTTAAGCCCGCTTGCCAGAGTTAGCGCCGGCTGACGCGTCATATGACGTCAGCCGCGCATGCGCGGATTGGAAGACTCCAACCCGCGCATACGCGGATGACGTCATCGCGCATTTGCGCGAAACCCGCGCATGCGCGGGCCGGGATGCCCCTCAGCCGCCCCGCGAATGGATACTGCGGGGCGGCGGAAGGACAAAGAGTGCGCGGGCATCGGGCCCGCTGCCCGCGATCGGTGGGCACTGATCGCGGGCCCATGGTACTGCCGTGCCAATCGGTGCCATGGTTTTAAAAATCGACAGTTTACGGCGGTTTTTACGAACGGCCAGACCAGGTGTGTTTGCCGTTTGTAAAAACAGCCGTAAAGGGCTGGGAACTCGGCACATTCATCAGCTGAGAATCGCTGCCGGCCGTAAAAAAACGGCGGCAGCGATTCGTATCGGGAGTCGGGCGTGGGGGGGGGGAGAATAGCGGGAGGGCGTCGGAACAGCGTGGCCGTAAAATTTTACGAGCCACACTATTCCCCGCACCGTCGGGAGTGCGGAGAATCGCGCCCATGGTGTGGTGTTTCCCGAGCTGCCAGGTTGCACTGCAGTACATTGTGCTTTCCGTTCCTGCACTCCGATGAAATGCTCTGCACACAGAATGGTTTTTACTCTGCAAACTTGTAGGGGAAGATTTTGCGCCTGCATTCGTCTAGAGTGTAAACGGGGACATGGGCGCAAAATCCTCGCGGGAATCGGGAAACGAGATTCCCGTCGCTGAGATCTCGTTTCCCGATTTTCCCTGCCACTCGCTTATGACATAATATTATTCACAGGCTTCCCCCTTATTGAGTACTCACAGCTCCCTGAGGTGACATTGGCAAGGTTTACGTCAGCTTCATAAAGATGGGGAACAGTCGAGGGGGTCCCACTGAGGGTGCTGAGATAAGTATAATTCTCTGGAGGGAGAGAGGAAAATGCCGGGGGAGAGCTCTGACACTGCCCCCTGGCGCTAACACTTGGCACTCCCCCTGTCGCTGCCACTTGGCACTGTCCCCTGGCACATTCTGGCATTGCCAGGCTGGCATATTTTGGCATAATCATGCCAAAATGGAAGTCACAACCTGCGCCAGGGGGAAGTGCTGGGGCGGGAACTCTAGGGAGTCCCATTGGGAGGGTTAGTGTGGTGGGGGAAAAGGGCCGTTACCTTTGATGGAGGGGGGGGGGGGGGGGGTGGGCGGCGCTTGGCAGTGAGGAGGTAACTGGCAATGGGGTGGGGTGCCCATTATACCACTGCTGTGAGTAGGGTTGGCAGGAGTGAGAGGTCCCCCCCCCCCGATACTTCTGCAGCAGTGGATGGGTACGGGGAGAGAGCCCCTGAAACCTTAAGGCGAGGGAGCGGGGCACAGGTGGGGCAATGGGGAGTTTAAACTTATTGTTGATTCGGGTGCCCTCCAAAGATGGTGCCTCAATCTCTGTGGCGCCGAGCTTGCCGGCTCTGTCAGGCCTCGACCTGCCAATCTGATGGCGTAAATCACATCCCAGGATTTTCTTTTGTCAGAGTGGCTGAAGATCGTGGCAGTGCATCTGGAGAGATACGTGTCGGTTTTCAGTCCGTGCCTGGCATTCCGACAGATTATGGGAAAATTCCCTTTGCAATGTCGATGGAAGAAATCTTCCACAGGGAGGCGGTCATGTCTGGGCAGCACCTTGGCAGTGTCCTATCACTGGCTGGGCACTACCCTCTGTCACTGCCAGGGTGCTGCCTAGACATGACCACCTCCCCATGGGGGCTGTACTTAACATGTACACCCCCGGCATGGTCGCTTTGCCTGGTTCGCATTGCTCCAGACCTGCGGGGAAATCCAAATACAGAGGAGGAGTGGTGGGGGTCACACTACAGTGGGAATGATACAGATGGGAAGTAGGGGATGATCATGTGGTGAGACCTCACTGGCGAGAATCTTGATTTGGGCTCTTGGAAGATTTTGAGCCCCTGTCCCCAGTTGCACTCACGCCAAATTCCCTGCCAACTTTTCAGCTCGTGTCGGCAGAATGTTTTTTTCCCATCTGCACAGACTTCTTGCTGCCGTTCTATACAGCAAAGCACACGATTCAGCAGATACCTCCAGCTTTGGAGACACATTAAAAGGATGATTTATTATTCTGCTTTATGCTTCCAGCTAGGATTTCCTTGTGATCCATCTTTGAACATAACACTGTTACCAGGGCACAGTGTCAGAGATGGCTGTAACATTGCCTATGACAACCAATTTAAGATCTTCAATCAGGCTTGCAGTGCGGCGCATTTGTGCGTACTGTTAGCTGTATATATTAATACACGGGGCCCTGTTCTTTGCAGACAGAAAAAACGTGTACTAACATTGTGTCGATTTCAGCTAAACAAAATAAGTGACAGCCATTCACTAGTTCATTCCCCAGGGCAACGCTTTGACCAATCAGAGCTTCCTGGTTTAAATTTCAACTATGCTTGGCAGTTAACTGTTGGTCGCCATTAATTGGTGCATTCTCCATTGCAAAACTTCTACCAATCAGAGTCCACTTGCCAACCAATCATCACTCCTTTCTCATACAGTATAAATTAGTTGTTTTCCCTTCCATGGTATTCTTGCGAATTATCCTAATAAGCGTAAGACAAAAAGCTTCAACAAAAAATGTCTCCTTTTTCCACGATACTCAAGGAATTTAAATTGTATTAAATAGAATCTAGTGTACAAAAATAAACAAATAGGTAAAGGATAATGAGCTAAAAAACTAAATTATATCTGTAACTGTAGATAAAATTTAAACCAAAATGGGACGGCTGACAATTAATAGCTGCAATTTCTGCTCATGTGAACCTCAGGATGCTTCATGTGCCATGTGTGCAGAAATGTGTGCAGAAATGTGTGCAGAAAAGTGTGCAGAAAAGTGTGCAGAAAGGTGTGCAGAAAAGTGTGCAGAAAGGTGTGCAGAAAAGTGTGCAGAAAGGCGTGCAGAAAAGTGTGCAGAAAGGTGTGCAGAAAAGTGTGCAGAAAAGTGTGCAGAAAAGTGTGCAAAAATGTGTGTAGAAATGTGTGCAGAAAGGTGTGCAGAAAAGTGTGCAGAAACGTGTGCAGAAATGGTCTCCAGTTGCTTGATCTTCAGCTACTGGGTGTTTCTGAGCTTGAGGAGAAGCTAGAGTCACTGAAGGGAATATGGCAAATTGAGGATTTCCTGGAGTGCACGTTCCATCAAGCAATCATCCTGCAACAGCACTATCTGTGTAAGCGAGTGGTCATCCAGCAAGATAGGAAGGGATAGGCAGTGCAGGAATTCTTCCGGAGTGTGACACACTCAAGTGGATTTTCAGTATTAATTACTAATGAGGGTGATGACAGCTTGGGTGAGTGCAGTTCAGAGAATATCCACTGCGTTAAGCAGCAATTGACAACACAGGGGAACACCGCAACTTGTAGAAATTAAGTAGAGTATAGGAAGCGGCAGGAATCCAACTTCAGGCAGAGCAAAAAAGGGGACAACAAGAAGGGCGGTCAACGCAGGAGTGTGGGTGTTGTACCTAAATGCGCGCAGTATACAAAACAAGCTAAATGAGCTTATTGCACACATTGAAATTGACAGGTACAATGTTGTGGGCATCACAGAGACGTGGCTGCAAGGGGATCTGGGCTGGGATCTAAATATCCAAGGATATGTGTCCTATCAAAAGAACAGGCAAATGGGCAGAGGGGATGGGGTTGCATTGTTCATAAGAAATGAAATTAAATCGATAGCAAGAAGTGATATAGGGTCGGAAAGCTTAGGATCTGTGTGGGTAGAGTTGAGGAATCGCAAATGAAAAAGTACCCTGATAGGAGATATGTACAGGCCCCCTGGCAGTAGTCCAGATATGGGGCAGAAAATAAACCGGAAGATAGATATAAGAAAAGGCAATATTACAATAATCATGGGGGACTTCAATGTGCAGGTGGACTGGAGAAATCAGGTTGGTAGCGGATCCCAAGGAAAGAAATTTGTGGAATGTCTACGTGATGGATTTTAGGGACAGTTTGGGGCAGAGCCCACGGGGGGACAAGCAATTCTGGATTTGGTGATGTGTAATGAGGCAGACTTGATGCGGGAACTTAAGGTGAAAGAACCCTGAGGGAGTAGTGACCACAATATGATAGAATTCACTTTGCAGTTAAGAGGGAGAAGCTGGAATCAGATGTAACGGTTTTACAATTGAATAAAGGTAACTACAAAGACATGAAGGAGCAGCTGGCCAGAGTTGATTGGAAGGGGAGCCTAGCAAGAAAGACAGTGGAACAGCAATGGCAGGGGTTTGGGGCAGATTGTTCAGGAGAAACAACAGAAATTCATCCCAATGAGAAGGAAACACACAAAGGGGTGGCTAAGGCATCCATGGCTGACGAGTGAAGCCAAGGACAGCATAAAAACAAAGGAAAAAGCACACAAGGTGGCAAGGATTTGTGGGAAGCCAGAGGATTGGGAGGCCTTTAAAAGCAAGCAGATTACAACTAAAAAGCAATAAAGGGGAGAAGATGAAATATTAATGTAAGCTAGCTAGTAATATAAAAGATGTTTGCAAGACTTTTATTTCCGACATATAGAAGATATTTCATATAAAAGAGGCAAGAATGGACATTGACCACTAGAAAATGAGACTGGAGAAGTAGTAATAGGGAAGAAAGAAATGGCAGAAGAATTGAATATGTACTTGGCATCAGTCTTCACGGTGGAAGACACCAGTGGCTTACCAGAACTTCAAGAGAGTCAGGGGCAGAGGTGAATGAAGTGGCCATCATTAAGGAGAAGATGCTGGGGAAAGTGAAAGGCGTGAAGATGGATAAATCACCTGGATCGGACGGACTACATCCCAGGGTTCTGAAAGAGACAGCTGAGGAGATTGTGGAGGCATTGGTGGTGATCTTTCAGGAATCACTGGAGGCAGGGGCGTCCCAGAGGATTGGAAAATAGTTAATGTAACACCCCTGTTTAAGAAGGGACGGCGGCAGGAGACAGGAAATTATCGTCTGGTTAACCGGACTTCAGTTGTTGGTAAGATTTCAGAGTCTAGTATTAATAAGAACATAAGAACTGGAAGCAGGAGTAGGCCATCTGGCCCCTCGAGCCTGCTCCACCATTCAATGAGATCATGGCTGATCTTTTGTGGACTCAGCTCCACTTTCCGGCCCGAACACCATAACCCTTAATCCCTTTATTCTTCAAAAAACTATCTATCTTTATCATAAAAACATTTAATGAAGGAGCCTCAACTGCTTCACTGGGCAAGGAATTCCATAGATTCACAACCCTTTGGGTAAAGAAGCTACTCCTAAACTCAGTCCTAAATCTACTTCCCCTTATTTTGAGGCTATGCCCCATAGTTCTGCTTTCACCCGCCAGTGGAAACAACCTGCCCACATCTATCCTATCTATTCCCTTCATAATTTTATATGTTTCCATAAGATCCCCCCTCATCCTTCTAAATTCCAATGAGTACAGTCCCAGTCTACTCAACCTCTCCTCGTAATCCAACCCCTTCAGCTCTGGGATTAACCTAGTGAATCTCCTCTGCACACCCTCCAGCGCCAGTATGTCCTTTCTCAGGTAAGGAGACCAAAACTGAACACAATACTCCAGGTGTGGCCTGACTAACACCTTATACAATTGAAATGAAATTAAATTAAAATCATTTATTGTCACGAGTAGGCTTCAATGAAGTTACTGTGAAAAGCCCCTAGTCGCCACATTCCGGCGCCTGTCTGGGGAGGCTGGTATGGGAATCGAACCGTGCTGCTGGCCTGCTTGGTCTGCTTTAAAAGCCAGCGATTTAGCTCAGTGAGCTAAATGCAGCATAACCTCCCTAGTCTTAAACTCCATCCCTCGAGCAATGAAGGACAAAATTCCATTTGCCTTCTTAATCACCTGTTGCGCCTGTAAACCAACTTTTTGCGATTCATGCACTAGCACACCCAGGTCTCTCTGCACAGCAGTATGCTTTAATATTTTATCATGTAAATAATAATTCCTTTTGATGTTATTCCTACCAAAATGGATAACCTCACATTTGTCAACATTGTATTCCATCTGCCAGACCCTAGCCCATTCACTTAACCTATCCAAATCCCTCTGCAGACTTCCGGTATCCTCTGCACTTTTTGCTTTACCACTCATGTTAGTGTCGTCTGCAAACTTGGACACATTGCCCTTGGTCCCCAAATCCAAATCATCTATGTAAATTGTGAACAATTGTGGGCCCAACACTGATCCTGAGGGACACCACTAGCTACTGATTGCCAACCAGAGAGGATGAGATTGTGGCATACTTGGAAATGCATGATAAAATAGGACTGAGTCAGCATGGATTCACCAAGGGGAGGTCATGCCTGACAAATCTGTTGGAATACTTTGAGGAGGTACCGAGGAAGTTAGACAAAGGAGAACCAGTGGACGTGATCTATTTAGATTTCCAGAAGGCCTTTGACATGGTGCCATACAGGAGGCTGCTAAATAAGATAAGAGCCCCTTGATGTTTGAGGCAAGATACTGACATGAATAGAGAATTGGTTGTCTGGCTGAAGGCAGAGGGTGGGGTAAATGGATCCTTCTCAGGATGGCATTGGTGATTAGTGTTGTGCCGCAGGGGTCAGTGTTGGGACCACAGTTATTCATAATATACATTAATGATCTGGGAGAAGGAACTGAGGGCACTGTTGCTAAGTTTGAAATGATACAAAGATATGTAGAGGGCCAGGTTGTATTGAGGAAGCAGGAAGGCTGCAGAAGGACTTGGACAGGCTGGGAGAATGGACAAAGAAGTGGTGGATGGAATACAATGTGGAAAAGTGTGAGGTTGTGCATTTTGGTAGGAAGAATAGTGGAATGGACTATTTTCTAAATGGGAAAATGATTCAGAAATCAGAAACACAAAGGGACTTAGGAGTTCTAGTTCAGGATCCTCTCAAGGTTAATGTGTAGGTTCAGTCGGCAGTTAGGAAGGCAAATGCAATGTTAGCATTTATATCGAGAGGGATGGAATAAAAGAGCAGGGGTGTACTTTAGAGGTTGCATAAAGCTCTGGTCAGACCCCATTTGGAATATTGTGAGCAGTTTTGGATTCCCGTAGCTAAGGAAGGATGTGCTGGCCCAGAGGAGGTTCACAAGAATGATCCCCGGAATGAAGGACTTGTCAGATGAAGAGTGGTTGAGGACTCTGTCTGTACTCAATGGAGATTAGAAGGATGAGGGGGGGGGGGGGGGGGAGGGGGGGATCTCATTGAAACTTACAGGATGCTGTAAGGCCTGGATAGAGTGAACGTTGAGAGGATTTTCCACTTGTAGGAAATGCTAGAACCCAAGGGCACAGCCTCAAATGGAGGGAATTATCCTTTAAAACAGAGTTGAGGAGAACTTTCTTCAGAAAGGGGGTGGTGAATCTCTGGAACTCTTTGCCTCAGAAAGCTGAGGAGGCGAAAATCACTGAGTGTCTTTAAGACAGAGATAGATAGGTTCTGATTGATAAGGGGATCAGGGGTTATGGGGAGAAGGCAGGAGAATGGGGATGAGAAAAATATCAGCCATGATTGAATGGCAGAGCAGGCTCGATGAACCTGTCCACGATCTAAAAGGCACAAGTCAGGAGTGTTATTGATTGCTTTCCACTTGCCTGGACACGTGCAGCTCCAGCAACACGCTAGGCGTTTGACACCATCCACAACAAAGCAGCCCATTTGATGGATACCCCTTCCACAAACATTCGCCACCGATGAACAGTAATAGTCATGTGGAACACCTATAAGATGCACTGCAGTAACTCACTAAGGTTCCTTAGGCAGCACCTTCCAAATCCATGGCCATTACCATTCAGAGGGACAAGAGCAGCAGATACATGGGAACCCCACCTCCTCAAGGTATTCCTCCAAGTCACTTTTCATCCTGGCTTAGAATTATATCGTCGTTCTTTCACTGTTGCTGGCTCAAAATCCCGGGACTCCTTTCTTAACAGCACAGTGGGTGTACCTACACCTCAGGGACTGCAGCACTGCACCACCATCTTCGCAATGACAATTAGGGATGGCCAATAAATGAAAATGAAAATCACTTTATTGTCACGAGTAGGCTTCAATGAAGTTACTGTGAAAAGCCCCTAGTCGCAACATTCCGGCGCCTGTCCGGGGAGGCTGGTACAGGAATCGAACCGTGCTGCTGACCTGCTTGGTCTGCTTTAAAAGCCAGCGATTTAGCCTGGTGAGCTAAACCAGCCCCTGAAGCTAGCCTAGTCAGCGACACTCCCATCCCAGAAATGCTGACAACAATTAATAGTTTATGGATAGCTATCTGATGGGCAACCATATATCAGTGCGCGAATTGTTGGAGTCACAGTTATTTCTAATTTTTATGACAGAATTAGGGAAGGAATTGTGTCCAAAGTTTCAGCATTTGCAGATAATACCAAATTGGCAGTGGAGCCACTTCTTGAATGTTGATACATCAAAATGGAAGGGTCTCAACAAGTTCAATCTGTGGGTAGATATAATTGAGCAGTGGCAGTGTGGGGCTCTGAGATTTGACAAGAGGAAGGTTGATGCGGGTTATGTCCAAAGTGAGTATGTGTCACAAAAAACAATTGCACAATCTTCCCAATAAAAGAAGCAGCTGCTATGATATGTGGCAAGGGATATTACATATAAATACTGAGAGGTTATTTTAAAACTTCTATCCCTAGTGAGACCACATCTAGAGCACTGTGTGTACTTCTGAACTCCTTTCCTCCAAAATCATCTTCAATTATTCGCGGAGAAGGGATGCAGGAATTTTTTTCTTTATAAATTTGGGAAAACCTTCTTCACCCAAAGGTTGGCGAGAATCTGCAACTCAGAAAGGGTGGTGGAGGCGGGAAACCTCACAACATTTCAGAAGCATTTAGAGGAGCACTTTCAACACCAGAGCAAACAAGGCTATGGATCAAGTGCTGGAAAATGGGATTAGAATGGATAAGTGCTTGATTGGCGAAACAGATATGGTGGCTTGAAGGGCCCTTGTGTGCTGTAAAACTCTGACTCGAAGACGGTGCGATTCCAGAGCGGGTCGGAAGGGACCAGCTGACCACGGTCAGGTGGTGGTAACCCAGTTGGGGAAGTGATACATGGAGCGCATCCAATTACATAGCGGGACGGGCACGTTTGCTGCTCCACCCTTTCCAAAAACAGTGGCTCTCGTGCCTGCAGGTATCTACCTTGGCGTTGCTCCTCTTCAATTCAACGTTATACATAGAAAATAGAAGCAGGAGGTCCCATTCGGCCTCCTCCACCATTCATTCTGATTGTGGCTGATCAACAAGTTCAATACCCTGATCCCACCTTCCCCCTACATCCCTTCTTCCCTTCAGGCTGTATCTAATTCCTTCTTGAAATTACACAACGTTTTGGCCTCAGCTACTTCTTGTGGAAGTGAATTCCACAGATTCACCACTCTCTGGGTGAAGAAATGAAATGAAATGAAAATCGCTTATTGTCACAAGTAGGCTTCAAATGAAGTTACTGTGAAAAGCCCCAGTCACCACATTCCGGCGCCTGTTCGGGGAGGCTGGTACGGGAGTTGAACCGTGCTGCTGGCCTGCCTTGGTCTGCTTTCAAAGCCAGCAATTTAGCCCTGTGCTAAACCAGCCCCTTCTCTTCACCTCAGTCCTAAAACGTTTACCCCTTATCTTCAAAGTATGTCCCCCAGTTCTGGACCCCCCCATCATTGGAAACATTCTTTCTGAACACACCCTGTCTAACCCTGTTAGAATTTGATAAGTTTCTGTGAGATTCCCTCTCAGGTCTGACAGTTCCATAGGCCTGATATTTTAGCTCTCCCACTGGGTGCTACCCCTGGAGTTAATGCGCCGATGGATGTCCCTCAGCCACTAACTCTCAGGACTCCTGTCGCCCTGTTGAAGGCAACTGAAAAATGTCTGACCTTCCACCTGGAAAAGACACTTCACTTCAACACCACCAATTGTCACCGATTGGCAATCTGGTGGTCTGTGCAATCACTGGCTTAATCCCAAAAGGTGCATTTAATGGATTTGACTGTTGCTTATCTTAATTCTTAACAATCTCATTTAGTTTACCTTCACACTAATGTGGGTTTGCCTCCTCCCTGTCTCCCCACTGATTGCTCAATGCGGCGGTTAGTTTTTGTTGTTGGCATTCCAAACCGCCCGCTCTCGTGGCATTCACTAGCCCCTCCCACTTCAGTAGCTTGTCATAAATTCCACCCAAAACTATTCCTGTGTAATTATGACACAACTATGACATGTTCATTGGACTGCACAGTCAACTGGTTCTAAATAATCCCTTAAAACCTTCTCTGACATTGCTTTGACCAAATCAAAGTCTGAGCGATATTTTAATAAGGTATTAAGAAAAAAATTTAGAGTCCCCAAATCTATTTTTTCCAATTAAGGGGCAATTTAGCGCGGCCAATCCACCTACCCTGCACATCTTTGGGTTGTTTTGGCAAAACCCACGCAAACGTGGGGAGAATGTGCAAACTCCCCACGGACAGTGACCCAGAGCTGGGATTGAACCTGGGACCTCAGCGCCGTGAGGCAGCAATGCCAACCACTGCACCACCGTGCTGCCCCAATAAGTTATTTTATGCCGCCCCTCGAATTAATTTCCTGCTCCGTGTCGGATATTTTTTAAAAAACAGCTTTCATTATGTTGGCAATAACATCATCTGGTGAGTGCTAAGAGCAGTGTTTATCTCTCCAAGCCAATCTAATAAAATCACCTCCCAACGCCCTTTCCATGTCGCCTATCTATCAAACAAACTTGAATTCATTTCAAATTGGCAGCGATCGTTTTCAGTTTCCGAACATTAATACCAGAAACATGCTGTGTTCATTAATGAACAATTATCTGATGAAATCAAATCACTAATGTTACTGAAGATAAATTTAATGACCTTCTTTCCAAAAGTCCGTAATTATAACCAGTCAGCTTTCATACGTCAGTTGCCAGAGACGGTTGGGAAATTATTCAAAGGCACAGACGTGGGGCCCAATTCTAGCCGCACGGATGTACATTTCCCACCAATGTTCCTTGGAGAGCCAACAGAAGATGCAATTCCAGGTAGATCTGCCTCTCTTCAGTTTGGCAAAACTTGAATGTTCAACTTAAATGTTTGAACCTGTTTGGAGCCTGGGAGGTGGCAGTGAGTTTACAACTTGATATATCCTGGAGGGGGCTTTGTCCTGGTTGCTCAGCTGGGCTATCCAAATTGACCTGGAGGCAAGTTTCCTGCCTGCTATAGAGCCAATGGGACAGAAACGGAGGTGGATCAGATGAAATGTGGGACTCAATCCGATTTCCCACGGAGCCATCACTGAGGTAGGTACTTTCCGTCAAGGTTAAATCTGGTTAAAATTGGCCTAAACCTCTCTCAGAGGGAAGCACGATGTCACAGGGGAAGATATTGGTAGATATTTTCCAGAATGCAGAACAGGCGGGTCTTAAAATGAGAGCTCGGATTTGAAATTAAATTAAAATCGCTTATTGTCACAAGTAGGTTTCACATGAAGTTACTGTGAAAAGCCACTAGTCCCCACATTCCGTCGCCTGTTTAAGATCCACACCCCAAAATATATCTCGGAATTATGCCCCAAATGTTTGTGCATACGTGGGGCGGGATTCTCTGACCCCCTATTGGGCCGGAGAATCGCCGGGGGTGGGGGTGGCGTGAATCCCGCCCCGATGCAGGCTGCCGGATTCTCCTGCGGCGGGGGTTTTGGCGGGGGCGGGAAACACATTGCGCCGGTCGGGGACCGTTGGAAGTGGCTCCTCCGGCGATTCTCCGCTCCGCGATGGGCTGATTGGCCGCCCATTTTCGGCCAGTCCCGCCGGCGTAAATCGAACGAAGTCCTTACTGGCGAGTCCTGGCTCTGCGGGAGGCCTGCGGAGTCCTCGGGGTGGCGCCGGGGGATCTGGCCCCGGGGGGGGGGGGGGGGGGGGGGGGTGCTGCCACGGTGGTCTGGCCTTGCAATCGGGGCCCACCGTCTGTGGGCGGGCCTTTCCCTCCGCATCGGCCGCTGTAAACGTCCGCCATGGCCGGTGCGGAGTAGAACACCCCTGCGCATGCATGCCAGCATACGCTGGCGTTCCCGTGCATGCGCCAACTCGCACCAGCTGGCGGAAACCCTTTGGCACCGGTTGGCGCGGCACCAAGCCCTTCGGCACCGGTTGGCGTGGCGCCAACCCCGCCGGCACCGGCCTAGCCCCTGATTCCGGACGGCCCGACGCCAGAGTGGGTCACGCCACTCCTCGGCGTAGGTACAGCCCGCCCCGCCGGTTAGGAGAGAATCCTGGCCGTGGTAAAGATGCTGAATATGTCAGTATTTACAGGGGAATGTCCTGGATTATGTCTTGTTTTAAATACGCGGCCCACTGGGGTCCCCTGGACTAGCATTTATTGCCCATCAGTGATTGAATTGAGTGGCTTGCTGTGGGTCTGGAGTCACATGTAGGCCAGACCAGTTAAGGAAACAGGTTTCCTTCCCAAAAGGACATTTGTGAACAAAATGGGTTTTTGCAAGAATCGGCAATGGTTTCATGGTTGTCATCAGACTTTCAATTGTAGTTTTGATTGAATTCAAGTTTCCCCACCGGCTGTGGTGGAGATTCGAACCCAGATCCCCAGAGCATTGCGCTGAGTTTCTGGATTACTAGCCCAATGAAAATGCCACCACGCCACCACCTTCCCATTTGCAAATGAGACATTCTGGGTTCATCGCTATTGACAGTGAGATTTTCTGGAGTGGTCAGGGTTTCGAAGGTGGTGTCTTGTCACCTGTAAGCATTTCTTGAATAAGTTCCTCGTAAGTTTCAGTATTTACAGTGCGGTTTCACAACATGCAGCATTTGCAATGGAAATCCCTGAAAGTCTCCTATTTACAATGGAAATTCCTGGAGCCTCTCAATCGAGCGAAAGGCATTTGTCAATATTTGCAGGGAGGCTCCTGTAATAGCGCAGAATTTACAGTAGGAGTTACAAAGTGCGTCAGCATTGACAGATGGATTACTCAGGAGTGTGTATTCGATTGCGGTGGGATTTCCTGGAAAGTTTAACCTTGCATTTGTTCAAAACTACAGTGGAATCAAATGGAATGGGCTGAATTTTCCAGGCTGGGAAGCTGTAAGGTTGGCAAAGTGTGTGTGTTTGTGTCGTGGATGGAGGAGGAATTGGGGTGCAGGAAGTGGGGAAGCCAGACACCTTTCCACCACCATGCCATTTTGTCTGCAGTCGGGACGCTGACAGGTAGGTCGCCCACTCGGAGGCGCATTGATCCACTTAGATTAGAATAAACAATTAATTGAGTGAATGGATGGATATAAGAAGAGGAGCGTGACAAGGTTGTGTTCTGTCTCCAGATCTTCTCCATGGAGACATTAAAAATCGCTGAATCACAGAATTGTTAAACCGCAGAATGAAGGCATTCGGCCCATCAGTGTGCACACTAGCTCTCCAAACGTGTCTTTAGCCGAGTGCAAATCTTCTGCTTTCTCCCCCTAACCCTGCACATTATTTACTTTCAAACGATCACCCAATTTCCTCTTGAATGCCTTGGTCGAACTTACATTCACCACACTCTCAGGCAGTGGATTCTTGACCCTAACCGTTTGCTGTGTGAAAAAGTTATTTTTTCTCATATCCCTGTTGTTTCTTTTCCCAATTCTGTTAAAATTGTGCCTTTTCATTCTTGATCCTTTCACGAGTGGTAACAGTATCAACTCTGTCCACCCCTTCATGATTTTGAAAGCCTCTATGAAATTTCCTCTACACCTTCTTTTCTCCAAGGAAAACAGTCCTAACTTCTCCAAACCATCTTCTTAACCGAATCATCCCCGAATCATTCTTGTGAACCTGTTCTGTACTCTCTCCAATGCGTTCACATCCTTCCTAAAATGCAGCTGCACTATCTAGGAAACACTCGGGAACAAAGGCAGCCTTGTTAAAAAAACTATAGTGCGGAAAACAACTGCTACCCTGGTTAAATTTAGAAAATCTGAATCTCTCCTTTGGAACTGCCTCAACCCGTCAATCGAAAAGCAAGCAATGGGGGCATAAAATTGAATGTAGACAATGCAGTTCAAAGCCTTCAGCCTTCCAGGCATACAACTGACTTCTATACTTTAAAGAGCAATTAAATTGAATGTGTGAAAACCACTTCAAAGGTTTCTACCACTTTAAAGGGATTACTTTTATCTTCTTCTCACAGACCTTTAAACTTGGCATACTGACAGATCTTTTAACCGGTTTCGGGGTCCAGATGAGAAAACTTTCACTTTCCTCTGAGGGATTTGTACTTCTGAGATATTGAGTGTCTGTTCCAATGATGTAGGGATACAGGTGAGAACATTTCCATTTTATTATGATAAAACTTAAATTTTTACACACTGACAGGACTGGTTAAAGTGTTTAACCATTTGGGAAAAGCAGCCAAGCAAGCCCCCTCCCAGGAAGAACCCGCGACTTGAGCGCCTCTCGCCTAGCCCAAGACCCCCTTAACCCCCTTCCCCATCTCCGTGAAGGACCATCTTCGACATCCTGGAGGCAATTGTTGGGACCCTTGTGACTGCAAGTCACCAGGTCCACGTTCCTCAATACGTGCGCAAGATCACATCTGGGTGACTGCCGGCTGGGGGGGGGGGTTGGGGAGGCGAATTGGACTTCCAGCCCCTTAATCACATTCAAATGAATGGCAGCATGGTAGCACAGTGGTTAGCACTGTTGCTTCACAGCTCCAGGGCGCCAGGCTCAATTCCCGGCCTGGGTCACTGTCTGTGCGGAGTCTGCACGTTCTTCCCGTGTCTAGGTGGGTTTCCTCCGGGTGCTCCGGTTTCCTCCCACAGTCCAAAGATGTGCAGGTGAGGTGGTTTGGCCATGATAAATTGCCCTTAGTGTCCAAAAAGGTTGGGTGGGAGTTACTGGGTTACAGGGATCGTGTGAAGGTGTGGGCTTAAATAGGGTACACTTTCCAAGGGCCAGCGCAGACTCGATGGGGCGAATGGCCTCCTTCTGCACAGTAAATTCTATGATTCTATGATTCTTTTGCATGTTCTGCTAGCACGGAGTGGGAATTCCATGATGGCTGGCAGGGTCGGTCCGGAAACTTGCAATGAGTCTGACGTCCGGCGCAAACACGGTCGATCGTGATTCCCACTTCTAGCGGTGGAACCCAGAGGATCCTGGCCTGTATGTTTGATTAGCTGCTCCCTCTACCTACCCTGCAACCTCTAATGATTTATGCACGTATACACCCAGGTCGTTCTGTCCCTGCACCCCGTTTAGAATCGTACCCTTTACTTCATCTTGTCTCTCCATGTTCTTTGTACCAAAATGTAGCAGCTCGCATTTTGACACGTTGAACTTCATCTGCCACCTCCCAGCCCATTTCACCACATTATCCATGGCCGTTTGAAGTTCCACACAGTCCTCCTCACAGTTTATAAAACTTTCAAGTTTTGTATCCTGCACAAACTTTGAAAATTTTCCCTGCGCACCAAGGTCTAGATCACTAATACGTACCAGGAGTTGCAAAGATACCAATACCAACCACTGGCCAACGTCCCTACAGACCTTCCTCCAGCGCCGCCCCCCCCCCCCCCCCAAATCATCACTCTCTGTTGCTGTCACTCAGCCAATTTTATATCCACGTTGCTACTATTCCTTCCATTCCATGAGCTATAACATATCTCTGTTCTGCAGCACTGTGGTTATAATGATTACAAGGCATCTATCTCAGTGAACAGGAATTTCAGTAGGTGGATAGAATATAAATAACCTTAGATATGAGGATGACAGTTAATTATGACAGGCACAGAGGAAAATCTACAAAAGCTCCTGCACACAATTGCAACAAGAAAGTAACAGTAAGGATTATCATTAAACTGCAGCGAACACTACGCTTTGTAATATCAAAGAAAATGATGATAGCTCAATGCAAGACAGTGGAATTAAAAGAAATAAAACATATATCATCTTCTTACTTGATTAGCTTAATAATGTGCCATGCTGGAGTCATGCTAGTAATCCGTGGAGCCAGGCTAACGCTTTGCGGACATGGGTCATAACACACCATGGCAGCTGGTGAAATTTAAATTCCATGAATAAATCAATCTGGAACATAAAGCGAGTCTCAGTAATGGTGGCAATGAAACTCTAACTGAATGTTGCAAAAACGCAGCTGGTTCACTAATGTCCTAAAGGGAAGGAAATCTTCCATCTTTGCCTGGTCTGGCCACCAGACACACAGCAACGTGGTCGACTCTTTCCTGCCCACTGAACTGGCCGAGCAAACCACTCATTTCAAAGGCAATAAGAGATGGGCAGTAAATGCCACCCATCCAGCAATGCCCATATCCCACAACACAATTTACATAAACACCTGATGGTGAAAAGTGATCAAGGCTTCAGGAAGCGAATAACTCTTGCAAAGCAAACCCGCACAAAAAGATAGAGGTCTTAAGAAATAAGAACATCTCTCTGGAACGCAAAATGAGATGAGTAAAATGTTCCATCAGGTCAACGTTACTGAAAGCTGGAATGTAGCAAGTCAATGAAAGATAAATTAAAGGCAGCAGAGATGGGCCGGGATTGTCCCCGGAGAATCGCCGGTGACGGCGGAAATTCCCCCCATGCCGCTCCGACGCTGGGATGAGATTCTCCGGCGACCGGAGAATCGGTGCCAGTTGCGCGTGCGCAGTCGACATGATCGACTGGTCGGGTTCCCGCCGAATTCCGCCAGTGTGGTTTCAAACTGGTTCCACCCGGCGGGAGCTCGGACCAGCGGCCACTCTGGCCGTCCTGGTGGTAGAGGGGGGGAAGGATCAGACTCTGGGGGGGGAGCCCCAACGATGGCCAGGCCTGCGATCGGGGGCTACCGATTGGCGGGTGTGCGAGATTGGGGGGGCCTTACCTTCTTCCACGCTGGGTCACTGTGTCGCTACGCCATGTTGCGCTGCATGCATGCGCGGACCCGCACCGGCAGTGCAGGGATATCTATCGCCGCCGGAGTTGTGTGCAGCACTCCGGTGCTGTGCTGGCCCCCTATGGGCCACTGAATCACTGGGCCAAGAGGCCTGTTGATGCCGGCGTGAAACACTCCAGTGTTAACACTTAGCCGGGATTTTGCAGAATCACTGCCCTGGTTTCTCAGACATAAAATGAGAATGAGTTGTACAACGCATGCAGCTAATGAGGAAGTCTTGAAGAAAGCAGGTGCATCAGAAGAACTGTCACAGATCATAACAAAGAAACAACTATAATTAGTTGGACATGTACTTGTGGAAAAGTCTGGTAATCGCTGGCAAAATTGAGGGTCGCAGAGCCAGAAGGAGACAAAGGAAGAAATACATTCACAGCTTTCACAAGAAGCCGATGAAGTATAAGATTTCAGAACAACACCAACATGTTGGCCATTTTAAAAGATCGTTAAAGTTGGAGAGCCACGATCACTGACATTGGAAAGCCCAGCACCTTAAGGCATGACCAATCCAAAATGACTTCATGCTCCCATGAAGGTTTTGCCCATGTTTGGAGGGCTCATGGCTGTGTAGAGAGACTTCCAGGTGTTCTGGAGGTTTAGAATACCCTTGATGGGCAGTCTGTGGTGGTGGGAGAATTCACAGTAGCAAAGGTCCCGCCATTGCTCAGACAACCATCACCATTACAAATGCCACAATCGCAAAGACCACCTGGCGTACGCAATTCCAATTACTGATCTTCGAAGAAACCAGGTTATTGAGCCACCCCTTCCTTGGAAAGCTGAAGCTGCAGAATCAGCAGTTCTTCACGGCAGGCACCCCATTAAGTGTCTGCGAATGGCAAAACACATCCTAGACCTGGCCAGTCGCCAAGCACAGGCACCACATGCTTTCCTAACATTAGAAACACTACTCTCATTACAAACTATTGTCCAGTGTGTCTGTATTTACAGTGGGACGACCCGGTGTGTGTGACTATTTACAATGGAACGGGCCTGTGTGCGTCAGTATTTACAGTGGGACTATCCTGTGTGTGTCAGTATTTAAAGTGGGACTATCCTGTGTGTGTCAGTATTTAAAGTGAGACTATCCAGTGTGTGTCAGTATTTACAGTGGGACTATCCTGTGTGTGTCAGTATTTACAGTAGGACTATCCTGTGTGTGTCAGTATTTACAGTGGGACTATCCTGTGTGTGTCAGTATTTACAGAGGGACTATCCTGTGTGTGTCAGTATTTACAGTGGGACTATCCTGTGTGTGTCAGTACTTACAGTGGGACTATCCTATGTGTATCAGTATTTATAATGGGACTATCCTGTGTGTGTTAGTATTTACAGTGGGACTATCCTGTGTGTGTCAGTATTTACAGTAGGACTATCCTGTGTGTGTCAGTATTTACAGTGGGACTATCCTGTGTGTGTCAGTATTTACAGTGGGACTATCCTGTGTGTGTTAGTATTTACAGTGGGACTATCCTGTGTGTGTCAGTATTTACAGTGGGACTACCCTGTGTGTGTCAGTATTTACAGTGGGACTGTCCTGTGTGTGTCAGTATTTACAGTGGGAATATCCTGTGTGTGTCAGTATTTACAGTGGGACTATCCTGTGTGTGTCAGTATTTACAGTGGGACTACCCTGTGTGTGTCAGTATTTACAGTGGGACTACCCTGTGTGTGTCAGTATTTACAGTGGGACTATCCTGTGTGTGTCAGTATTTACAGTGGGACTATCCTGTGTGTGCAGGATTTACAGTGGGACTATCCTGTGTAAGTCAGTATTTACTGTGGGACTATCCTGTGTGTGTCAGTATTTACAATGGGACTATCCTGTGTGTGTCAGTATTTACAGTGGGACTATCCTGTGTGTCTCAGTATTTACAGTGGGACTATCCTGTGTGTGTCAGTATTTACAGTGGAACTATCTTGTGTGTGTCAGTATTTACAGTGGGACTATCCTGTGTGTGTCAGTATTTACAGTGGGACTATCCTGTGTGTGTCAGTATTTACAGTGGGACTATCCTGTGTGTGTCAGTATTTACAGCAGGACTATCCTGTGTGTGTCAGTATTTACAGTGGGATTATCCTGTGTGTGTCGTATTTACAGTGGGACTATCCTGTGTGTGTCAGTATTTACAGTGGGACTATCCTGTGTGTGTCAGTATTTACAGTGGGACTATCGTGTGTGTGTCAGTATTTACAGCAGGACTATCCTGTGTGTGTCAGTATTTACAGTGGGACTATCCTGTGTGTATCAGTATTTACAGTGGCACTGTCCTGTGTGTGTCAGTATTAACAATGGGACGATCCTGTGTGTCTGTATTTACAGTGGGAATATCCTGTGTGTGTCCGTATTTACAGTGGGAATATCCTGTGTGTATCAGTATTTACAGTGGGACTAATCTGTGTGTGTCAGTATTTACAGTGGGACTATCCTGTGTGTGTCAGTATTTACAGTGGGACTACCCTGTGTGTGTCAGTATTTACAGTGGGAATATCCTGTGTGTGTCAGTATTTACAGTGGGACTATCCTGTGTGTGTCAGTATTTACAGTGGGACTATCCTGTGTGTGTCAGTATTTACAGTGGGACTACCCTGTGTGTGTCACTATTTACAGTGGGACTATCCTGTGTGTGTCAGTATTTACAGTGGGACTATCCTGTGTGTGCAGGATTTACAGTGGGACTATCCTGTGTGTGTCAGTTTTTACAGAGGGACTATCCTGTGTGTGTCAGTATTTACAGTGGGACTACCCTGTGTAAATCAGTATTTACTGTGGGACTATCCTGTGTGTGTCAGTATTTACAATGGGACTATCCTGTGTGTGTCAGTATTTACAGTGGGACTATCCTGTGTGTCTCAGTATTTACAGTGGGACTATCCTGTGTGTGTCAGTATTTACAGTGGAACTATCTTGTGTGTGTCAGTATTTACAGTGGGACTATCCTGTGTGTGTCAGTATTTACAGTGGGACTATCCTGTGTGTGTCAGTATTTACAGTGGGACTATCCTGTGTGTGTCAGTATTTACAGCAGGACTATCCTGTGTGTGTCAGTATTTACAGTGGGACTATCCTGTGTGTGCAGGATTTACAGTGGGACTATCCTGTGTGTGTCAGTTTTTACAGAGGGACTATCCTGTGTGTGCAGGATTTACAGTGGGACTATCCTGTGTGTGTCAGTTTTTACAGAGGGACTATCCTGTGTGTGTCAGTATTTACAGTGGGACTACCCTGTGTAAGTCAGTATTTACTGTGGGACTATCCTGTGTGTGTCAGTATTTACAATGGGACTATCCTGTGTGTGTCAGTATTTACAGTGGGACTATCCTGTGTGTCTCAGTATTTACAGTGGGACTATCCTGTGTGTGTCAGTATTTACAGTGGAACTATCTTGTGTGTGTCAGTATTTACAGTGGGACTATCCTGTGTGTGTCAGTATTTACAGTGGGACTATCCTGTGTGTGTCAGTATTTACAGTGGGACTATCCTGTGTGTGTCAGTATTTACAGCAGGACTATCCTGTGTGTGTCAGTATTTACAGTGGGACTATCCTGTGTGTGTCAGTATTTACAGTGCGACTATGCTGTGTGTGTCAGTATTTACAGTGGGACTATCCTGTGTGTGTCAGTATTACAGTGGGATTATCCTGTGTGTGTCAATATTTACAGTGGGAATATACTGTGTGTCAGTATTTACAGTGGGATTATCCTGTGTGTGTCAATATTTACAGTGGGAATATACTGTGTGTATCAGTATTTATAGTGGGACTATCCTGTGTGTATCAGTATTTACAGTGGGACTATCCTGTGTGTATCAGTATTTACAGTGGGACTATCCTGTGTGTATCAGTATTTACAGTGGGACTATCCTGTGTGTATCAGTATTTACAGTGGCACTGTCCTGTGTGTGTCAGTATTAACAATGGGACTATCCTGTGTGTCTGTATTTACAGTGGGAATATCCTGTGTGTGTCCGTATTTACAGTGGGAATATCCTGTGTGTATCAGTATTTACAGTGGGACTAATCTGTGTGTGTCAGTATTTACAGTGGGACTATCCTGTGTGTGTCAGTATTTACAGTGGGACTGTCCTGTGTGTGTCAGTATTTACAGTGGGAATATCCTGTGTGTGTCAGTATTTACAGTGGGACTATCCTGTGTGTGTCAGTATTTACAGTGGGACTATCCTGTGTTTGTCAGTATTTACAGTGGGACTACCCTGTGTGTGACAGTATTTACAGTGGGACTATCCTGTGTGTGTCAGTATTTACAGTGGAACCATCCTGTGTGTGTCAGTATTTACAGTGGGACTATCCTGTGTGTGTCAGTATTTACAGTGGGACTATCCTGTGTGTGTCAGTATTTACAGTGGGACTATCCTGTGTGTGTCAGTATTTACAGTGGAACTACCCTGTGTGTGTCAGTATTTACAGTGGGACTATCCTGTGTGTGTCAGTATTTACAGTGGGACTAACCTGTGTGTGTCAGTATTTACAGTGGGACTATCCTGTGTGTGTCAGTATTTACAGTAGGACTATCCTGTGTGTGTCAGTATTTACAGTGGGACTATCCTGTGTGTGTCAGTATTTACAGTGGGACTATCCTGTGTGTGTCAGTATTTACAGTGGGACTATCCTGTGTGTGTCAGTATTTACAATGGGACTACCCTGTGTGTGTCAGTATTTACAGTGGGACTATCCTGTGCGTGTCAGTATTTACAGTGGGACTATCCTGTGTGTGTCAGTATTTACAGTGGGACTATCCTGTGTGTGTCAGTATTTACAGTGGGACTATCCTGTGTGTGTCAGTATTTACAATGGGACTATCCTGTCTGTGTCAGTATTTACAATGGGACTATCCTGTGTGTGTCAGTATTTACAGTGGGACTATCCTGTGTGTGTCAGTATTTACAATGGGACTATCCTGTGTGTGTCAGTATTTACAGTGGGACTACCCTGGTTTTCTCAGTATTTACAGTGGGACTATCCTGTGTGTGTCAGTATTTACAGTGGGACTATCCTGTGTGTGTCAGTATTTACAGTGGGACTATCCTGTGTGTGTCAGTATTTACAATGGGACTATCCTGTGTGTGTCAGTATTTACAGTGGGACTATCCAGTGTGTGTCAGTATTTACAGTGGGACTACCTATGTGTGTCAGTATTTACAGTAGGACTATCCTGTGTGTGTCAGTATTTACAGTGGAACTATCCTGTGTGTGTCAGTATTTACAGTGGGACTATCCTATGTGTGTCAGTATTTACAGTGGGACTATCCTGTGTGTGTCAGTATTTACAGTGGGACTACCCTGTGTGTGTCAGTATTTACAGTGGGACTATCCTGTGTGTGTCAGTATTTACAGTGGGACTATCCTGTGTGTGTCAGTATTTACAGTGGGACTATCCTGTGTGTGTCAGTATTTACAGTGGGACTATCCTGTGTGTGTCAGTATTTACAGTGGGACTATCCTGTGTGTGTCAGTATTTACAGTGGGACTATCCTGTGTTGTCAGTATTTACAGTGGTATTATCCTTTGTGTGTCGGTATTTACAATGGGACTATCCTGTGTGTATCCGTATTTACAGTGGGACTATCCTGTGTGTGTCAGTATTTACAGTGGGACTATCCTGTGTGTGTCAGTATTTACAGTGGGACTATCCTGTGTGTGTCAGTATTTACAGTGGGACTATCCTGTGTGTGTCAGTATTTACAGTGGGACTATCCTGTGTTGTCATTATTTACAGTGGTATTATCCTTTGTGTGTCGGTATTTACAATGGGACTATCCTGTGTCTATCCGTATTTACAGTGGGACTATCCTGTGTGTCAGTATTTACAGTGGGACTATCCTGTGTGTGTCAGTATTTACAGTGGGACTATCCTGTGTGTGTCAGTATTTACAGTGGGAATATCCTGTGTGTGTCAGTATTTACAGTGGGACTACCCTGTGTAAGTCAGTATTTACTGTGGGACTATCCTGTGTGTGTCAGTATTTACAATGGGACTATCCTGTGTGTGTCAGTATTTACAGTGGGACTATCCTGTGTGTCTCAGTATTTACAGTGGGACTATCCTGTGTGTGTCAGTATTTACAGTGGAACTATCTTGTGTGTGTCAGTATTTACAGTGGGACTATCCTGTGTGTGTCAGTATTTACAGTGGGACTATCCTGTGTGTGTCAGTATTTACAGTGGGACTATCCTGTGTGTGTCAGTATTTACAGCAGGACTATCCTGTGTGTGTCAGTATTTACAGTGGAACTATCCTGTGTGTGTCAGTATTTACAGTGGGACTATCCTATGTGTGTCAGTATTTACAGTGGGACTATCCTGTGTGTGTCAGTATTTACAGTGGGACTACCCTGTGTGTGTCAGTATTTACAGTGGGACTATCCTGTGTGTGTCAGTATTTACAGTGGGACTATCCTGTGTGTGTCAGTATTTACAGTGGGACTATCCTGTGTGTGTCAGTATTTACAGTGGGACTATCCTGTGTGTGTCAGTATTTACAGTGGGACTATCCTGTGTGTGTCAGTATTTACAGTGTGACTATCCTGTGTTGTCAGTATTTACAGTGGTATTATCCTTTGTGTGTCGGTATTTACAATGGGACTATCCTGTGTGTATCCGTATTTACAGTGGGACTATCCTGTGTGTGTCAGTATTTACAGTGGGACTATCCTGTGTGTGTCAGTATTTACAGTGGGACTATCCTGTGTGTGTCAGTATTTACAGTGGGACTATCCTGTGTGTGTCAGTATTTACAGTGGGACTATCCTGTGTTGTCAGTATTTACAGTGGTATTATCCTTTGTGTGTCGGTATTTACAATGGGACTATCCTGTGTCTATCCGTATTTACAGTGGGACTATCCTGTGTGTCAGTATTTACAGTGGGACTATCCTGTGTGTGTCAGTATTTACAGTGGGACTATCCTGTGTGTGTCAGTATTTACAGTGGGAATATCCTGTGTGTATCAGTATTTACAGTGGGACTATCCTGTATGCGTCAGTATTTACAGTGGGACTACCCTGTGTTTATCAGTATTTACAATGGGACTATCCTGTGTGTATCTGTATTTACAATGGGACTATCCTGTGTGTCAGTATTTACAGTGGGACTACCCTGTGTTTATCAGTATTTACAGTGGGACTATCCTGTGTGTATCAGCATTTACAGTGGGACTATCCTGTGTGTGTCAGTATTTACAGTGGGACTATCCTGTGTGTGTCAGTGTTTACAGTGGGACTATCCTGTGTGTGTCAGTATTTACAGTGGGACTATCCTGTGTGTGTCAGTATTTACAGTGGGACTATCCTGTGTGTATCTATATTTACAATGGGACTATCCTGTGTGTATCAGTATTTACAGTGGGACAATCCTGTGTGTATCAGTATTTACAGTGGGACTATCCTGTGTGTGTCAGTATTTACAATGGGACTATCCTGTGTGTCAGTATTTACAGTGGGAATATCCTGTGTGTGTCAGTATTTAGAGTGGGAATATCCTGTGTGTATCAGTATTTACAGTGGGACTATCCTGTGTGTGTCAGTATTTACAGTGCGACTATGCTGTGTGTGTCAGCATTTACAGTGGGACTATCCTGTGTGTGTCAGTATTACAGTGGGACTATCCTGTGTGTGTCAGTATTTACAATGGGACTATCCAGTGTGTCAGTATTTACAGTGGGATTATCCTGTGTGTGTCAATATTTACAGTGGGAATATACTGTGTGTATCAGTATTTATAGTGGGACTATCCTGTGTGTATCAGTATTTACAGTGGGACTATCCTGTGTGTATCAGTATTTACAGTGGGACTATCCTGTGTGTATCAGTATTTACAGTGGCACTGTCCTGTGTGTGTCAGTATTAACAATGGGACTATCCTGTGTGTCTGTATTTACAGTGGGAATATCCTGTGTGTGTCCGTATTTACAGTGGGAATATCCTGTGTGTATCAGTATTTACAGTGGGACTATCCTGTGTGTGTCAGTATTTACAGTGGGACTATCCTGTGTGTGTCAGTATTTACAGTGGGACTACCCTGTGTGTGTCAGTATTTACAGTGGGACTGTCCTGTGTGTGTCAGTATTTACAGTGGGAATATCCTGTGTGTGTCAGTATTTACAGTGGGACTATCCTGTGTGTGTCAGTATTTACAGTGGGACTATCCTGTGTGTGTCAGTATTTACAGTGGGACTACCCTGTGTGTGTCAGTATTTACAGTGGGACTATCCTGTGTGTGTCAGTATTTACAGTGGGACTATCCTGTGTGTGCAGTATTTACAGTGGGACTATCCTGTGTGTGTCAGTATTTACAGAGGGACTATCCTGTGTGTGTCAGTATTTACAGTGGGACTACCCTGTGTAAATCAGTATTTACAGTGGGACTATCCTGTGTGTGTCAGTATTTACAATGGGACTATCCTGTGTGTGTCAGTATTTACAGTGGGACTATCCTGTGTGTCTCAGTATTTACAGTGGGACTATCCTGTGTGTGTCAGTATTTACAGTGGAACTATCTGTGTGTGTCAGTATTTACAGTGGGACTATCCTGTGTGTGTCAGTATTTACAGTGGGACTATCCTGTGTGTGTCAGTATTTACAGTGGGACTATCCTGTGTGTGTCAGTATTTACAGTGGGACTATCCTGTGTGTGTCAGTATTTACAGTGGGACTATCCTGTGTGTGTCAGTATTTACAGTGGGACCATCCTGTGTGTGTCAGTATTTACAGTGGGACTATCCTGTGTGTGTCAGTATTTACAGTGGGACTATCCTGTAGTGTCAGTATTTACAGTGGGACTATCCTGTGTGTGTCAGTATTTACAGTGGAACTATCCTGTGTGTGTCAGTATTTACAGTGGGACTATCCTGTGTGTGTCAGTATTTACAGTGGGACTATCCTGTGTGTGTCAGTATTTACAGTGGGACTATCCTGTGCGTGTCAGTATTTACAGTGGGACTATCCTGTGTGTGTCAGTATTTACAGTGGGACTATCCTGTGTGTGTCAGTATTTACAGTGGGACTATCCTGTGTGTGTCAGTATTTACAATGGGACTATCCTGTCTGTGTCAGTATTTACAATGGGACTATCCTGTGTGTGTCAGTATTTACAGTGGGACTATCCTGTGTGTGTCAGTATTTACAGTGGGACTATCCTGTGTGTCAGTATTTACAGTGGGACTACCCTGTGTGTCTCAGTATTTACAGTGGGACTATACTGTGTGTGTCAGTATTTACAGTGGGACTATCCTGTGTGTGTCAGTATTTACAGTGGGACTATCCTGTGTGTGTCAGTATTTACAATGGGACTATCCTGTGTGTGTCAGTATTTACAGTGGGACTATCCAGTGTGTGTCAGTATTTACAGTGGGACTACCTATGTGTGTCAGTATTTACAGTAGGACTATCCTGTGTGTGTCAGTATTTACAGTGGAACTATCCTGTGTGTGTCAGTATTTACAGTGGGACTATCCTATGTGTGTCAGTATTTACAGTGGGACTATCCTGTGTGTGTCAGTATTTACAGTGGGACTACCCTGTGTGTGTCAGTATTTACAGTGGGACTATCCTGTGTGTGTCAGTATTTACAGTGGGACTATCCTGTGTGTGTCAGTATTTACAGTGGGACTATCCTGTGTGTGTCAGTATTTACAGTGGGACTATCCTGTGTTGTCAGTATTTACAGTGGTATTATCCTTTGTGTGTCGGTATTTACAATGGGACTATCCTGTGTGTATCCGTATTTACAGTGGGACTATCCTGTGTGTGTCAGTATTTACAGTGGGACTATCCTGTGTGTGTCAGTATTTACAGTGGGACTATCCTGTGTCTGTCAGTATTTACAGTGGGACTATCCTGTGTGTGTCAGTATTTACAGTGGGACTATCCTGTGTTGTCAGTATTTACAGTGGTATTATCCTTTGTGTGTCGGTATTTACAATGGGACTATCCTGTGTCTATCCGTATTTACAGTGGGACTATCCTGTGTGTCAGTATTTACAGTGGGACTATCCTGTGTGTGTCAGTATTTACAGTGGGACTATCCTGTGTGTGTCAGTATTTACAGTGGGAATATCCTGTGTGTATCAGTATTTACAGTGGGACTATCCTGTATGCGTCAGTATTTACAGTGGGACTACCCTGTGTTTATCAATATTTACAATGGGACTATCCTGTGTGTATCAGTATTTACAGTGGGACTATCCTGTGTGTGTCCGTATTTACAGTGGGACTACCCTGTGTTTATCAGTATTTACAATGGGACTATCCTGTGTGTTTCAGTATTTACAGTGGGACTATCCTGTGTGTCAGTATTTACAGTGGGACTATCCTGTGTGTGTCAGTATTTACAGTGGGACTATCCTGTGTGTGTCAGTATTTACAGTGGGACTATCCTGTGTGTGTCAGTATTTACAGTGGGACTATCCTGTGTGTTCAGTATTTACAAGTGGGACTATCCTGTGTGATCTAGTATTTACAGGGGACATATCCTTGTGTATCAGTATTTACAGTGGGACATCCTGTGTGTATCAGTATTTACAGTGGGACTATCCTGTGTGTGTCAGTATTTACAATGGAACTATCTGTGTGTCAGTATTTACAGTGGGAATATCTGTGTGTGTCAGTATTAGAGTGGGAATATCCTGTGTGTATCAGTATTTACAGTGGGACTATCCTGTGTGTGTCAGTATTTACAGTGCGACTATCCTGTGTGTATCAGTATTTACAGTGGGACTATCCTGTGTGTGTCAGTATTACAGTGGGACTATCCTGTGTGTGTCAGTATTTACAATGGGACTATCCAGTGTGTCAGTATTTACAGTGGGATTATCCTGTGTGTGTCAATATTTACAGTGGGAATATACTGTGTGTATCAGTATTTATAGTGGGACTATCCTGTGTGTATCAGTATTTACAGTGGGACTATCCTGTGTGTATCAGTATTTACAGTGGGACTATCCTGTGTGTATCAGTATTTACAGTGGCACTGTCCTGTGTGTGTCAGTATTAACAATGGGACTATCCTGTGTGTCTGTATTTACAGTGGGAATATCCTGTGTGTGTCCGTATTTACAGTGGGAATATCCTGTGTGTATCAGTATTTACAGTGGGACTAATCTGTGTGTGTCAGTATTTACAGTGGGACTATCCTGTGTGTCAGTATTTACAGTGGGATTATCCTGTGTGTGTCAGTATTTACAGTGGGAATATCCTGTGTGTATCAGTATTTATAGTGGGACTATCCTGTGTGTATCAGTATTTACAGTGGCACTGTCCTGTGTGTGTCAGTATTTACAATGGGACTATCCTGTGTATCAGTATTTACAGTGGGAATATCCTGTGTGTGTCCGTATTTACAGTGGGAATATCCTGTGTGTATCAGTATTTACAGTGGGACTATCCTGTGTGTGTCAGTATTTACAGTGGGACTATCCTGTGTGTGTCAGTATTTACAGTGGGACTATCCTGTGTGTGTCAGTATTTACAGTGGGACTACCCTGTGTGTATCAGTATTTACAGTGGGACTATCCTGTGTGTGTCAGTATTTACAGTGGGACTATCCTGTGTGTGTCAGTATTTACAGTGGGACTATCCTGTGTGTCAGTATTTACAGTGGGACTATCATGTGTGTATCGGTATTCACAGCAGGACTATCCTGTGTGTGTCAGTATTTACAGTGGGACTATGCTGTGTATGTCAGTTTTTACAGAGGGACTATCCTGTGTGTGTCAGTATTTACAGTGGGACTACCCTGTGTAAATCAGTATTTACAGTGGGACTATCCTGTGTGTGTCAGTGTTTACAGTGGGACTATCCTGTGTGTCTCAGTATTTACAGTGGGACTATCCTGTGTGTGTCAGTATTTACAGTGGGACTATCCTGTGTGTGTCAGTATTTATAGTGGGACTATCCTGTGTGTGTCAGTATTTACAGTGGGACTATCCTGTGTGTGTCAGTATTTACAGTGGGACTATCCTGTGTGTGTCAGTATTTACACTGGGACTATCCTGTGTGTGTCAGTATTTACAGTGGGACTATCCTGTGTGTGTCAGTATTTACAGTGGGACTATCCTGTGTGTGTCAGTATTTACAGTGGGACTATCCTGTGTGTGTCAGCGTTTACAGTGGGACTATCCTGTGTGTGTCAGTATTTACAGTGGGACTATCCTGTGTGTGTCAGTATTTACAGTGGGAATATCCTGTGTGTATCAGTATATACAGTGGGACTATCCTGTGTGCGTCAGTATTTACAGTGGGACTATCCTGTGTGTGTCAGTATTTACAGTGGGACTACCCTGTGTTTATCAGTATTTACAGTGGGACTATCCTGTGTGTGTCAGTATTTATAGTGGGACTATCCGGTGTTTATCAGTATTAACAGTGGAACTATCCTCTGTGTGTCTGTATTTACAGTGGGACTATCCTGTGTGTGTCAGTATTTACAATGGGACTATCCTGTGTGTCAGTATTTACAGTGGGATTATCCTGTGTGTGTCAATATTTACAGTGGGAATATCCTGTGTGTATCAGTATTTATAGTGGGTCTATCCTGCGTGTATCAGTATTTACAGTGGGACTATCCTGTGTGTATCAGTATTTACAGTGAGACTATCCTGTGTGTATCAGTATTTACAGTGGCACTGTCCTGTGTGTGTCAGTATTTACAATGGGACTTTCCTGTGTGTCAGTATTTACAGTGGGAATATCCTGTGTGTGTCCGTATTTACAGTGGGAATATCCTGTGTATATCAGTATTTACAGTGGGACTAATCTGTGTGTGTCAGTATTTACAGGGGGACTATCCTGTGTGTGTCAGTATTTACAGTGGGACTATCCTGTGTGTGTCAGTATTTACAGTGGGACTACCCTGTGTGTATCAGTATTTACAGTGGGACTATCCTGTGTGTGTCAGTATTTACAGTGGGACTATCCTGTGTGTGTCAGTATTTACATTGGGACTATCCTGTGTGTGTCAGTATTTACAGTGGGACTATCCTGTGTGTGTTAGTATTTACAGTGGGACTATCCTGTGTGTGTCAGTATTTACAGTGGGACTATCCTGTGTGTGCAGTATTTACAGTGGGACTATCATGTGTGTATCGGTATTCACAGCAGGACTATCCTGTGTGTGTCAGTATTTACAGTGGGACTATCCTGTGTGTGTCAGTATTTACAGTGGGACTATCCTGTGTGTGTCAGTATTTACAGTGGGATTATCCGGTGTTTATCAGTATTTACAGTGGGACTATCCTGTGTGTGTCAGTATTTACAGTGGGACTATCCTGTGTGTATCAGTATTTATAGTGGGACTATCCTGTGTGTATCTGTATTTACAATGGGACTATCCTGTGTGTGTCAGTATTTACAATGGGACTATCCTGTGTGTCAGTATTTACAGTGGGATTATCCTGTGTGTGTCAGTATTTACAGTGGGAATATCCTGTGTGTATCAGTATTTATAGTGGGACTATCCTGTGTGTATCAGTATTTACAGTGGCACTGTCCTGTGTGTGTCAGTATTTACAATGGGACTATCCTGTGTATCAGTATTTACAGTGGGAATATCCTGTGTTTGTCCGTATTTACAGTGGGAATATCCTGTGTGTATCAGTATTTACAGTGGGACTATCCTGTGTGTGTCAGTATTTACAGTGGGACTATCCTGTGTGTGTCAGTATTTACAGTGGGACTACCCTGTGTGTGTCAGTATTTACAGTGGGACTACCCTGTGTGTATCAGTATTTACAGTGGGACTATCCTGTGTGTGTCAGTATTTACAGTGGGACTATCCTGTGTGTGTCAGTATTTACAGTGGGACTATCCTGTGTGTCAGTATTTACAGTGGGACTATCATGTGTGTATCGGTATTCACAGCAGGACTATCCTGTGTGTGTCAGTATTTACAGTGGGACTATGCTGTGTATGTCAGTTTTTACAGAGGGACTATCCTGTGTGTGTCAGTATTTACAGTGGGACTACCCTGTGTAAATCAGTATTTACAGTGGGACTATCCTGTGTGTGTCAGTGTTTACAGTGGGACTATCCTGTGTGTCTCAGTATTTACAGTGGGACTATCCTGTGTGTGTCAGTATTTACAGTGGGACTATCCTGTGTGTGTCAGTATTTATAGTGGGACTATCCTGTGTGTGTCAGTATTTACAGTGGGACTATCCTGTGTGTGTCAGTATTTACAGTGGGACTATCCTGTGTGTGTCAGTATTTACACTGGGACTATCCTGTGTGTGTCAGTATTTACAGTGGGACTATCCTGTGTGTGTCAGTATTTACAGTGGGACTATCCTGTGTGTGTCAGTATTTACAGTGGGACTATCCTGTGTGTGTCAGCGTTTACAGTGGGACTATCCTGTGTGTGTCAATATTTACAGTGGGACTATCCTGTGTGAGTCAGTATTTACAGTGGGACTATCCAGTGTGTGTCAGTATTTACAGTGGGACTACCCTGTGTGTGTCAGTATTTACAGTGGGACTATCCTGTGTGTGTCAGTATTTAAAGTGGAACTATCCTGTGTGTGTCAGTATTTACAGTGGGACTACCCTGTGTGTGTCAGTATTTACAGTGGGACTATCCTGTGTGTGTCAGTATTTACAGTGGGATTATCCTTTGTGTGTCGGTATTTACAATGGGACTATCCTGTGTGTATCAGTATTTACAGTGGGACTATCCTGTGTGTCAGTATTTACAGTGGGACTATCCTGTGTGTGTCAGTCTTTACAGTGGGTCAATCCTGTGTCTGTCAGTATTTACAGTGGGACTACCCTGTGTGTGTCAGTATTTACAATGGGACTATCCTGTGTATGTCAGTATTTACAGTGGGACTATCCTGTGTGTGTCGGTATTTACAGTGGGACTATCCTGTGTGTGTCAGTATTTACAGTGGGACTATCCTGTGTGTGTCAGTATTTACAGTGGGACTATCCTGTGTGTGTCAGTATTTACAGTGGGACTATCCTGTGTGTATCAGTATTTACAGTGGGACTATCCTGTGTGTGTCAGTATTTACAATGGGACTATCCTGTGTGTGTCAGTATTTACAGTGGGACTATCCTGTGTGTGTCAGTATTTACAGTGGGACTATCCTGTGTGTGTCAGTATTTACAGTGGGACTATCCTGTGTGTGTCAGTATTTACAGTGGGACTATCCTGTGTGTATCTATATTTACAATGGGACTATCCTGTGTGTATCAGTATTTACAGTGGGACAATCCTGTGTGTATCAGTATTTACAGTGGGACTATCCTGTGTGTGTCAGTATTTACAATGGGACTATCCTGTGTGTCAGTATTTACAGTGGGAATATCCTGTGTGTGTCAGTATTTAGAGTGGGAATATCCTGTGTGTATCAGTATTTACAGTGGGACTATCCTGTGTGTGTCAGTATTTACAGTGCGACTATCCTGTGTGTGTCAGTATTTACAGTGGGACTATCCTGTGTGTGTCAGTATTACAGTGGGACTATCCTGTGTGTGTCAGTATTTACAATGGGACTATCCAGTGTGTCAGTATTTACAGTGGGATTATCCTGTGTGTGTCCATATTTACAGTGGGAATATACTGTGTGTATCAGTATTTATAGTGGGACTATCCTGTGTGTATCAGTATTTACAGTGGGACTATCCTGTGTGTATCAGTATTTCCAGTGGGACTATCCTGTGTGTATCAGTATTTACAGTGGCACTGTCCTGTGTGTGTCAGTATTAACAATGGGACTATCCTGTGTGTCTGTATTTACAGTGGGAATATCCTGTGTGTGTCCGTATTTACAGTGGGAATATCCTGTGTGTATCCGTATTTACAGTGGGACTAATCTGTGTGTGTCAGTATTTACAGTGGGACTATCCTGTGTGTGTCAGTATTTACAGTGGGACTATCCTGTGTGTGTCAGTATTTACAGTGGGACTACCCTGTGTGTATCAGTATTTACAGTGGGACTATCCTGTGTGTGTCAGTATTTACAGTGGGACTATCCTGTGTGTGTCAGTATTTACATTGGGACTATCATGTGTGTATCGGTATTCACAGCAGGACTATCCTGTGTGTGTCAGTATTTACAGTGGGACTATCCTGTGTATCTCAGTATTTACAGTGGGACTATCCTGTGTGTGTCAGTATTTACAGTGGGACTATCCTGTGTGTGTCAGTATTTACAGTGGGACTATCCTGTGTGTGTCAGTATTTACAGTGGGACTATCCTGTGTGTGTCAGTATTTACAATGGGACTATCCTCTGTGTGTCAGTATTTACAGTGGGACTATCCTGTGTGTGTCAGAATTTACAATGGGACTATCCTGTGTGTGTCAGTATTTACAGTGGCATTATCCGGTGTTTATCAGTATTTACAGTGGGACTATCCTGTGTGTGTCAGTATTTACAGTGGGACTATCCTGTCTGTGTCAGTATTTACGACTATCCTGTGTGTGTCAGTAATTACAGTGGGATTATCCGGTGTTTATCAGTATTTACAGTGGGACTATCCTGTGTGGGTCAGTATTTACAGTGGAACTATCCTGTGTGTGTCAGTATTTACAGTGGGACTATCCTATGTGTGTCAGTATTTACAGTGGGACTATCCTGTGTGTGTCAGTATTTACAGTGGGACTATCCTGTGTGTGTCAGTATTTACAGTGGGACTATCCTGTGTGTGTCAGTATTTACAGTGGGAATATCCTGTGTGTATCAGTATATACAGTGGGACTATCCTGTGTGCGTCAGTATTTACAGTGGGACTATCCTGTGTGTGTCAGTATTTACAGTGGGACTACCCTGTGTTTATCAGTATTTACAGTGGGACTATCCTGTGTGTGTCAGTATTTATAGTGGGACTATCCGGTGTTTATCAGTATTAACAGTGGGACTATCCTCTGTGTGTCTGTATTTACAGTGGGACTATCCTGTGTGTGTCAGTATTTACAATGGGACTATCCTGTGTGTCAGTATTTACAGTGGGATTATCCTGTGTGTGTCAATATTTACAGTGGGAATATCCTGTGTGTATCAGTATTTATAGTGGGTCTATCCTGCGTGTATCAGTATTTACAGTGGGACTATCCTGTGTGTATCAGTATTTACAGTGAGACTATCCTGTGTGTATCAGTATTTACAGTGGCACTGTCCTGTGTGTGTCAGTATTTACAATGGGACTTTCCTGTGTGTCAGTATTTACAGTGGGAATATCCTGTGTGTGTCCGTATTTACAGTGGGAATATCCTGTGTATATCAGTATTTACAGTGGGACTAATCTGTGTGTGTCAGTATTTACAGTGGGACTATCCTGTGTGTGTCAGTATTTACAGTGGGACTATCCTGTGTGTGTCAGTATTTACAGTGGGACTACCCTGTGTGTATCAGTATTTACAGTGGGACTATCCTGTGTGTGTCAGTATTTACAGTGGGACTATCCTGTGTGTGTCAGTATTTACATTGGGACTATCCTGTGTGTGTCAGTATTTACAGTGGGACTATCCTGTGTGTGTTAGTATTTACAGTGGGACTATCCTGTGTGTGCAGTATTTACAGTGGGACTATCATGTGTGTATCGGTATTCACAGCAGGACTATCCTGTGTGTGTCAGTATTTACAGTGGGACTATCCTGTGTGTGTCAGTATTTACTGTGGGACTATCCTGTGTGTGTCAGTATTTACAGTGGGATTATCCGGTGTTTATCAGTATTTACAGTGGGACTATCCTGTGTGTGTCAGTATTTACAGTGGGACTATCCTGTGTGTATCAGTATTTACAGTGGGACTATCCTGTGTGTATCTGTATTTACAATGGGACTATCCTGTGTGTGTCAGTATTTACAATGGGACTATCCTGTGAGTCAGTATTTACAGTGGGATTATCCTGTGTGTGTCAGTATTTACAGTGGGAATATCCTGTGTGTATCAGTATTTATAGTGGGACTATCCTGTGTGTATCAGTATTTACAGTGGCACTGTCCTGTGTGTGTCAGTATTTACAATGGGACTATCCTGTGTATCAGTATTTACAGTGGGAATATCCTGTGTGTGTCCGTATTTACAGTGGGAATATCCTGTGTGTATCAGTATTTACAGTGGGACTATCCTGTGTGTGTCAGTATTTACAGTGGGACTATCCTGTGTGTGTCAGTATTTACAGTGGGACTATCATGTGTGTATCGGTATTCACAGCAGGACTATCCTGTGTGTGTCAGTATTTACAGTGGGACTATGCTGTGTATGTCAGTTTTTACAGAGGGACTATCCTGTGTGTGTCAGTATTTACAGTGGGACTACCCTGTGTAAGTCAGTATTTACAGTGGGACTATCCTGTGTGTGTCAGTATTTACAGTGGGACTATCCTGTGTGTGTCAGTATTTACAGTGGGACTATCCTGTGTGTGTCAGTATTTACAGTGGGACTATCCTGTGTGTGTCAGTATTTACAGTGGGACTATCCTGTGTGTGTCAGTATGTATAGTGGGACTATCCTGTGTGTGTCAGTATTTACAGTGGGACTATCCTGTGTGTGTCAGTATTTACAGTGGGACTATCCTGTGTGTGTCAGTATTTACACTGGGACTATCCTGTGTGTGTCAGTATTTACAGTGGGACTATCCTGTGTGTGTCAGTATTTACAGTGGGACTATCCTGTGTGTGTCAGTATTTACAGTGGGACTATCCTGTGTGTGTCAGCGTTTACAGTGGGACTATCCTGTGTGTGTCAGTATTTACAGTGGGACTATCCTGTGTGAGTCAGTATTTACAGTGGGACTATCCAGTGTGTGTCAGTATTTACAGTGGGACTACCCTGTGTGTGTCAGTATTTACAGTGGGACTATCCTGTGTGTGTCAGTATTTAAAGTGGAACTATCCTGTGTGTGTCAGTATTTACAGTGGGACTATCCTGTGTGTGTCAGTATTTACAGTGGGACTATCCTGTGTGTGTCAGTATTTACAGTGGGATTATCCTTTGTGTGTCGGTATTTACAATGGGACTATCCTGTGTGTATCAGTATTTACAGTGGGACTATCCTGTGTGTGTCTGTATTTACAGTGGGACTATCCTGTGTGTGTCAGTATTTACAGTGGGACCATCCTGTGTGTGTCAGTATTTACAGTGGGACTATCCTGTGTATGTCAGTATTTACAGTGGGACTATCCTGTGTGTGTCGGTATTTACAGTGGGACTATCCTGTGTGTGTCAGTATTTACAGTGGGACTATCCTGTGTGTGTCAGTATTTACAGTGGGACTATCCTGTGTGTGTCAGTATTTATAATGGGACTATCCTGTATGTGTCAGTATTTACAGTGGGACTATCCTGTGTGTGTCAGTGTTTACAGTGGGACTATCCTGTGTGTGTCAGTATTTACAGTGGGACTATCCAGTGTGTGTCAGTATTTACAGCGGGACTATCCTGTGTGTATTAGTCTTTACAGTGGGTCTATCCTGTGTGTGTCAGTATTTACAGTGGGACTATCCTGTGTGTATCAGTATTTACAATGGGAAAATCCTGTCTGTGTCAGTATTTACAGTGGGACTATCCTGTGTATGTCAGTATTTACAATGGGACTAATCTGTGTGTGTCAGTATTTGCAGTGGGA
Organism: Scyliorhinus canicula; assembly: GCF_902713615.1. Taxonomy (NCBI): domain Eukaryota; kingdom Metazoa; phylum Chordata; class Chondrichthyes; order Carcharhiniformes; family Scyliorhinidae; genus Scyliorhinus; species Scyliorhinus canicula. The sequence goes on along the minus strand of NC_052158.1, from coordinate 151,238,885 downwards.
CTATCCTGTGTGTGTCAGTATTTACAATGGGACTATCCTGTGTATGTCAGTATTTACAATGGGACTATCCTGTGTGTGTCAGTATTTACAGTGTGGCAATCCTCTGTGTGTCAGCATTTACAGTGGGGCTATCCTGTGTGTGTCAGTATTTACAGTGGGACTATCCTGTGTGTGTCAGTATTTACAGTGGGACTACCCTGTGTGTGTCAGTATTTACAGTGGGACTATCCTGTGTGTGCAGTATTCACAGCAGGACTATCCTGTGTGTGTCAGTATTTACAGTGGGACTATCCTATGTGTCAGTATTTACAGTGGGACTATCCTGTGTGTGTCACTATTTACAGTGGGACTATCCTGTGTGTGTCAGTATTTACAGTGGGACTATCCTGTGTGTGTCAGTATTTACAATGGGACTATCCTGTGTGTGTCAGTATTTACAGTGGGACTATCCTGTGTGTGTCACTATTTACAGTGGGACTATCCTGTGTGTGTCAGTATTTACAGTGGGACTATCCTGTGTGTGTCAGTATTTACAGTGGGTCTACCCTGTGTGTGTCAGTATATACAGTGGGACTATCCTATGTGTATCAGTATATACAGTGGGACTAACCTGTGTGTGTTAGTATTTACAGTGGAACTATCCTGTGTGTGTCAGTATTTACAGTGGGACTATCCTGTGTGTGTCAGTATTTACAGTGGGACTATCCTGTGTGTGTCAGTATTTACAGTGGGACTATCCTGTGTGTATCAGTATTTACAGTGGGACTACCCTGTGTGTGTCAGTATTTACAGTGGGACTATCCTGTGTGTATCCTGTGTGTGTCAGTATTTACAGTGGGACTATCCTTTGTGTGTCAGTATTTACAGTGGGACTATCCTGTGTGTATCCTGTGTGTGTCAGTATTTACAGTGGGACTATCCTGTGTGTGTCAGTATTTACAGTGGGACTATCCTTTGTGTGTCAGTATTTACAGTGGGACCATCCTGTGTGTGTCAGTATTTACAGTGGGACTATCCTGTGTGTGTCTGTATTTACAGTGGGACTATCCTGTGTGTGTCAGTATTTACAGTGGGACCATCCTGTGTGTGTCAGTATTTACAGTGGGACTATCCTGTGTGTGTCAGTATTTACAGTGGGACTATCCTGTGTGTGTCAGTATATACAGTGGGACTATCCTGTGTGTGTCAGTATATACAGTGGGACTATCCTGTGTGTGTCAGTATTTACAGTGGGACTATCCTGTGTGTGCCAGTATTTACAGTGGGACTATCCTGTGTGTGTCAGTATTTACAGTGGTACTATCCTGTGTGTGTCAGTATTTACAGTGGGACTACCCTGTGTATGTCAGTATTTACAGTGTGACTATCCTGTGTGTGTCGGTATTTACAGTGGGACTATCCTGTGTGTGTCGGTATTTACAGTGGGACTATCCTGTGGGTATCAGTATATACAGTGGGACGATCCTGTGTGTATCAGTATATACAGTGTGAATATCCTGTGTGTGTCAGTATTTACAATGGGACTATCCTATGTGTGTCAGTATTAACAGTAGGACTATCCTGTGTGTGTCATTATTTACAGCAGGACTATCTTGTGTGTGTCAGTATTTACAAAGAACAAAGAAAATTACAGCACAGGAACAGGCCCTTCGGCCCTCCCATCCTGCGCTGATCCAGATCCTTTACCTAAACCTGTCGCCTATTTTCCAAGTGTCTACTTCTCTCTGTTTCCCGCCCATTCATATATCTGTCTAGATGCATCTTAAATGATGCTATCGTGCCCACCTCTACCACCTCCGCTGGCAAAGTGTTCCAGGCACCCACCACCCTCTGCGTAAAAAACTTTCCACGCATATCTCCCTTAAACCTTCCCCCTCTCACCTTGAAATCGTGACCCCTTGTAATTGTCACCCCCACTCTTGGAAAAAGCTTGTTGCTGTCCACCCTGTCCATACCTCTCATAATTTTTAGTCCTCAATCAGGTTCCCCCTTAACCTCCGTCTTTCCAATGAAACCAATCCTAATCTACTCACCCTTTCTTCATAGCTAGCACCCTCCATACCAGGCAACATCCTGGTGAACCTCCTATGCCCCCTTTTTAAAGCATCCACATCCTTCTGGTAAGGGTGGATAGCAACAAGTGGCGACCAGACCTGCACGCAGTACTCCAAATGTGCTGCCTGATCTGCTGCATAGTTTTAAAATTCACTCTATATTTCAGATTTCCAGCCTCCGCAGTTTTTTGTTTTACAATCGAATATCCTAAAGTGAGTCACAATATAGAATTCAGTGTTCCCCGGTCTGAGAGTGTTTACAGTAGAATCTGCTACAATGTTTCTGTATTTCTACAGTAATAATTGTCTGGAGTGTATCAGTATTGTGAGTCAAACTCTAGAATCAAATTTTTATATCTGTAGTGGAAACTCCGAGAGTTCCTTGGTTTTCATATTCGGTTCCCGGGAGAGTGGCGGTAATCACAGAGGAATTTCATCAAGTGCATATTTATTTGGAGTTGGAGTTCCTGAAAGTTATCTGGAGTGGAAACTATTGAAGTGTGCCTGTATTTAGAGTGGGAACGCCTGGAGTGTGTCAGCATTTGCAAAGGGAGATCCTGGAATGTATCAGTATTACACTGGGTTTGTCTGGAGTGCGTTAATACTACAATGGCGTTTTGTGCAGTCAGCATTTACGACAGGGCGTCATGGAGTGGGTCACTATTTATAGTTACACTTTTCAGATTATGCCAGCAATTACAGAGTCCTCACTAAGGGGATCCCTTAAAAGGTGTCTGTATTTACAACAGAATGCCTTATAGTGTATCACTATTTATGTTGGGATTTTTTTGCAGTGTGCTATGGTTTACAGTCAGATTACCTCGAAGGTGTCAATAATGTGAGTCAGTATAAACAGTGAGATCTCCTGGAATGTCTTGGTAATATCAGTGGGAGTTCCTGGAGAGTGTCAGTGCTTACAATAGAATCAGCACTGGTGTGCCAGCATTTGGGTTGTCTCTAGTGAAAATATAAGAACATGAGAAATAGACACAGGATTAAACCATATGCTCCATCAGGTTCACTCCGCTATTCAATTACATCATGGTTGATCTTCAGCTTCACCTTCAGTTTCCTCTCCACTCCTGATGGACTCATTGATTCCCTAAAAGACCAAAAATCTGTCTATCCCAGCTTTAAATATATTCACAGGTGGACCCTTTCGAGTAGAGAATTCCAAAGGTTCACAATCCTGTGAGTGAAGAAATTCCTCCTCATCTCAACCTAAATGATAATTGCCTTATTGTGCACCCATGTTCTAGATTCCCTGATTAGGGGAAACAACGTCTCAGCGCCTGTCAAGCCCCTTCAGAGTCTTACATGTCTTCATGAGATCACCTCTCATTCTTCTAAATTCCAGAGAATACGAATCTGGGGCGGGGTTCTCCCTTCTGACGGCAGAGTGTTGACGCCGTCGTGAAAACAGGAGAGTTTTACGGTGGTGTCATCGGACCGCTAAGTATAGCGATCCTCTGCATGACAGGGGGCCGGCACGGCAGTGGAGCGACTCACGCCGCACCAGCTGCTGATACCGGCGTGAACTCGCGCGTGCGCGGTAGCTTCTTTCTCCGCGCCGGCCCCGACGCAACATGGCATAGAGCTACAAGGGCCGACGCGGAGTAAAAGAGGCCGATACCAGGAGAGGCCGGCCCGCCAATCGATAGGCCCCGATCGCGGGCCAGGCCATGGTGGAGGCCCCTCCCGGGGGTCGGATCCCCCCCCCGCAGGATGCACGCTGAGGTCCTGCCGGGTAAGACCACATGTGAATGGCGCCGGTGGGACCTGGGCTTTCTTGGCGGTCACTTGGCCCATCCCAGGTGGAGAATTGCCGGGGGCCACATAGAGCGATCCCTGATCGGCGCCACGCCGACTGTGCCGGCACCAATGGCGCCGATTCTCCGGTCACCAGAGAATTGGCGGACTGGCGTCGGGTTGGCGTTGCGTGAATCGTGCCCAGCCCAGCGATTCTCCAACTCAGGCCCTGGGGTCAGAGAATCCCGCCCATGGAATGTACTCAGGCTCTCATGTTAATACAACCCACTCGTCACAGGAACCAATCTAGTGAACATTCTCGGTGCTGTCTCCGATGCAAATATATCCTTCCTTAAATATGGAGACGAAAAACGCTTGCTGTAATGCACTCTGACATGTTCTATTATAAATACTGACACGGGCCATGTGATCCCTTTGTAAGGACTGATCCATAGCGTGTGAATTTTCTGTAATTTCTCACATTATCGGTAACTATAAATAGTAATCCATTCCATGACTCCAGGTGTTGTGTCACCAAAGCTCTATGCAATTACAGCAAGACTTAATTATTTTTGTACTGCAATCGCCTTACAATAAACGGCAACTTGCCATTTGCATGCTTATTGCGCATGCATGATAACTTTCAGTGTTCCTTGCACAGCTACATGCAAATCTCTTTGAACATCAACATGACAATGTAGCCCCCCCCCCCCCCCCCAGATCTTGCCCACCCACTGATTGGTGGCCCCCAATCGCAAACTTGACTGTCCTGGAGGCTCCCCCGGTGACGGACGCCCCCCGCCCCCCAGCAGGGCAGCCACAGACTCACTCTGAGTGCCCGCCGGGTGGAACCATGAGTGAACCATGCCAGAGGGAACTCGGCCAGTTGCCAGTGGAGAATCGCCCCGGGGGCCTCTTTCAATGGTCACCGACCTACGCCGCGTCGACTGCGTGCGCAGGAATGGGGCCGATTCTCTGGGGAGGGAGCGGCGTCGGCCCGATTGCAGGTTTGATGCCCATTCTCCGCCCCCGCTCCGATTGTGGGGTAGAAGCTCCAGGCCCGTGACTTAAAAAAAATATTCTGCTGTCCTATTCTTACAGCCGCAGTGAATAACATCCGCTTTCCCACATTATAGCCTATGTGCCATCTTATTGCCCACTCACTGAACCTGTCCATCTCTCTCTGCAGCCTCTTTGTATCTCCCCACAGCTTATTTTTCACTGAGCTTTGTGTCGTCAGATATCTTAGACACATTACCCTATTTCTCTTCTCTCAGTCATTAATATAGATTGCAAATAGCTGAGGCCATCATAATACTTGTGGCATTCCGCTTGTCATAGTATGTTAACGTGAATATGTTTCATATACACCTACTCTTTCCCTCCTGTCTGTAAATCAATCTTCTATCCATTATAATATCCCAAATACATCAGTTCTTATCTTGCAATTTAACCTATTGTGTGGCACTTTATTGAATTACATTTTGAAATCCACATATACTACATGTACTGATTCTCCTTTACCTACTAGCTACATCCTCAAAAAACTCTAATAAATTTGTCAAACCCAATTTCCCTTTCGTAAAACCATGCTGACTTTGTCTAGTGATACTGTGATCCTCTAACTGCATTGTTAGTGCTCCCTGAATGATAGATTTCAGTGCTTTACTGACAAGTGATATAGTCTAACTGGCTTGTCATCCCATGTGTTCCCACTCCCTGCTGTCTTGAAAAGTGGTATTACATTCACTAACTTCCAATCTGCTCAGACTGTTCCAGAATTGAGGGAATTTTGGAAAAATCACAACGGGTGCAATAACTATCTCTGCACCGATCTCTTTTTGAACCCTTAGACAGAGGCCATTGGAGATTTGTCAGAATTTAGTCCCGTAAGTATTTTCCAGTAGTTTTTCTCTGTTGATGTTAATTGCCTTGGTTTTTACACTCTTCAAAGCCCCGAGGTTGCACTCTATTTCTGGTGTGTAACACCTGTCTCTGCAATTTCCTCATTCGTGATAATTTCTCTTGCCTCTTCTCCTGAAGGATCAGCATTTACTTTGTCTGCTCTCTTCATTTTATATATCCGGAAAAGCTCTGAGAATCTTTTTTTCTATTCCTTGGCCAGTTTACTCACCTATTCTATTATTTACCCTTTTTTAAATCAATTTCTTGGTGGCCCTTTGCTGGTCTCTCAAACATTCCTGATCCTGAAATTTAGCACCATTCTATGCAAAATTATAAGGCTTATCTTTCAATCTACTACTTCTCTTAACCACCTGAGTAAACCATAGATAGATCTTCCTTGCTGTATTTTCCTATGGAACACATTTTGTTGAACATTTGGATTTATTTATTTAAATTGTCAAGTTTAATTACAGCCATACCTTTAAATCTATTCACCCAATTAATCTGAGCCAGTTTTCCCCTCACGCCTACGTTATTGGCTTTGCTTAGCTTTAAAATTCTTGTTTGTGATTGGTGAGTGTCGCTTCAAAACTTAACATCAAACGTAATTGTATTATGATCACTACTTCCCAGTAGCAACTTTACAATGAGATTACTAATTAACTCTGCCTCATTACAGACTGGAACCAAAATAGCTTTATCCATAGTTAGTTCCACAACTGCATAAAGTTAATCTACAAACTCACCTTCATGGCCACCTTTGCTCATTTAATTGGTCCTGTCTCTACGAAGATTGTTACATTGCTACAAGCTCCAATAACATTAAATTCCATACTCTGTCCTGTGATACAACTACCGTTAGGGGGGGACAAGAAACTACTCCCATTTATGTTTTCTAATTATTGCTATTCTCAATCTTCGTCCATACGCATTCTGCTTCCTGTTCTCCTGGCCAGGATCCTTTCTCAGTAATGTACTAACGCTATCCATTACTATAAGAGCTACCTCTCCTATCTTTCCATTTTGCCTATCTTTCCAAAATAATACACACCCTGGAATATTTATTTTCCAACCTTAGCCACCGTGTCGCCATGGTCAGAATTCAACATAAAGATTTCTAAGTGTCATTTTGGGTGAGTTTGGTGAAGTGTTTCCCGTCGGCTTTTTGCGTGAGATCCACAGTGGTATTCACCCACACTTAGTTGTTTCTTTGGGCCTTGGGGAGGTTCTTGCCACTCCAGCCCACACTTAGAAATGTTTTCAGCAATGGGGAGCTGAACTCGCTGGCGAAAACGGCTCCTCAGAGATCGGCCATCATTTTGAAAGGGTGGCCCAATCTCAAAGTGAGCTTGAGGGGCCCCCACACCCCCCATCCACAAACAATGTTGGCCCCTGCACACATGAGCATTACCCCACCCCCACCCCCCATGTGAGGACACCCAGGTATGAGGTCGCCGAGGGTTCCCCTTTTCAGGTTGCCCCCTCCCCCCTTTCGGGGTCACCCCTTCAGAGCCCCCACCCTTCACCCCACAACCTATGTGAGGCCCCTTCATACCCACCTTTCAGCCCCCACCCTTCAAAACCCCTCATCCCCCTTTCATGGGCATGGCCCCCTCAGGCTCCACCTTGCGAGTGCCACCCTGACACCTGGGCACCCTGGCACTGTCACGCTGGTACACCAGCAGTGCCCCTAACAGCCTGGCAGTGCCAGGGTTTCAGTGCCCAGGTGACAGGCTGGTAATGCCAGGGGTGCCAGAGGGAGAGCCATAATGCCACCCTTCCCTGTCCCAACCACCCAGTCGTCTCCAATGGCCTGGGAAATCCCCCCACATGTGCTCATACACCTGGGCCACATTTGTGTGGGCCAGCACTAAACAGCGCCCAGTCAAGTCCTCACGAGGGAGGCCGTTAGATTCTGCTTGTAGAGAATCCGGAGAAAGCATATTTTAATGAGCCTAATGGCGCGTGAGATCCAGATTGCAATATCTCGTGAGGTTTGTTTGAATCTTTTGAATTTGAGCATGGCGAATCTCACGGGAGGCCATTCGGGAGATACATTGGGCTTCGTAGCGATACCAAGCCGGGCGCAACGAGACTGGTAATTTGCACCCCATATCTCTTTCCTGAAAATTAGATATTAATAACTTAGCTCTATTTGTGCCACTTTGTTCATCCGCCTCATTGTGCGTTCTTCAATATATAGGAGCTAATATATCCAATGGGACATCGGTATTTGGAACGGAATTTTCTGGCGCGGACAATTTTTAACAATGGAAATCCCCATCATGACTGAGAACGCAATCTATCGGCTGCATTGCCCCCGAATGGCAGCTGAATGGCCAGGCGAAGCTGGGAGACCCCTCTTTTGGGATCTACCCCGGCTCACCACACCTTGCGAGATCTAATGCGATCTCGTGAGACGTCACGATCTGAATCTCACCCATTGTGAGCGGGTCACTGTTTTTCACATTTGCATATTAGAGACGAGCGCCATACAATACTGGTCTCCACAAACAGATGGAACAGCACTCATGGGGCTCTCCCAAGGCAATGAAGGCTGCCAGGTGCTTGCCCTCTGAGCAGGGTGGCACCCTGGCCCTGCTGGTGTCATCTGCGTACCCTGGCACCCTAAACACCCTCGTCCTAGGACACTGTTCCAATTCGGTTAAATTGCGCTCCAAATGTTTGTAGAAAAATGGTTTTCTGACTGTCAGAGTATGCATTAGAATTTCACATAGTTAGCCAGTATTTGCAGTGGGATTTCCTGTAGTGCGACAATATTGACAATGCCATCTCCTGAAATGTGTCAATACTTACAATGGCAGTTCATAGAGTGAGTCAGTATTTAGAATAAGATTCTTTGGAATGTGTTAGTATTTTCAGTTTGATTTCCCGCAGTTTCTCAGTGTTGACTTTTTCAGGAATGTGTCAGTATTTACAGTGTATAATCCACCACAATGCCTCTGTTTGCACAGCAGAATTTCCCATAGTGAGTCAAGCATTTGAAATAGAATGATTTGCAGTTTTCAATGCAGAATCGCCAATGTGTCAGCATTCATAGTGTTTGTCGTGGTACTGCTGCAAAAAGACACCTTGTCGAAGCCGCCTCCTTTAAATTTTCAAACAGTGCTTGGCAGTTGACTGTCAGTAACCGTTAACCTATGCATTCTCCATGGCAACACATCTACCGATAAGTATCTACTTGCCAAACAATAAGCACTCTCCTCTCATACAATATCAAGTTGTTGCTTCCCCTGACGTTGGTATTGTTATGATTGACCTGATGAGTGTAAGACAAAAAGCTTTCACAAAATGTCTTTTTTCAGCAATACTCAATTCTTGTACGACCACGGCAGACAGTGGCATAGCGATGTTGTTACTGTGACTGGTAATCCAGAGTTCTAGAGTAAGGCTCTGGGGTCCCAGGTTCAAATCTTGCCACTGCAGGTGGTGAAATTTGAATTCAATAAAAACCTGGAATTAATGAAACCATTGGCACAAAAATAGGTGGGTCTAAAGAGGGAGATGTGATTCAGCAAAACACTTGGCAGATGGAATATAATGTAGGAAAATGTGAAGTTCTGCACATTGGTAGGTAGAATAAAGGAGCTGAATGTTATTTAAATGGAGAAATACTGCAGAAAACTGCAGCAAAGAGGGATTAGGCGGCTCTTGTGCGTAAATCGCTACAAGCAAGCATGCATGTTCAGCAGGTAATTGGGAAGGCAAGTGCCATACCTGGAGTATTGTGTTCAGTTTTGGTCTCCTTACCTGAGAAAGGATGTACTTGCGCTGGAGGGTGTGCAGAGGAGATTCACTAGGTTGATCCCAGAGTTGAGGAGGTTGGAATACGAGGAGAGGTTGAGTAGACTGGGACTGTACTCGTTGGAATTTAGACAGATGAGGGGGGCCTTATAGAAACATATAAACTTAGGCAGGGAATAGATAGGACAGATGCGGGCAGGTTGTTTCCACTGGCAGGTGAAAGCAGAACTAGGGGGCATAGCCTCAAAATAAGGGGAAGTAGATTTAGGACTGAGTTTAGGAGTAACTTCTTCATCCAAAGGGTTGTGAATCTATGGAATTCCCTGCCCAGTGAAGCAGTTGAGGCTCCTTCATTAAATGTTTTCAGGATAAAGATAGATAGTTTTTTGAAGAGTAAAGGAATGAATGGTTATGGTGTTTGGGCGGGAAAGTGGAGCTGAGTCTACAAAAGATCAGCCATGATCTCATTGAATGACGGGGCAAGGTCGAAGAGTCATATGGCCTACTCCTACTCCTAGTTCCTATGTTCTTATAATTAGGGATGGGCAATAAATGCTGCTCCAGCCATTGACTCCCATCTCCCATGAATGAGTAAAAAGAACTGATTATTTCTTATTGTCTTCCCCAATTTAAATTTGAACTTCTGGAGTTCCCATCATTTAAAATTAGACTTTTTTGCAGTGCGTCATAGCTAAAATATGCGCCCCATTCCCTGCAATGTGTTATTATTTGCAATACTCGTGCATTGACCGAGTTTTTAAGTTTTAAGAATGTGTTAGTATCTACATTTGATTTTCAGGGTATTTTGCATTCGTGGAGTGCCAGTATTTACAACTGATTAGTTTCAAGGGTCAGTATAAACAGGAGAATTTCCTACGGCGTAACTTTATGATGCTGTTGCTTTGGGGGTAAGACCGTAAAATGCGGCATGCTAAGGTCCATTGACTTCAACTGGAACTGGAAAATGGGGTGGGGCTGTACAATTCAGCCTTTGGTGTGTTTCAATGGGATTTTCTGCGTCCGTATTGAGAGTTAGGTTCTCTTGAGCGTGTCACTGTTATATACAACAACATTTCATGAAGGTTGTGACCATTTGCACTGCAATCTGGAGTGTGTCAGTATTTACACTGGGATCTATGTAAATTTACACTTGAATCTCCTGTGCCAGTATTTCGGCTGGAATCTGTTGAGTGTGTCAGCATTCGTAGGGCAATCATTTGCATTACGAAAGCATATTTTACAAGGCTTTCCTGGATTGTGTGTCAGCATTTGCAAGGGAGTCTAGATTGCCCCAGTTTTTACACTGGGGTTACCTGAAATGAGTCAGTATTTAGAGTCAGCTTTTCTGGAATGTGTTTGTATTTACAGTGGGATTTACCAGATAAATCAGTACTTTCAGTTAACTTTCCTAGTGCGTGTCAGTGTAAAAATTGGGATTTCCTGGAGTATGCCAGTTATTGCACTGTATTCTCCTGAATTGTGTCAATACACTTTTTTTACCCTCTTAGATTGTGTTTAGTGGAGTAGAGTATTTACTGGAGAACTTCTTGAACTGCATGTATGTTAATCCACTGCTTTCAATTATTCCGGAGTTTCTTTCTTGCTGTGTGATACTGCCTTTTTTCAGATCCATTGGTGGGTGTGCATCGGGGGTTGGGGGTGATGAGGATGTGGGATACGGATTTCAAGGCGGGATCAAGAGGAATGTTGCAGAGGTGAACGTTGGATCAGCAGTCCAACACACTCCAGCTCCAGGTGAGCTTCCCAGAGGTGAACAGTGACTACTCATCCAGGAACTCCAAATTGGGATCTTTCACACAGAAGATGAGGTCCATTGTGAAACCAAGCCCAGGGTTTCCTGGTAGCTGGCTTGCGAGTCTGCAAAGCCTCTTACACACACCCCTCCCTCACCAGAGCCACCGCCTTCAGTGGACCACACTGCTGAGGCCACCATCTTGTGCCGTGGTTTTCCCTTCAGAGGGCTGGCCTCACAGCTACGGCGAGTGTTTTTCTTTAAATCAATCCAAGCCTCTTCTAAAGATGGAAGGGTTCTCACATTCCCCCTCCACCAATGGCAACGCCCACTCTTGGTGGTGGGGAGGTCATAGAATCCATAGAATTCCCTAAGTGTGGAGGGAGGTCAATCAGCCCATCGGGTCTGTACTGACCCACTGGAAGAGCATCCCACCCAGACGTACACCCCACAGTATTCCCGCAACAGGCAGCACGGTAGCACAAGTGGACAGCACTGTGGCTTCACAGCACCAGGGTCCCAGGTTCGATTCCCCGCTGGGTCACTGTCTGTGCGGAGTCTGCACGTTCTCTCTGTGTCTGCGTGGGTTTCCTCCGGGTGCTCCGGTTTCCTCCCACAGTCAAGATACGTGCAGGTTAGGTGGATTGGCCATGATAAATTGCCCTTAGTGACCAAATAGGTTAAGAGGGGTTATTGGGTTACGGGGATAGGGTGGAAGTGAGGGCTTAAGTGGGTCGGTGCAGACGCGATGGGCCGAATGGCCTCCTTCTGCACTGTATGTTCTATGTTCTATTAACCCCACTTAACCTTTGGACACTAAGTGGCAATTTAGCATAGCCAATCTCCATAGCCTGCAGTTGTTTAGATTGTGGGAGAAAACCCATGCATACACAGGGAGAATGTGCAAACTCCACACAATCACTCAAGGTGGGAATCAAACCCGGGTCCCTAGCACTGTGAGGCAGCAGTGCTAATCACTGTGCCCACTGTGCATCCTGCTATGGCACCAGAACTCACCCATTGTCTCCAATTGGATGGCTGGCCTCTCGAATGGCTAACTTCTGGGATGATCTCGTGGGTAGGCATGCCGACAAACCGGTGTTGGGTCAGGATCGAGAAATGGTCCTGAGCCTTGAGTATTCCTTAAAGTGCACAAGATTCCGCCCTGAAATAACTACCCCATTCACCTGTGGAAGGAGCAGTGCTCCGAAAGCTAGTGTTTGAAACAAACTTGTTGGACTTTAACCTGGTGGTGTAAGACTTCTTACTGTACCCAATTAGAGCCACTGCTCTGGTCCTTCTCCGTATCCCTTCAAATAGTTTCGACAAGCTTAATTGAGGAAAAGAATAATTTTATGTCACGTGGCATAAAAATGTGCTCAACAGATTTTAGAAACGAACTGGGACATTTCAATATGATTTAGGATACATAACAGTTTAATTGCATCTCTTCGGCAAGGACCAGTTTAGAATTATAGTCACAAAGTATTTCCGGAAATCTTTAGGAGAAATGCCTGTTGTTAATTTCATTGAATCATGGCGAAACCCTTCATTTCTTTCGCTGCACATCTGGCACAGATTTGGGTGGACAGTGAGGATTCGGAGTGAATTTTCAGCCAATGTTTACAGCAAAACTCCAATGTTTCTCTTCCATTTTCCTTTGCTGGAGCTCTTGGCTGTGAAGTTCTGGTGGGAGGTTGTCCTGGTCGCCCATTGTAACTTACATAGCATGGTACAGAAACAGGCCTGACTGGTCCTTGCAATTACTCACCACAGGAGCCACATCGCACCCCTCTTCATAGCATCCTCTCAACATAATCTGCTATTCCTTTCTTTGAACGTTCTACTCCAGAGAATTCTTCGAGACAGGATCTACTCCCATTTGGAAGCAAGTGGACATTTAGCGAGAGGCAGCATGGTTTTGTGAAGGGGAGGTCGTGTCTCACTAACTTGATAGAGTTTTTCGAGGAGGTCACAAAGATGATTGATGCAGGTAGGGCAGTGGATGTTGTCTATATGGACTTCAGTAAGGCCTTTGACAAGGTCCACCATGGTAGACTGGTACAAAAGGTGAATTCACACGGGATCAGAGGTGAGCTGGCAAGATGGATACAGAACTGGCTCAGTCATAGAAGGCAGAGAGTAGCAACAGAAGGGTGCTTTTCTGATTGGAGGGCTGTGACTAGTGGTGTTCCGCAGGGATCAGTGCTGGGACCTTTGCTGTTCGTAGTATATATAAATGATTTGGAGGAAAATGTAACTGCTCTGATTAGTAAGGTAGTGGACAACACAAAGGTTGGTGGAATTACGGATAGCGATGAGGAATGTCAGAGGATATAGCAGGATTTAGATGGTTTGGAGACTTGGGCGGAGAGATGGCAGATGGAGTTTAATCCGGACAAATGTGAGGTAATGCATTTTGGAAGGTCTAATACAGGTAGGGAATATACAGTGAACGGTAGAACCCTCAAGACAGTCAGAGAGATCTAGGTGTACAGGTCCACAGGTAACTGAAAGGAGCAACACAGGTGGAAAAGGTAGTCAAGAAGGCATACGGCATGCTTGCCTTCATTGGCCGGGGCATTGAGTATAAAAATTGGCAAGTCATGCTGCAGCCGTATGGAACCTTAGTTAGACCAGTGTTCTTCAAACTCGGGGGCGTGACCCGCGGGTGGGTCGCGGGCGGGTGTCGAGAGGGTTGCGGAGCCGTTGTCCGCGGCGCTCCCGATCGTGCAAGTCCCCGTGCAGCAGCCGGCTTTGCATAACGCCGGCTGCAAGCGGCCTTTAAAATGGCCGCGAACATGTAATAAATACTCGGCCGCATTGCTATGCGCGCCGATCTGGTGCGCATGTGCAGTGCGGCCGCTATTTGTTTGGTGGAGCTCTCAGTGTGAAGGTGGGGGGTCTCGGGGTGAGGGTCTCTCCCTCCCTCCCCGGTGGGCGTGCGCTGTTTCCGGGGTTTGTTTGAAGCGGTGACGGGGTTTGGAGCGGGGAAGCTGCCTGGGGAGCGGGGCCGGGGCCCCGGCTGCAGTTTGTGGTTAGCGAAGCCTCGGTGCTGAATTGTGTTGGGTTTGTCCCGGACCCAGGGACTCTCATCCCGGGGCTGCGCTGCCGAGCCACAGGCGGCCCCGCAGCTCCCCCACCCCTTCTCCAAACACACCGGCCTCTCTTTGGACAGATGGAGACTCCATACTTTCCGACACCGGAAGGCTTCACCTTCATCCAACAGGTTCCATTGGAGGAGCGTGTCCGAGGGCCAAAGGGACCCAAAAACATTTCCTCCATTTTTGGCAGCAGCAAACAAGGTAAGAGAAAATGGTGGGTCGCTCAGGTCGGCCGGCGTGGGTCTTAAAGGTCGGCCAGGTTGGGTCCCGAAGGTTGGCCGTTTGGTAAAAATGGGTCCCCGGAAAAAAAGTTTGAAGAACACTGAGTTAGACCAGGTTTATAGGGCGAGATTCTCGGAGAATCGTAAAGGCTGCCGTGGGACAGGCTGTGCTCCACGGCAGCCTTCACGCCCACTTCCAGGGCCGATTGTCCCCCCGGGCGGGGCTAGGAGCGCGGCCTAGACCATGGTCGTCAAGGCCTCACACCAAGCGTCACGCCGGCTGACGCGGCCGATGACGTCAGCCGTGCATGCGCAGGTTGGACAATGCCAACCCGCGCATGTGCAGTTGCCGTCTTTTCCCTCAGCTGCCCCGCAAGACGTGGCGGCTTGATCTTGCGGGGCGGTGGAGGAAAAAGAGTGCGTCCGTTACGGACGCACGGCCCGCGATCGGTGCCCACCGATCGCGGGCCTATGCCCACCGTGGCACGGCCGTGCCAATCGGGCCCCCAGATGCAAACGGTCATCTGGCACCCTTTTACAATGGCAGGAAGCAGGTGTGTTTGCTGCCGTGTTGAAACGGGCGTGAAGGCCCAGCCGCTCGGCCCATCGGCCTCAGAGAATCGCAGCTCGCCGTAAAAAATGGCGAGCGGCAATTCATGGCGTGGGTCGGGCGTGGGGGGGGGGAGAATAACGGGAGGGCGTGAAAAATGTCAGGAGGCCCTCCCGCTATTCTCCCACCCAGCGTGGGGTGTGGAGAGTCGCGCCCATAGTGTTCAATTCTGGTTGCCACACTACCAGAAGGATGTGGAGGCTTTAGAGAGGGTGCAGAAGAGATTTACCAGAATGTTGCCTGGTATGGAGGGCATTAGCTATGAGGAGAGGTTGAATAAACTCAGTTTGTTCTCACTGGAACAATGGAGGTTGAGGCGTGACCTGATAGAAGTCTACAAAATTATGAGGGACATAGTCAGAGTGGATAGTCAGAGACTTTTTCCCAGGGTAGAGTGGTCAATTACTCGGGGGCATAGGTTTAAGGTGTGAGGGACAAGGTTTAGAGGAAATGTATGAGGCAGGTTTTTTACATAACGGGTAGTGGGTGCCTGGAACTCGCTGCCAGAGGAGGTGGCGGAAGCAGGGATGATAGTGACGGTTATGGGGCATCTTGACAAATCCATGAATAGGATGGGAATAGAGGGATACGGTCCCCCGGAAGTGTAGAAGATTTTAGTTTAAACAGGCAGCATGGTCAGCGCAGGCATGGAGGGCCGAAGGGCGTGTTCCTGTGCTGTACTTTTCTTTGTTCTTTGTTCTTTGTCCCAGAGAGTTGGACATGCTCACATGCTGAACACAATTAAGGCAGGGATTAATAGATAAGGAAATCCAGGGATAGGGCAGAAATGTGGAGTTGCAGGAGAACATAAACCACATTCTCATTGAATCGTGGAGCCCAGTAGCCTACATTCAGGGTTATGTATCTGCCCAGCATTGTCTGGGGTAGTGGGATGTCAGGGAGAAAGGAGGCCGACAGAGATGGTAGGGCTGGATTACACCACAAGACCGAAAGAACACCTAGGGGAAGTCAAGGCTGCTGCTGACTCTTCAGGCACATCTGCTGCTCACTGGCTTAGATAATCATCACATGCTAGCCTGCAGAATGAGTGTCTGCAAGTACTTACCTGAAAGGCACATTACTTTCTGACAGGAAAAGCCCTTAGTTTAAGGGTGCTGAGGCAAGTTGTCACACGTTGTCAACCAAATCAACTTTAACCAGGGATTAGTCCTTGGGAACTCTTTGTTCTTTATGAACCACACTGGCATCCAGCAGGGCAGTTTCCCTACAAGCCATAGCTAAGAACTCTGTAACTACCAATTGTTAATTCAGTGGGGGAGGGCCATCAGAACGTGAATAGGCCACTTAGCCTCTCCCAACTGCGCCAGCGTTCAAATTGTGCATGGCTGGTCAGCATCATAAATCCATCTGCCCTAGGTTGGTCCAACCTTTTCACTCACGGAGAAACATTTACATATTTTTCTCACTCAAGGGGCTGATGAACAAATTTCAGAAAGATCAGGTTTGACACAACAGTACAGTGGATTTCAAAAAAAGCTTCCGGTTTTATGAAAATAAACAATTGCTGAGCAAATGTACTGCAATGTCATGAATTGTTAAGCTAAAAAAGTGTGCGAGGGGGTGAGTATATGTGGGTGGGTGAATGTGAGTGTGCGTGTATGTTGGTGTGCGGTAGTGAGAGTGAGTGTATAATCACCCTCACCCACTCTCTCGCACTCACCCCCACATTCGCTCAGTCTCTCGCTTTCCCCCCTGTCACTCTGTCACTCTCACATTCTCAGGGCACTGTCTCCTCCCCGGGCCTGCCAAATCTCTCTGGCCTGATGTGACTTTGCCCTCCCCAGGTCTGGCATTATTTTTCTCTCTCCGTGCTGCCAAAACTGTGTACTACTCCCTGTGCCCCACGTACCTGGTTCCCCGGGCTCCAGCCCGACCATACCTTTTCCCCCCTCAGTATGGCAGCCGTCAGCACACTCACCATTGCTGGTGTTCACTGCACGTCCAATCAGATTGTTTCACTCCCTGATTTGCTACTGATAGGCTCACTGGTTGGTCTATCAGCAGAAAATACCTTCACCTGAGGAAGGAGCTGCGCTCCGAAAGCTCGGGTTGGAAACAAACCTGTTGGACTTTAACCTGGTGTTGTAAGACTTCTTACTGTGCTCACCCCAGTCCAACGCTGGCGTCCCCACATCATAGCAGAAAATATGGGAGAGGAACAGCCTGTAATTGGAGGAGCTGCTCCAGGCAGAATCTTCCATTGGTTTCCTGCCTTGTTCATACTCTTACCAACTGAAATGGACCTTTATACTCAGCCTCTGCAGTTCAGTATACCCCATCCAACTGGACAATCTCCAGTCTCACAGCAAGGTCCAAATGAGTCATGGTAGCAGGAATTCCCAAAGTAGGGAGTACCTGTGTCCACCCCCAATGGCTTTTAACTTGTAATGGGCAAGGTGAAAAATCCCAGAAATAGTGGATGCAAAATTGCCCTTAGTGTTGGGTGGGGTTACTGGGTTATGGGGATAAGATGGGTGTGTGGGTTTTGGGTAGGGTGCTCTTTCCAAGGGCGGGTGCAGATGAGCCGAATGGCCTCCTTCTGCACTGTAAATTCTATGAAATTCTATGAAATAATGGTAAAAATTGGTCAATCACAAATTTAACGGGCTAGATTCTCCGATTTTCAGGCTATGTCCTGATGCCGGCTTGGGAACGGTGGCGTTTTGCGACTGAAAAGGTTGTGCAAAAAGGCCACAGATCTTCCGTTTGGCTGGGTGCGAGCTGGCAGGCAGCGTAGAGCACCCAGCTCTAGCTGCCGATACAGCCAGAGAATTTCCAGGTCTATGATCGCGCATGTGCACACCAGTGACCTGCAGCGGCCGCGCCGTGCAACATAGCGCCGGTCACTCGCGGACCCGGCCTGCCAAATAATGACCCCCTTTTGGCCAGGCTCGTGACCCCCCGACCACCCCCCAACAGTGCCCATCTTGAGGCCGTCCGTAAGTTATGTGGCATGCTCCTAGTGTACATCACTTTGGAGGGGGCTGAGCATCACGTATTCGGCTCCAACGTTGATTCTCCAACCGATTGACGAACGCGATTTCGCCGTTGGCGACCTGAGAATCCCAGCTGACATTTTCAATTGAAGGCCATCCTCAACATGAGGGGAGGTGCTGGCGCAGGTGGCATTGTCAAAGGATTAATAATCCACTTACCCAGGATAATGCTCTGGCTTCAAATCTTACCACAGCAGATTGTGAAATTCGAATCTGTAAAAATCTTGAATTAAAAGCCTATTGATGACCATGAACCCATTGTCATAAAGACCCATCTGGTTCCCGAATAACTTTTAGGGAAGGAAGTCTTTGGTCATTAAGTCCTGGAGTGGGACTCGAACTTGGAGCGGGGACGCCACCCACTGTGCAACCAAACCTCACCCGAGAAAATATAAACCATGGGTCGGATTCTAGAGCCCGCGCCGGGTCGGAGAATCACAGGGGACGCGGGAAATTCCCGCCACGCCGCTCCGGCGCCGGGCCCGATTCTCTTGCGACCAGAGAATTGGCGGCAATCGCGCCCATGCAGTCGCCTCGGCGCCTGTCGGGGGACGCTGAAAGAAGCTGAATTCTCCGTGGCCGACCGGCCGAACACCCGCCGAGTCCCGCTGGCATGGTACCAGGGAAAAAAAATCAAGGTTTTTTTCCTTGCACTATATCTCACATAGTTAACTGTTCCACCATGATGACATCAGAGCCTTAAAGTTAAATGATGAAAACGGTTACGTAGACTAGGGCCGGGGTTTCCAGAATCCCGGCCAAATATTGACGCTGGCGTAAACACCGGAGTGGTACCACCCGGCGGGACCTCGGACCTGCTGCAGTGGTGGACGTCCTGGTGGAGGGGTGAGGAGGATTTAACTCCGGGTGGGGCCTCCACGGGTTCCAGGCCGCGACAGGGAGCTTCTGATCATCGGGTGCTTGCGATCTGGAGGGTTCTACCTCTTTCCACGCTGTAGGTCTCTGACATATTGCTCCGTGCCGGCGATGAGACGGTAATCACGCGCATGTGTTTGCATGGAGACGGCAAACAAACGCATCCGCCCGGCGTGGAGACGGCCGCCTGTGCAGGGCCGCCTTTCAGTGCCGGAGCAGGACGCGGCACTCTGCCGCCGTGCTAACCCCCTGAAGACCGCTGAATTGCTGGGCCAGGAGGCCCGTTGACACAGGCGTACACCACTCCGGTGTCTACGCCAGCGTCAACACTTGGCCGGGATTCCGGAAACCCCGGCCACAGTCTACGCAACCGTTTTCATCATTTAATTTTAAGGCTCTGGTGTCATCGTGTTGGAACAGTTAACTAAGTGAGATGTAGTGCAAGGAAAAAAACCTTGATTTTTTTTCTTTCCTGCTCCTGCCAGTGATTTTCGTGTTCCGGGAAGACAAGTTTCTCAAGTTGGGCACATGTCCATTTCTCCAGCATGTCTCCGGAGCCTTTCAAATGCTGACGCATTCCCAAAAGCGAAACGAGAAAGGAGAGAGAGCTGTACTATGTTCACTGTCGGGCATGTTAATCTGTGTGGGCACTGGACATTCTGAATAGTTCTGAACTGGCTCAAATCCCCTGGCTCAAAATGAATGTAATGTAGACTGGAAAGTGGAAGCTTGGCAAAGCGAAAGATGAGTGCTAATGAGGCGTTTAGCTGACTAGCATTTCAAAATGCATCTGCGTTCATTGAGTGCAGTGGGCATTAGTGCCGACGCAGTCCCCTTAAACTTGACCTTCTCACACATCCAAAGTGACATGGCTGGAAGCCAAACCACTTGCGTCAGAGATGTGATAAACAGCAGGGCAAGGACCTTCACAGCATGGAGGAATGTGCGGCGGTGGGACCCATGCGATTTAACTGCTCAAGAATAATTGAGACTTATTAAATGATTCTCCGGTCCCCCCCACCACGTGTTTCTCGATGGCGCGCCGTTCGCTGGCAGGGGAGGTGGGGGGGGCGGGGGTTCTATGGTCCCACCCCTTGTCAATGCGATTTTCCTTTGAAGCCACCCAACGCCGCTTGGAAACCCACAGGCGGGAGTGCGCTGCCAGCAGGAAAAGTGAACCGCAGTGGCCGAGGTTTCTGAACCTTCAGGGAAAAAATGGTAAGATCTGAGTCTATCCCCTCTAAAAAAGGGAAGTCCTGATGGAGGTCTTTAAGATTATGCAAAGCTTTTTGTGCGTAGTCGTAGAGAAGATGTTCAGAACATAAAGACAATGTCACCATCAATAAATCTAATAAGGAAGTCAGGCAAATCTCTTTTTGCAGAGAGTGTGGAAGCCGCTACGACAATAACAGAAATCTGGATAAAATGGTAAGCGTTACATGAATAGAAGGATGTATCCAGAATGTGGAATTAAGTTGGGTGGGAGGAGACTTGTATGGAACATAAGCACTGGCGCAAATCAGCTGGATGAAGTGGCTTTTTCTGAGCTGTATACTGTATGAAATTGTTCCACCGTAATGATTTACACTGATATAAAGGACGAACTCATCTTCACATGGTACCATCCACATCTTCAAGGTAACATACCTCAAAGCCAACAAATTCCTGCTTGAACCTAGGGTTCAGTTCACCACTGCAGTGAAACATATCAATCGGGTTTGCACCGGATGCTGAGAGCAGCAAGTGAGATAAATGCCATGCTGAGCTATTTCTGTACGATTGCTTAGGGAGGAAAAGCCTTCCTGGTTTTCAAACCACCCCCACCGGGATTCACTAGAAGCCATGGCAAGAAAGGCAAGCAGAGTCAGAATTGCACTCCTCCGGAAGGCAGGAGCTGCGTAAGGAGGTCCGACATGTGTGAAATTACGAGGAGAGGCTGTGTAGACTGGGACTATACTCGTTGGAATCTTATAGAAACATATAAAATTATGGAGGGAATAGATAGGATAGATGTGGGGAGATTGTTTCCACTGGCGGGTGAAAGCAGATCTATGGGGCATAGCCACAAAATAAGGGGAAGTAGATTTCGGACTGAGCTTAGGAGGAATGTCTTCACCAAAAGGGTTGTGAATCTATGGAATTCCCTGCCCAGTGAAGCAGTTGAGGCTCCTTCATTAAATGTTTCAAGATAAAGATAGATAGTTTTTTTGAAGAATAAAGGGTTATGGGGTTCGGGTGGGAAAGTGGAGCTGAGTCCACAAAAGATCAGCATGGTCTCATTGAATGGCGGAGCAGGCTCGAGGGGCCAGATGGCCGACTCCTGTTCCTAATTCTTATGTTCTCATATTCCAGCAGCTTCTCTACAACATTCAAATGAGGACTGTGGCCCAATATTAAGAGTTCAGGCAGGTGTTAATTTCGATCACCTATCTTTGGCCGGAATTCTCCATCTTTTGGGATTCTCTTTCCCGTCGGCAACGCACTCCCACCAGCTGGTTTCCAGGCGGCATGGGGTGGCTTCAATGGGAAATCCCATGGACAAATGGCGGGAGTAGAGAATCTCGCCGCCTGCGAATGGCGCGTCACCGAGAAACGTGTGGGAATCCAGCTCTTAGTTCCCCTCTCTGAAAGCGTCTCAGGATCTTATGTCAGGTTCATCAATGTGAAATCAGTGTGTCCTTCCTCTGCCTCCCGTTGATCAGATAATGATCCCTTAGCCCTACTCTCTGTATCCGGCCTCCCAACTGATTACTAACTCACATCTGACGCCTTGTCCTTTCACTCTCCCATATGGAACGTTACCATATGCCTTCTGGAAACCTATATAGGCGAAATCTACAGAGACTATCCCAGGTACCAGCGCAATAATTCAACTAGATTAGTTAGACATGATTCACATTTATGAATCCCTGCTGACTCACTTTGATCAACGTATTCCTGTCCAAGTACTCAAGTTGCTCAACTCATCAAAGAACTCAAATAAAGAGTGTAATTTAGAGCAAAGTTCAACCTTGCCATCAGTTCAATAGTATCCAGATGGAAATGAAAGAAGACCAAGGGAAAAGCTGATACTCATCATGTGTTGCCTGCCCTGATGTTGAAATTTCCAGCTCTAATTGTAAGAATTACAGAAGGAAAAAATGAACAAAGTGGGGGCGAGCCAAAAAGACGAGGTAGGGAATGCTGAGAAAAATCACACGCAATTTCACAAAAAAACACAAGCCGCTGAGTGACATTTCTTCAAAGATTCCCCATGTCATCGCTTTTGCTCTTCAGCTTGAAGCTGGGAAATGCTTTTGACAATTTCTGAGAATCACTGGCTTCTCCAGCACAAAAGGAGGACATTTGACCTTTGTTGGAACTTCAAAAAAGTTAGCCAATCAGCCCCACTTGCCCACCATTTCTCCTCCGCAAAATAGATATTTCCTCCTGAAGTATGTATCCAATTCCATTTTGGAAGTTACTATTGAACCACGGCCCTTACAGGCAGTGCATTCCACATCACATTCACTGTATAAGAAAATGTTTCTTCGTGTTCTCCCTGGTTCTTATGCTGGTCACCTTTAGATCTGCAGCCTTTGGTAACGGACCCATTTGTCATTGAAAACAGGTTATTTACTTTATTGAAAGCCCTTATCCCTATTAATCCCTTCTTAATCTCTCTATTCAGTTGAGAACAAACCAAACTTTACCAGTCTCTTCATAAAACTAAAGTCCTTCACCCTTGGTCTCATGCTGGTTTCTGTCTTCTCACACTCCCCCTATGGCTTTCACATCCTTCCCAAAGTGTGATGCACAGAACGGAATACAATGCTCCATCTGTAACTTAGCCAGTGCAACTGGATCAGGCAGAGTTGCAGAGCTTTGACTGATGACTTGTTGTGGGATCTCGATGCTCTTTCCACAATATACTTCTGCAGTCAGAACTTCATCTCATAAGTGCCTCAACTTCGGTATACGTGGTACTGAACCCTTATGCTCTCTACATTCAGTGAACCAAGATTGGTCATCTAACGTGATTAATGAGTAGAAGATATACTGGAGCAAGGGTTACAGATTGTGGTGGTCTATAATTCTGCAAATTCTGCTTATGTGTGACCAGTTTTGATCTGTTATATGTTTTTCTTAATCTTAATCTGAAAGTTTGATCAGGAATAGTCAGCATGGTTTTGTCAGAGGGAGGTCACTCCGAACAAATTTGATTGAATTTTTTGAGCATGTGACTAAGTGTGTAGATCAAGGTAGAGTAGCCGATGTAGTTTACATGGATTTTAGCAAAGCATTTGACAAGGTCCCACATGGGAGACTTATAAAGGAGGCAAATGCACATGGGATACAGGGGAACTTGATAAGGTGGATTGAAAGCTGGCTGAGCTGTCGGAGACAGAGGGTGATGACAGACGGCTGCTTTAGTGACTGGAAGCCAGTGTCCAGTGGCGTACCACAGGGATCTGTGCTGGGTCCCCTATTATTCATTGTTTATATAAACAACATAGATGACTATGTGAGGGGTAGGATCAGTAAGTTTGCGATGACACAAAGATAGGATGGATGTTTGACAGTGAAGCTGAGAGTCTTGGGTTGCAGAAAGGTACAGGCGGGATGGTCAAATGGGCAGAAAAGTGGCGGATGGAATTTAATCCTGAAAAGTGCGAGGTGTTACATTTTGGAAGGAGCAATTTGACAAGGAAATATTCAATGAATGGCACCACACTGGGAAGTCCTGAGGAACAAAGCGACCATGGTTTCTTTGTAAATAAATCTCTGAAGGCAGAAGGGCAGGTTACTAGGGTGATGCAAGGGCATATGGTACTTTTATCAATCATGGCAGAGATTACAAAAGCAAGGAGGCCATGCTGGAGTTGTATAGAACTTTGGTGAGGTCACAGCTGGAGCACTGTGTGCAGTTCTGGCCGGCACATTATAGAAAGGATGTGATTGCACTGGAGGGGGTGCAGAGGCGATTCACCAGGATGTTGCCTGGGATGGGACATTTCAGTTATGAAGAGAGGTTGCATAGGCTTGGGTTATTTCCTCTGAAGCAAAGAAGACTGAGGGATGATTTGATTGAGGTGTACAGATTATAAGGGGCATGGACAGGGTCGATTGGGAGCAGCTGTTCCTCTTAGTTAAAGGGCCGATTACGAGGGCACACAATTTCAAGGTGAGGGGTGGGATGTTCGGGGGGATTTGAGGAAAATCTTTTTTACCCAGAGGTTGATGATGGTCTGGAATGCAGTGCCTGGTAGGGTGGTAGAGGGGGGTTGCATCACATCTTTTAAAAAGTACCTGGATGAGCACTTGGCCCGTCACAACGTTCAAGGCTCTGGGCCAAGTGCCGGCAAATGGGATTCCGATTGGCAGATCAGGTACCTTTCATACGGCGGTGCAGACTCGATAGGCCGCAGGGCCTTTTCCGCACGGTATTTCACTGTGATTCTGTGATCCTCTGCTTACCAAACCTACTGCCATTCACTTTTTTCATCACAAAATGTGAGCATTGCTGGCAGAGTGAGTGTTCTGATATTGTGAGGAAAACAAAGGGAGTTTAAGGGATTTATATTTGTATTGGTAAACATTGGAAACAAGTTACCCTTTTACAATACAATAACCCAGCTTTTCAGTTTCAGTAAATGCTTTTTTCTTGTTGAAACTAACTAGCAGTCTTATGAGTTTGTTCTGCCACGTTTTATTGATTCGTTCTTGATATATTCATTCTTGCGGGATTTCAAATTGTGGAGAAAGTTTTTTGGGATATTTTGAAATGTGGAAAGCAAGGGCGGAATTCTCCGACCCACCAGGGTAAAATAATTTTGACCACTGGATATGCACATTAAAGGCAGAGAAAACATACGAACGGGATTCTCGCAGCTCACGCCGGGCCGGAGAATCGCAGAGTCGGGCATGAATTGCGCAACGCCGCCCTGGCGCCAGCCCTCCGATTCTCCGGAGAGCGGAACCTGGGATGGGACAAGCGGCAGCACAAAAAATCTGAGCCTCGCCGGCGCCGTCCACGTGTGGTCTTACCCGGCGGTACCTCGGCGTGCATGCATCCGGGGGTGGCCTGCTCGTGGGGGAGAGGTCCGACCCGGGGGGGGGGGGGGGCTCCGCTGTGGCCTGGCCCGCGATCGGGGCCTACCGATTGGTAGGCCAGCCTCTCGGGTGGGGGCCTCTTTTGCTCCACGCCGGCCCCTGTAGCCCTCTGCCATGTTGCGTCGGGGCCGGCGCGGAGAAGGGGGTCGCCACGCATGCACACATTGGCACCAGTCGCAGTGCGCATGCGCAGGCCCGCGGCGCCCATTTGACGCCGGCATCGGCAGCTGGAGCGGCGATGAGAGCTGATGAGAACAATTGAGAATCAGTCAGGAAAATTGCAACATTTGACTGAAGATTTGAATTCTCCCAACTATAAACTTGCAAAACCAAACTTGGCAAAGTTTGATCTTCAGTTAAAAATTGGTAAACTTCAATCATCAGAAGTATTTATGAAGTATCACGGAAAATGCCTTGAACAAGAGAAACAGAATCTGATAAATCAGAATAACTTGTTGGATGTGATGTGTTGGGCCGGCTGGGTCTATGTGGACTGTGTTTGATGCGGTGTAGTGAGAGACAGACTTCCAACACTTGATGAGATGCAACACGATTTTATTTAATATCTAACTATTTTACATGTTCAACTGTGGGTTGACACTATGCTGACTTGACTGGACACCTGAGGCTAGCCTGACCAGACTTACTGACTACCACATGGTGTTCGCACTGGCTATGTTCACGAGCTCTGACTGTCTCAGAGGCTGGGTCCCGAGAGAGCGGGAAAACTGGTGCCCTCTGGCTTTATAGTGGTCGTGTCCTGTCTGGTGATTGGCTGCTGTGTTCTGTGTGCTTAGTGGTCATCCTGTGTGTCAATCACTGCCTGTCTGCATTCCATTATATACATGGATGTATATTATGACAGAATGCAGTGTTTGAACTTTGCCATGAGAAGAGCAATCAGATTTGTGAACTTCAAAGCAAAATGGAGGACTGGAAGAAGAAGGTGGTTGGTATGGAGTGCCGCAATTTGAATAAAAACTCATTGCTGAATACTGATATAGTTGAAGAAAGAACAGAGCCAAGTGTTATTCCCGATGTATCAAAGTCAGTAATGGACAATAAGAAAACAACTGAAGTGCCTACAAAATTGGAAAGGACGAATTGTCAACTAGAAGTGCTGAAACTGTAAAATGATCATGAGCCACAGACAAGGGCCGGGATACTCCGTTGCCCGGGAACAGCAATCCGGCAGAGAAAGGCACCCAACGCCAGAAGCTGGGCAAGCGCAGGTTAGACACCAGGTCACGTTTCTCCACCCCCTCCAAATCGGCGTGATGGAGAAGGCAGTCGCGACCCCGTTGGAATATCATTAGCGGGCCCAACCGCGATGCTCTGCCTCCGATGGGTGGGGTTTGTGACGGCGCGGGTGAGGGAGGGCGTGCGGACAGTGTTCAGCACCGCCACACTTGGCTGAGATACGTGCTGGTGGCTGGGGGGCTTCTGCCAGGGCTAGGGGCGGGAGTGATGGTGGATGGCCTGGAGGTGGGCTGTGGGGTTGGGGTGATCGAGTACACGGTTCAGCACAGCTGGCACCATCTTTTCCGGTGCGATCAGTGCATTGTGGGTGAGTGTAGGCGTACGCGCGGCTGCTGGTTGTCAGCCGTGCGCATGTCCAGCACAGACCCCGCGATTCTCCAGCCATTTTCTGCGCGTTCCGTGGGTGTTTCATGCAGCGCCGGTGCCAGCCCCTCACCAGTAGCGGAATCGGTGCGGATTTCGCACCAATATTTCTGGCGTGAAAGACCACGGATCCTCCATCAGTGTCAGCACTTAGATGCAGGAACAGAGACCCTAGCCCAAGATTTGATAAAATACAGGGGCTGCATATGCAGCGAAGGTTCAAGAGGCAGAGTCCCTTCTTGACAGTGCTTTGCAGAGCAACGAGTACCTGATTTTTGGAATAGGCAGATTGGTGGTGAGTGGGAACAACAAACCGCTTCACAGTCGAGACGCGCAGTCAGCTTTGAATCGGGCAGTAAAAGCTGCAAGGCCACCAGGATGTCTTTTGAGGAAAATTCCCGGGCAAAAACATCAACATGCAAAACGAAAAACACCTGAATTACAGCCACAAAAGAAGGGGGAGGAGAATGAAAAAGAAAAAAAAAACACAGCGGCTGCGTGAGTGAACTTCTCCATAGAGCAGAACGGCTACAGATCCCCCACATTTTGGGATGCCTGGAAAAGCATGGAATGCCAGGAAGACAGCCGGCAAATTCCCCAACAAGAATCGGAAAATCCACAGATGTCCTGATTAATTCTTTGAGGAAGTGACAAAGTTAATTCATGAGGAAAGGGCTGTAGATGTCACATACATAGACTTCAGTAAGGCGTTTGATGAAGTTTCCCATGGCAGGTTGATGGAAAAAGTGACGTCGTATGGGGTTCAGGGTGTACTAGCTAGATGGCTAAAGAACTGGCTGGACAACAGGTGGTGGAAGGGAGTGTCTCAAAATGGAGAAAAGTGACTAGTGGTGTTCCACAGGGATCCGTGCTCGGACCACTGTTGTCTGTGATATAAGTAAATGATCTGGACGAAGGTATAAGTGGTCTGATTAGCAAGTTTGCAGATGATACTAAGATTGTTGGAGTTGCAGATAGCGAGGGGGACTGTCAGAGAATACAGCAAAATATCGATAGATTGGAGAGTTGGGCAGAGAAATGGCAGATGGAGTTCAATCCGGGCAAATGCGAAGTGATGCATTTTGGAAGATCCAATTCAAGAGTAGACTATACGGTCAATGGAGGAGTCCTGGGGAAAATTGATGTACAGAGAGATCTGGGAGTTCAGGTCCATTGTCCTCTGAAGGTGGCAACGCAGGTTGATAGAGTGGTCAAGAAGGCATACAGCATGCTTGCCTTCATCGGACGGGGTATTGAGTACAAGAGTCGGCAGGTCATGTTACAGTTGTATAGGACTTTGGTTAGGCCACATTTGGAATATTGCGTGCAGTTCTGGTCGCCACATTACCAGAAGGCTATGGATGCTTTAGAGAGGGTGCAGAGGAGGTTCACCAGGATGTTGCCTGGTATGGAGAGTGCTAGCTATGAAGAAAGGTTGAGTAGATTAGGATTGTTTTCATTGGAAAGACGGAGGTTGAGGGGGGACCTGATTGAGGTCTACAAAATTATGAGGTATGGACAGGATGGATAGCAAGAAGCTTTTTCCAGGAGTGGGGGTGTCAATTACAAGAGCTCACGATTTCAAGGTGAGAGGGGGAAAGTTTAAGGGAGGTGTGCGTGTGAAATTTTTTACGCAGAGGGTGGTGGGTGCCTGGAACGCTTTGCCAGCGGAGGTGGTGGAGGCGGGCACGATAGCATCATTTAAGATGCATCTAGACAGATATATGAACGGGCGGGAACAGAGGGAAGTAGATCCTTGGAAAATAGGCGACAGGTTTAGATAAAGGATCTGGATCGGCGCAGGCTGGGAGGGCCGAAGGGCCTGTTCCTGTGCTGTAATTTTCCTTGTTCTTTGTTCCACCCAAAATTAGGCTTTGCAAACAAACTTTGGAACTGTGCGTTTTAAATTTATCTGTTACAGAACCATATCACCAAGCAGGAAAAATAAAGATAGTGAGTGGATACGAGGGGTTACATTGCATCTGCCTCAGGAGGACGAGAAGGAAACTGTTAAGTTCCGGACCGTGCCTGGAGACCAGCTCCGCGCAAACGTGAACATCAGGAATCATGGTTTAGAGCTGATGGATTGCAGACAGCAGCCAGAAAAAGCAATTGATCAGTCCCTCAGAAAGCACCGTGATGAGGGTAAGACTGTATTCCTTGGGGAGCTAAACTGTCTGAATTGATAATGGAGCTGGCTGCAGCTGCAATACCAATTAAAGCGTTGCAAAAAGACCTTCTGGAGAAAGAAACGAAGGGTCACAACATCGTCACGCTGCTGAAAGATGGCCGAAAATGGCGGCCCGGTGACGCAGTGGTCGGCACTGCTGCCTCACGGCGCCGAGGACCCGGGTTCGATCTGTCTGCGCGGAGTTTGCAAATTCTCCCCGTGTCTGCGTGGGTCTCACCCTCACAACCCAAAATGATGTGCAGTGTGGGTGGATTGGCCACGCTAAATTGCCCCTTAATTGAAAAATGTAAAAAATGATTTCATGTCAAAACAATTTTTTTTTTAAAAGGTGGCTGAAAATATTCAGGCTTTGCGGTTGGGCAGCTATGAGTATTGGCATGGTGGCCACAACACAGAAAGCAAGCAAGCTGTGTGAAAAGTACAGTCCTCGCCCACTGTCAAGCTGTCCTGTGATCCAAAATCTTTGCAAGGTATGTGGTGCAAAAGGACATGGCGCTCGCCCATGTAGGAGATAATGGTTCTAGAGGTGCGACCAGATGCTGGGGCTGGATTAGCTCACCAGGCTAAATTGCTGGATTTTAAAGCAGACCAAGCAGGCCAGCAGCACGGTTCAATTCCCGTACCAGCCTCCCCGGACAGGCGCCGGAATGTGGCGACTAGGGGCTTTTCACAGTAACTTCATTGAAGCCTACTCGTGACAATAAGCGATATTAATTAATTTAATTTAATGCTACACCAGGAAACAGTCAAACAAAAAGCATGTACACTGCACTGGCAGCAGTAACAGTGAATGTGCCAGAGACTCACAAAAGAGCAAGCACGCACACAATGTCAGCCAGGGTGAAGACTCAGAGTGCAAAAATCTGGAAGATGTGGGGGTGGAGTCAAACAGATTGAGATTTTTTGCTACTATCCGCATCAGATGCCCAAAGAAATGTGGCGAGCACATGGTCACACAGCCAAAGATGCCATGGGTGCATGCCTGAGCATTTTACATGAAGGACATGTATCTGGATTGTTGGTAGTCAATGATAAAACCTACAACAGCCAAATTGACTGTGTACATTGGGTCACCCATTCGTTGCATTGGGCCATCAGCAGCAGCAGAATTATACTCAACCACAATCTGCAACCTCATGGCCCGGCATATCCCCCACTCTACCATCAGCAAGGTGGGGGATCAACCCTGGTTCAATGAAGAGTGAAGGAGAGCATGCCAGAAGCAACATCAGGCATATCGGAAAATGAGGTGTCAACCGGGTGAAGCTTCAATACAGGACTACTTGTGTGCCAAACAGCATAAGCAGACAGAGCTAAGCGATTCCACAACAAACCCATCAGATCTTAGCTCTGTATTCCTGCCCCATCTAGCTGTGAATGGAGGTGGACTTTAATAAATGGATCTTTTTCAGGATGGCAGCCGGTGACTAGTGGTGGGCCTCAGGGGTCTGTGCTGCGACCACAGCTTTTCACATTATACGTTAATGATCTGGAAGAAAGAACTGAAGGCACTGTTGCTAAGTTTGCAGATGATATAAAGATCTGTAGAGGGACAGGTAGTATTGAGGAAGCAAGGGGGCTGCAGAAGGATTTGGACAAGCTAGGAGAGTGGGCAATGAAGTGGCAAATGAAATACAATGTGGAAATGGGTGAGGTTATGCACTTTGGAAGGAGGAATTTAGGCAAAGACTCTTTTCTAAATGGGGAAATGATTAGGAAATTAGAAGCACAAAGGGACTTGGGTGTCCTTGTTCACAAGTCTCTTAAAGTTAACGTGCAGGTTCAGTCGGAAGTTGAGAAGGTAAATGCAATGTTAGCATTCATGTCAAGAGGGCTAGAATACAAGACCAGGGATGTACCTCCCAAGCTGTTTAAGGCTTTTGCCAGACCCCATTTGGAGTATTGTGAGCAGTTTTGGGCCCCGTATCTAAGGAAGGATGTGCTGGCCTTGGAGAGGGTCCAAAGGAGGTTCACAAGAATGATCCCCGGAATGAAGAGCTTGTCGTATGAGGAATGGTTGAGGACTCTGGGTCTGTACTCGTTGGAGTTCAGAAGGATGAGGGGGGAACTGCCTTGGTTCATTGAAACTTACAGGATACTACGAGGCCTGGATAGAGTGGATGTGGAGAGGATGTTTCCACTTGCAGTAAAAAATAGAAACAGAAGACACCATCTCAGACTGAAGGGATGATCCTTGAAAACAGAGATGAGGAGGAATTTCTTCAGCCAGAGGGTGGAGAATCTGTGGAACTCTTTGCCGCAGAAGGCTATGGATGCCAAATCACTGAGTCTCTTTCAGACAGAGATAGATAGGTTCTTGATTAATAAGGTGATCAGGGGTTCTGGGGAGAAGGCAGGAGAATGGGGATGAGAAAATATCAGCCATGATTGAATGGCGGAGAAGGCTCGATGGGCCGAGTGGCATAATTCTGCTCCTATGCCTTATAATCTTATGGCCTAATGGACAATCAAACAAGTCACTGGAGGAGGCTCAACAAATATCCCCATCCTCATTGTGGAGGAGCCCAGCACATCTGTGCAAAAGGCAAGGCTGAAGCATTGGCAAAAGTCTTCAGCCAGAAGTGCCGAGTGGATGATCCATCTCAGTCTCCTCCAGAGGTCCCCAGCATCACAGATGAAAACCTTCATCCACATGATATCAGAAAATGGCTGAAGGCACACGATACTGCAAAGGCTATGGGTCGTGACAATATTCCAGCAATAGTACTGAAGATTTGAGCTCCAGAACTTGCTGCACCCCTAGCTAAGCTGTTTCAGTACAGCTACAACACTGGCATCTACCCGGAAATCTGGAAAATTGCCCAGAAGTGTCCTGTACAGAAGAAACAGGACAAATCCAACCCAGCCAATTACTGCCCTATCAGCCTACTCTCCATCATCAGCAAAGTGATGGAAGGAGTCATCAACAATGCTATCAAGCAGCACTTACTCAGCAATAAGCTGCTCACAGACACTCAGTTTGGGTTCCGCCAGGGTCACTCAGCTCCTGACCTCATTCCTGCCTTGGTTCAAACACGGACAAAGGAACTGAAGAGGTAAGGTCAGAGGTAATCTGGCTACCAGTGTAGGTCAAAGGCTAAGAATCCTAGGGTTCGTAACTCACCTCCTGGGCAGCACTGTGGCACTGTAGTTAGCACTGCTGCCTCATGATGCTGAGGGCCCGGGTTCGATCCGCGTCCTGGGTTACTGTTTATATTTCCACATTCTCCCCATGTCTGATTGGGTCTCACCCTACAACCACAAGAAGGATAGGTGGATTGACCATGATAAACTACCCCTTAATTGAGGAAGAAAGAATTGGGTATGTTCAATTTTTAAAAAAGTAACTCATCTCCTGACCCCCTCAAAGCCTGTCCAAAATCTACAAGTCATAAATCAGGAGCACAATGGAATACTGTCCACTTGCCTGGATGAGTGCAGCTCCAAGAACACTTAAGAAGCTCAACACCATCCAAGACAAAGCAGCCCGCTTGATTGCTCCCCCTTCCACAAACATTCACTCCCTCCACTACTGACAAACAGTGGCAGCCGTGTGCACCATCTACAAGATGCACTGCAGTAACTCATCAGGTTTCGTAGGCTGCACCATCCACATCCATGACCGCTATCATCCAGAAGGACAATAGCAGCAGATACCTGGGAACCCCACCACCTGGAGGTTCTCCTCCAAGTCACTCATCAACCGGACTTGGAAATATATCGTCATTCCTTCATTGTCACTGGGTCAAAATCCTGGGACTGCAACAGTTCAAGAAGGTAGCTCACCACCACCTTCTGAAGCGCAACTAGGGATGGGCAATAAATACTGGCCTAACCAGCAACGTCCACATCCCGTAAATTAATTTTTTTTAAAACATTGACATAGAAATGCGGCTACAGCAAGTCTCCATGGAAGCTAGAAGTATTTAATCAGGTGTACAATGTCGGAGCAGCAATAGCAGGGTCACCAGCATGCACCATTTTCATATCATTAGCGGGCCCGATCCGGTATTCTCTGGGGCCTCCGCAATTCTCGGCCGCCTAACGGCCGAGTTCCCAACTGCACGGTTCACTTGTGCTGAGGGAGAGAGAGGAGGTACGGAAAGTCTCCAACATCGCCGTAGTTTCTCCTACAGTTGTGCCGCTGGCTGCGGAGTTTCTGTCAAGGCCGGGGGTAGTAATGGAGGGTGGCCAGAAGGTGGGCTTTTGGGTTGGGCCGGATGGACGGTAGCACGGTAGCATTGTGGATAGCACAATGGCTTCGCAGCTCCAGGGTCCCAGGTTCGATTCCGGCTTGGGTCACTGTCTGTGCAGAGTCTGCACATCCTCCCCGTGTGTGCGTGGGTTTCCTCCGGGTGCTCCGGTTTCCTCCTACAGTCACAAAGATGTGCAGGTTAGGTGGATTGGCCATGATAAATTGCCTTTAGTGTCCAAAAATTGCCCTTAGTGTTGGGTGGGGTTACTGGGTTATGGGGATAGGGTGGACGTGTTGACCTTGGGTAGGGTGCTCTTTCCAAGAGCCGGTGCAGACTCGATGGGCCGAATGGCCTCCTTCTGCACTGTAAATTCTATGAAATTCTATGACATGGAACACCATTGCCGCAGCCGGCAAGGCAGCCAGGCAGCTGCATACACTGCTAACAGCCCACTTTGAACTGAGTGCCATGGGTCCTATAGTGGTCCCCCCCTAGGTTCCCTCTGGTCCCAGCTGGCCCATCAGCTGTATGGGCACACTCCAGGACAACCAGTGCCATCTTGTTGGCTGAGATGGTGCGGGGGGTGAGTGAAGTGTGTATATGCGGCTGCAGCTTGTCAGCCTCCCTAGTGTCAATCACGCATCCGGCGAATCCCACGCGGCACTGGGGCCAAGTCCTCAATGTAGCGGAATCGGTCGGGTGCTGCACCGGTTTATCTATCGTAAACTCCATGGATTTTGCGTTGGTGTCAACACTTAGTCTTGGGGTCAGCATGGTGACGCAGTGGTTAGCATTGCTGCCTCATGGCACCGAGGTCCCAGGTTCGATCCCGGCTCTGGGTTACTGTCTGTGTAAAGTGTGCACATTCTCCCTGTGTTTGCCTGGGTTTCGCCCCCACAACCCAAAGATCTGCAGGGTAGGTGAATTGACCACACTAAATTTGCCCCTTAATTGGAAAAAATCAATTGGGTACTCTAAGTTTATTAAAAAAAACACTTAGTCTCAGAAAGGGAGAATCCCGCACTCTGTTATTCTATCCCACAAAATTCCGCACACACCTAGTTAGCAAATGATTCATTGTAGAAATTGATCACAAAACATTGGAAATTATTTGGTGCAATCCATTGATGAGTTCCACCCAGACTAAAATGACTTCCGATAAGAATACAGGGATACGGCTTTGAAGTCTGTTGCAAACCTGAAAGCAATATCGTTACTTCAGACACACCGAGCCGGTCACCAAATCTGAAAGAGACGGTGGCAGCTTTGCTAAACTGATAAGTAGACATCAAAGTAGAAGATGCACTCAATGTTGATCTGATACGTTTTGGTCGACACAAATGCAACCAACTTCAGGAAGAAGCAGTAAATAATCCAGTACAAGAAGCTAAATTGGAGAGTTGTTGTAGGGGTCGAATTGATACGATACACGAAGTGCCAGACACCGGCAAATGTATTTGGATGTTTAGAGATGACGTGGGTATTTCAAGAGGCGGGATCTTCAAAAGGAAAACAGGTGCTTGTACCTGATGCTCTTTGCCAGGACATATTGTCACAGTTATACCAGGGTCATGTGGGAATGGAGTGAACAAGGTGCCTGGCGACAGAGTCTGTATATTGATCAGGGATCAATGACAATATTTAGAAGGCAATGAGGATGTGCGAAGCATGCCAGTGTCAGTCACCAAGTTCACCTGTGGCAGATATAATGAGTGCAATACTCAGTTTGTTCGGTATGCCTGAGGAGACCACATCAGACAACAGGCCCTAATATCTTGGCTGACCTTTCAGGAACATGTAGGCTAAATGGGGCATAAACTATGTTACAACCTTGGCACACTAGTCAGATCTAACAGTCTTGCCGAGCAAATGGTTCGCACCCATGAGACATTAGTCAGGGAAATAAGACCCAATTTCTCATGTTACACTGTTACACTTAAGAGCAACACCTTTAGATATGGGTTCATCACACCAATGCAAGCCTAGTTCGGAAGGCAGGTTAGGACCGCCTTGCCCAGCTATCCGTCCAATTCCTCACACATACTGGCAAAACGTCTTGAAAAAACAATGGAAAATGACCGATATCAGGCACAGAATTAGCGAGCCTGTGCGTAGACGCAAGGTTGGGGGTCATGAAAATGAAATGAAAATCGCTTATTGTCACGAGTAGGCTTCAATTAAGTTACTGTGAAAAGCCCCTAGTCGCCACATTACGGCGCCTGTCCGGGGAGGCTGGTATGGGGATCGAACTGTGCTGCTGGCCTGCTTGGTCTGCTTTAAAAGCCAGCGATTTAGCTGAGTGAGCTAAACCAGCACCTCCTACCCCCTACCCAGGGAACCTAATCACCTGTAAAGGAATCCAAAGTGTTCAGTGAGCCGAGATCCTGTGAGGGTACAGCACCGAATGTAGCAACATTTAGAAGAAGTAGAAGCCAGCTCAGGGTATTGTACAACCGCGTAACATCCAGAACTCCAATTGGATTGAAAACACATCTGAGAATGAGGTTGGAAAGTGTAATTCTGGAGCACCGCCATGAGAACAATCAATGCACCGACAAGTCGAGATTACTCAAGTGATAAAATCAAGACCTCAGGCAAGTCGTACCATCACAATATCCAGGAGGATTTGTAAGTCGCCTTCACGTTATACAGACTCTTCAACTCAAACAGGAATCTATCTTTTGTGTAAATAGTTTTCTCAAAACCCTACTGTGCATGCATTTCATCCCTAATGTATGTCACATTATTTGGGGGAAAAAGGGGGATACTGTGAAACAACTTTAATGGAATATGGAAGTGAGCAAGTTATCAAGTTTTTGGAATGTGTTTCTGGGATGTGGGCTTCTTTGGCTAAGCCAGTATTCACTGCCCATCCCTAATTGCCTTTAGAAGTTGGTGATCCCCCTTCTTGAGCTGCTGTGTTGTAGGAACATCCATGGTGCTATCAAAAAGGGAGTTCCAGGATTTTGACCCAATGACAGTGATATAGTTTCAAGTCAGGATGGTGTATGTCTTGTCCTTCGAGCCCAGATGTTCCTAACTGGTGTGCCGTGGCACACTCTTGTGCCATGAAGGCCCCAGAGGTGCGCTGCAAATTCAAAATGCTTGAACATTAATGTGAATAAACTAAATCTAATCTTTGTTTTCAGCTCTGTGGCCGACAGCTCCAGTTCCTGATGAACCTCGAGCCTCCCATGCATGTGCCAGGAGGGAATGGGCCCCACATACACAATTGTTTTTTTAAATCATTGGTCAGGCGCATGTGCATGGGTCTAACTGATGCAAAAAAATCCTAACTGCGCACGCATGTCCTTTTTTTGGCCAGCGCATGCACGATTCAGATGATCAACATGCAACATTCTGAACCGCACATGTGCAGCCCTTTCCCAGCTAATCCATGCACAGGAGATCCCAGGTTCTTCGGGTTTTGGACATGGCGACCACGTAGTTGAAGACAAAGGCCCCATGTGGCTACTCAAAAAGCAAAAACACAATAAAGACGCAAAGTCCTGGAAAAAGCGAGGGAGACAGGGGGAGGATGGAAAAAAACAGGATGGAAGACGGGGAGAAGTTAAAAACAACAAAGTTCCCAGAAAGGGAAGACGCAGTAAGATGCAGGGACCAATGAAGTTTAGAAATGGAGAAACAGGAGTCATATGGAGGCCAGATTTCCTTCCCTAAACAACATCAGTGAACCACATGGGTTTTTACGACAATCGACAATGGTGTATGGTCAACTTTTAATTTCAGATTTTCCTTGAATTCAAATGTCACCATCTGCCATGGCAAGATTCCAACCCGGGTCCCCAGATCATGATTCGGGGTCTCTGGATTACTAATCCAATGATAATACCACTACACCACCACCTCATTATAAGAGATGGTCATTGCTTGGCACCTGTATGACAGAAATCTGAAACTCACTGCCTGAAACGATGGTAGAGGCAGGAACCCTCCCAACTTTTCAGTATTTAGATGAGTACTTGAAATGCCTTAGCATACAGACCAAGTGCCGGATATGGGGTTAGAAGAGTTATGTGCTTGATGGTCACTGCAGATGCAATGAGCCGAAGGGCCTCTTTCTGTGCTGTAAAACTCATGCCTCTATGACTCTAAATGTTACTTGCCACATGTCAGCCCAGCCTGAATGTTTTCCGAGTCTTGCTACAGACGGACATGGACGGCTTTAGTATCTGAGGAGTTGTAATTCCTGTTGAACATTCTTTAATCATTAGCCAAATCTCCACTGCTGACCTTAAGATGGAGGGAAGATCATTGATGAGACAACTAAGGTCATTGAGCCAAGGAAACTACTCTGAGGAACTCCTCCAGTGATGGACTGGGACTGAGATGATTAAAAGCAGCGTTGGAAATGCAGCTGGGAGTGGGTGTGGGACGAACAGCTGTGCTACCCTCATGAGTAATGATAACAGAATCCATAAAGTGGACAAAAGCCATCCTGTTTTTTATCTTCAAATAAATCAAGCCGACAAAGAGGCCGGGATTCTCCGACCCGGCTCCGGCTTCCCAATTCTCCCCCGCCGATTCACGGGATTCCTGCCGTGCCGGTCGGGGGCCGTTAAAAGCGGCACCCCCCATCATTCTCCAGGCCCCGATGGGCTGAGTGGCCGCCGAGATTGGCCCAGCCCCGCCGGCGTGGGTTACTGAGATCCAACACGATGGGCTGAGTGGCCGCCAAGTTCGGCCGGCGTGGGTTACTGAGATCCGACACGATGGGCTGAGTGGTCGCCGAGTTCGGCCGGCGTGGGTTACTGAGATCCAACACGATGGGCTGAGTGGCCGCTGAGTTCGGCCGGCGTGGGTTACTGAGATCCAACACGATGGGCTGAGTGGCCGCTGAGATCGGCCGGCGTGGGTTATTGAGATCCAACACGATGGGCTGAGTGGCCGCTGAGTTCGGCCGGCGTGGGTTACTGAGATCCAACACGATGGGCTGAGTGGCCGCTGAGTTCGGCCGGCGTGGGTTACTGAGATCCAACACGATGGGCTGAGTGGCCGCTGAGTTCGGCCGGCGTGGGTTACTGAGATCCAACACGATGGGCTGAGTGGCCGCTGAGTTCGGCCGGCGTGGGTTACTGAGATCCAACACGATGGGCTGAGTGGCCGCTGAGATCGGCCGGCGTGGGTTATTGAGATCCAACACGATGGGCTGAGTGGCCGCTGAGTTCGGCCGGCGTGGGTTACTGAGATCCAACACGATGGGCTGAGTGGCCGCTGAGTTCGGCCGGCGTGGGTTACTGAGATCCAACACGATGGGCTGAGTGGCCGCTGAGATCGGCCGGCGTGGGTTATTGAGATCCAACACGATGGGCTGAGTGGCCGCTGAGATCGGCCGGCGTGGGTTACTGAGATCCAACATGATGGGCTGAGTGGCCGCCAAGTTCGGCCGGCGTGGGTTACTGAGATCCAACACGATGGGCTGAGTGGTCGCCGAGTTCGGCCGGCGTGGGTTACTGAGATCCAACACGATGGGCTGAGTGGTCGCCGAGTTCGGCCGGCGTGGGTTACTGAGATCCAACACGATGGGCTGAGTGGCCGCCGAGTTCGGCCGGCGTGGGTTACTGAGATCCAACACGATGGGCTGAGTGGTCGCCGAGTTCGGCCGGCGTGGGTTACTGAGATCCAACACGATGGGCTGAGTGGTCGCCGAGTTCGGCCGGCGTGGGTTACTGAGATCCAACACGATGGGCTGAGTGGTCGCCGAGTTCGGCCGGCGTGGGTTACTGAGATCCAACACGATGGGCTGAGTGGCCGCCAAGTTCGGCCGGCGTGGGTTACTGAGATCCAACACGATGGGCTGAGTGGTCGCCGAGTTCGGCCGGCGTGGGTTACTGAGATCCAACACGATGGGCTGAGTGGCCGCTGAGATCGGCCGGCATGGGTGGCTCGGACGGCTCGGATGGCGGCGAAGGGCCTCCGCCGGCCGGCGCGAGTTGGCGCATGTGCAGGAGTGCCAGCGTTTTCTCAGATCGCTGGCATGATTCCTGCGCATGCGCAGTGGGTTTCTTCTCCGCGCCGGCCATGGCGGAGCTTTACAGTGGCCGGTGCAGAAGGAAAGAGTGCCCCCATGGCACAGGCCCACCCACAGATTGATGGGCCCCGATCGCGGGCCAGGCAACTGTGCTCCCCCCCCGGGGTTGGATCTCCCCACACCTCCCCGAAGACTCCGCTGTCTGC
This sequence comes from Scyliorhinus canicula, assembly GCF_902713615.1. Lineage (NCBI taxonomy): Eukaryota > Metazoa > Chordata > Chondrichthyes > Carcharhiniformes > Scyliorhinidae > Scyliorhinus > Scyliorhinus canicula. The sequence continues at coordinate 151,199,530 of NC_052158.1, read as the reverse complement.
ACGCAGAGCCAGGTGCAGCCAGTACAAACCTTGTGTAATTTACGCCGGTGGGACTGGCCGAAAACGGGCGGCTGCTCGGCCCATCGCGGAGCGGGTCGGGATTCACACCACCCCCCGGTGATTCTCCGTCCCAGCGGGGAATCGGAGATACCCGCCCCTGGTGTGCGAATGATGGATTTTTATGACCATCACAGTCACAATTACTGAGCTTTGCATTCCAGGGGTGGAATTTCCCCCCAAAACGTCTATGTGTGGTCTCCGGGGGAAATGAGGTGCGATTCCTGTCGGGTTGATCAGCATGATCCAGGTCACAATGCACCCCACTTAGGAATTGTTTTGGAGCCGTGCGATTTGCGGCACGTAAGCCAAAGAAGCGGCAAGGCCAGATTTTCAGAGATCAGGACGCCCATTCTGATCACAGAATAACACTACAGCCATCCACCGACCCCCCCCCCCCCCCCCCCCCCCCCCCCCCACCCCTCCCACATCACTGTCAAGGCCCCCCTCCCAGTTGCAGGCAAGGGCCAATCACTGGAAAGGGTCCCCTCCCAAGCTCGTCAAAGGTACCCCCCCCCCCCTTTGTGGATTGTGGATAGCACAATTGCTTCACAGCTCCAGGGTCCCAGGTTCGATTCTGGCTTGGGTCACTGTCTGTGCGGAGTCTGCACATCCTCCCCGTATGTGCGTGGGTTTCCTCCGGGTGCTCCGGTTTCCTCCCACAGTCCAAAAGATGTGCAGGTTAGGTGGATTGGCCATGATAAATTGCCCTTAGTGTCCAAAATTGCCCTTAGTGTTGGGTGGGGTTACTGGGTTATGGGGGATAGGGTGGAGGTGTTGACCTTGGGTAGGGTGCTCTTTCCAAGAGCCGGTGCAGACTCGAAGGGCCGAATGGCCTCCTTCTGCACTGTAAATTCTATGAAAACGAGGGAAACCACAGCAGAAAAATACTAGGAGGCCACGGCATTGAATTTTAATCTCGCTAATGAGATTAAAGTAAGTGCAAATGAGTTGTGGTCAGATTCTCGCCCTTCCTGGGTGAGATCCTGATCACACCATCTCCATCAGGCCAGGAAAATGGAAAACTGATTTGCTCCCGGCGCAAATTCCATTTCGGGTCTGTCCCACAATTCTCCCAATTTAGTGAGATTTGTAACTGGCGCAACACTGCCGGAGAATCACCCCCCAGATTTATTTAACTAATGGAATTTAAAATCCCCTTTCCACGTGTTGCTGCCTACTTAGCCATGGCTAATATCTGACATACTGCTGTTGTACATGTTACACATGATATTATTGCTGTCAAAAATTTGCTTCCAAACCAAAATAAATGGATGCAATCAGTATCAGTGTGACTCATTCGAAATCTGATGCTGGCATTGTCCATTTCATGATTATTTTTTTTTTTGGTGTTGTGAATCATGGGATTTCTGGGTCAATTAGCCTTATGACAATATTTGCATTTTTAACTGTGCCTTTGTTTTAATAGCAAGCCATTGTTTTCTCAGCCTAATATGTAGATTTGAATTATGTAGGGTCAAACTTAATGTCGGCAAGGGTGGTTTTGCCTGCTGGTTGGCGAGCCTGCGAGAGTCCGGCGTTGCCCAGCTTGGGAAGTCCCACCAAATTAACTGGACAGCGCCTAGCCTTCTTTGGGATCAAGGACCCCAAGGCCAGAAGTCCAGCCTCCACAGTACTGCCGGTGAATCAGAGGTTAGCAGCGTTGCTGAGCAGAGCCAGTGCAGCGGGATGAGACCCTTTAACGTGGCGCACTAATTGCCCACTTAAGGGCCTCAATTGATGGCAAGGGAGGAAGAAAATGTCCTGGACTCTTCCCACCGCGGGCTGAATTGGAGCAAACACCACCAAAACGTGCCTCGCAGATGGCCGTCGAATTCCATCTACAGAATAAATAGAGAGACTGGGATTGTTCTCCTTTGAGCAAGGAGTATTCATGGGAAATTCAATCCATTATGTGGCGTTTTGACAGTGTCAATAGGGAGAAACCGTTTCCACTGGGCAAATGATGAGTTACCAAAAGATAAGATTTAGGGTAAGAGGTAAAGGAAGTACGGAAGAGAAAAAAATGTCTTACACAGCAGTTATTACCCAGAATGTATTGCCGGGAAGGTTCAATTGTAACTTGATAAAAATAAATAATAGAGATGGGAAAGCAGTGCAGGGTTCCGGGGATAGAACAGAGGATTGTGACTAATTGATTGCTCTTTCAAAGAGCTGGAACAGGCAGTTTGGGCTGAATGGCCTCCCTCTGAGCTACATGGCAGTGTGATTGTATGATTCTCTGTTTCTGAGACGAAGTGTTACCGCCAGGGCAGGATTCGTGGAGTTCTATGGCAGGAAACTAGCGCCACACCTGGACCAATGACCAATTGCGGGGCTAGCACTGGTGCCACGTGGAGGACAACCGATTTCAATGAAAAATGGTGTCCGATTTGCCGGGGTCGGGATTGATACTTGAGAGGCTGACAAGTTGCAGCCGCTCATACACACTTCACTCCCCACAAACACCATCCCAGCCAACAAGATGGCACTGGTTGTGCTGGAGCATGCCAATCCCGTTGATGGGTTGGCTGGGGTCAAAGGGCACCTGGGGGTTGGCCTGGGAGGGGGGGGGGGGGGAACACCCATACGACGTTTGGCACTAAGTTCGAAGTGGGCAATCAGCAGCATCCACTCCGACCCCATGGCCCACGTCCTGGCTGGCCCCCCCCCCCGCACCTCCCACCGGCCCTGGCAGAAGCAGCCGGCCGGCGGCACAACTGTCAGAAATTATGGCAATGTTGGCCACTTTCCGTACCCGCTCTCTCTCCCTCAGCAGTCACGGCGCCTGATTCAGGAAATTCTCCCCAGTGGAGGCGGAGAATCGCGGAGATCCAGGAGAATACTGGATCAGGCCTGCTAATGATATGCAAACGCCCTTTATTGCGCATGCGCTGGAATGCATTGACGCCGCTGTCAAGGCACCGGAGAATTGCGATTTGGTGTGAACCTGGCATCCGCCACGATTTTGGCGTCACAACTGATTCTCCGCCCGATCGCATCTCCCGGTTTCTGTGTCGGCCAATGGAGAAGCCTGCCATATATTTTTCACATACTAACTGCACTCCAACCAAACAGTTAATTATTTTACAAAACAAGATGTAAAATGGTCCAGCCCAACTGATTCAAGTGGCTTTCAGCCACTAGGATACAATTACCCATTGACGGGCGAGTAGCAAGGGATTACCTTTCAAAACACAAATTCCTTAGGTTTAAAAGAGGGAAAACGACCATGTCTTTAACGTGTTGAGATGGAGAGAAGATGCAAATTTGGCTACTGATTTACTTGCTTTAAAGAGGAAAGAGCTTATTCTATTTTGTGTCCATCAAAACCTCAGGATGTTTTCCAGCCAATGAACTACATTTGACATGTAGTCACTGTTGTAATGCAGGAAACGCAGTAGCCAATTTTCCTCAGCACATTCCCCAAAACAGCAGTGCAATAAATGAGCCGCTCATCTGTTTTGAATGTTGGTTCAGGGAGAGATTTTGGCCAGAATTTCCTTGAGAACTCCCCTGTTCTACTTCAAATAGTGTCGCCAGATCTTCGACAACCATTCACGTCAGAGGCGTAGATTTTTTTTTTTAAATTTAGAATATCCAATTCATTTTTTCCAATTAAGGGGCAATTTAGCCTGGCCAATCCACCTATCCTGCACATCTTTTGGGTTGTGGGGGCGAAAACCACGCAAACACGGGGAGAATGCGCCAACTTCACATGGACAGTGACCCAGAGCCGGGATCGAACCTGGGGACCTCGGTGCCGTGAGGCAATCGTGCTAACCACTTGCGCCACCATGCTGCCATTCAGAGGCATAGATGTGGTCTCAGGTTGACGTCTTACCCCGAAGACAGCACCTCCGACAATGCAGCACTCCCTTAGCAGTCCACTGAAATGCTACCCTGGATTATGTGCTCAAGTCTTGCTTGAACTTAAAACCTTCTAACTCAGAGTGCTAGGCACTGAGGCATGGCTGACACCCAAAGGGATGACAGACACTAAGGATAAACACTGAGGCAGTTCCGAAGGGATCTGTGCTGGGACCTCTGTCGTTTGTAGTATACATAAACGATTTGGAGGAAAATGTAGCTGGTCTCATTCGTAAGTTTGCGGATGACACCAAGGTTGGTGGAGTGGCAGATACTGTTGAGGATTGTCAGAGGATACAGCAGGATATAGATAGGTTGGAGACTTGGGGAGAGAAATGGCAAAAGGAGCTTAATCCAGACAAATGTGAGGTAATGCATTTTGGTAGGTCTAACATGGAGGGGAAATATACCATAAATGCAAAACTCCAAGGAATATAGGAAGTCAGAGAGATCTGGGCGTGCAGGTCCACAGATCTTTTGTATTGTAACAAGTGGACAAGGTAGTCAAGAAAGCATGCGGAATGCTTGCCTTCATTGTATGGGGCATCGAGTGTAAAAACTGGCAAGTCATGCTACAGTTGTACAGAATCTTGGTAAGGCCGCACTTGGAATATTGCACACAATTCTGGTCGCCACACTACCAGAAGGATGTGGAGGCTTTGGAGAGGGTGCAGAGGAGATTTACCAGGATGGTGCCTGGTCTGGAGGGTGTTAGCTACGCAGAGAGGTTGAATAGACTCGGACTATTTTCATTGGAAAGACGGAAGTTGAGGGTGTGATGGATATCATGCTTGCCGCAGAATTTGATTTAAAATAAGGACAAATACAAACAGCAGAAATTAATACAACAAGTATCTTAATTCAAAGTAGAATAAAACCACTTCAGCTCAAGGTCGTTCAAAAGTCACCATTTGGTGAAATAAACTTTAACTAACCCTTAGGGTCATTCAGACATTCCAAATAAATACAGGATATCAAAATCCTTGCATTGACACACCGTAAATTCTCTAAATCACCCCCTACAATTATAATTACTCAAACCATGAAGACAGGAACATTCTTCAGATAAACAAGACAACAAATCTTTCCTCAGCTATATAACTTTTGACACTTAGAATAACACCCTCAAAGAAGTGTCTGTTTGACAATATCTAAGAAACATGACACATTGAAAATAGGCAGATCATTTCTTCGAGTCCCTCTTCACCGATATATCTTAAGGCACCTGACATTCAAGCAGATACTAGGATAATTAAAACACATATTGATGATAATACATCAAATTAGCCATTTGGCTATAGGCAATTAACCAACAATAAGTGATAAGATAACAGGAAAAGTCCTTGACTGAATACAAGGTTTTATGTATGTAAGGAGGAGGCACTTTAGCGAAAGTTATAACTTCTCTTTCAGTACTACTGAAGGGAATAAAGCTCTGTTCAAACCAGCTTGCCTCGTCAGACAAAGACCTCGGATTCTCCGAGCCCCCGCCGGGTGGAGGAATCGCCGGGGGTTGGCGTGAATCCCGTCCCCGCCGTCCTCCCAATTCTTCGGCCCCCCAAAAAACCAGCCCGGTGAGAGTCGCGTCGCCCACCTTGGAGAATGGCGGGGTCCGGCGCGACTCAATGGGCCCCGGGGCTGTCCGCATTCTCTGGCCTGTGATGGGCCGAAGTTCCGCCTGTTCTATGCCGGTCCCGTCGGTGTAAATCAGAGTAGGTCCGTTACGGGCGGCACCTTGCGGCGAGGGCGGGTCCCGGAGCTTCTGGGGGATTGCGGGGGGATCTTGCCCCGGGAGGTGGCCCCACGATGGCCTGGCCCACAGTTGGGGCCCACCGATCCACGGGCAGGCCTGTGCCGTGGGGGTACTCTATTCCTTCCGCATCGGCCGTTGTGGTCCTCCCCGATGGATGATGCGGAAGTGAATCCCTGTGTGCTTGCTTGGGGATGATGCCAGCACGTGCTGGCGCTCCCGCGCATGCGCCGACTCGCGCCGGCCGGCGGAGGCCCTTCGGCGCCGGTTGGCATAGCGCCAAGCCCCTATCTTCCGGCCGGCGGCGCGCCAACCATTCCAGGGTGGGCCTAGCCCCTGAAGGTGCGGAGGATTCCGCACCTAGGGGCTGCCCGACGCCGGAGTGGTTCACGCCGCTCCGTCCCGCCGGGTCCTCCGCCCCGTTGAGTACGGGAGAATCCCACCCCACGTGTTTTTTGTAAGTATGTTTCTGTTAAACCTCTTAGAAATGTATTAGAAATTGATAGGAGATACTTTAGGATTTTCCATGTTTTAGATATCTCATTCTCTGAAGAGAAGTTAGTGTGTCAGCAGATAACAATGGACTGTTAACGGTTTTATATTATTAACAGATAACTAAAGACTGTTAATCAATTTATATTTTAACTCTGCAATTCTGTATCAATTGCGAATATTTTACAATAAAATACTTTTATTAAAAATTATACTGTGTAGACTTACTCTCAAAGTTCAAATTCCTAGACACTCATTTAGGAAGTCTTAAATGACTAGGACCCACTACGACAGAGGTAACGATTTAGTTATGAGAGACGCATCTGAAGTTTTCCCATAAAAACGTACTGAGATTCCGTTTAACAGTCTGAGACCCGGAAAAGCATTCTCCCTTCGTGAGATCTATTTTGAATCTTAGCAGAGAAACGGATTTCCCTCTTTTGGTGGCTTAGCCTAAATCATAGATTAGTAAGAAAGTATTATCAGGTCCTGAATAACCTAAATCCGTCACAAGGGTTGACCTGATTGAGGTCTACAAGATTATGAGGGACATGGATAGAGTGGATGGGCAGGCACTCTTTCACAGGGTGGGGGGGGGGGGGGTCAGTCATCAGGGGCCATAGGGTTACGGATCGTGGGGCAAAATTGAGAGGAGATGTGCAAGGCAGGTTTTTTACGCAGAGGGTGGTGAGTGCCTGGAATGCCTTGCCAGTGGAAGCAGATACATTAATGGTGTTCATGAGAAATACATGGTTAGGATGGGTATAGAGGGATATGGCCCAAGGAAGTGCTGAAGGTTTTGGCCAAGGTTGGTATCATGACAGGTACAGGCTTGGAGGGCCAAAGGGCCTGTTCCTGTGCTGTATTGTTCTTTGTTCTTGTTTTTGTTCTTTGTTCTCTGTTCTCTGTTCTTTGTTCAGTTCAATGGGTGGAATAGCTTACTCCTGCTCCTACATAAAGTCCAAACGTCCTCTCCTTATTCTGCTGAGACCATGGGAAAAGAAAGTGAGAGGGGAATGGGATGGATGGGCATTCTGGAACTTTGCTTGATTACTTTTGTTGATCAGGAGCCAAGACAGCCCTGCAAGAGATTAAGCAGATGGGGCAGAGTCCATTTTAGGACAGTTAGTGTGTTCAGTGGATTGATTAGGTCACACGATCATTGTCCTTCTATGCCTCATGTTCTTATCACCGTACAATTAGGCAGCACTGTACAAGGTGCCTCTCTAATTAATAGATTTTTGAACCCGAGATGCCTATCCTTCAGTTTATGAAGCAGATATTCACTTGTGCGCACTCACCAAAGCAATTTGACAAAAGATAATGGGACACATTTAACTTCATTAGTCAGGAGCAAGCAATGTTTCAAAGCCGCTTGGAATTAGGCCTGTTTTTACGAGTCTCATTTATTTTATCTGTGTTCTTCTCTGTTAACTCCATATTTATGAACATTAATGCAGCTAAGATTGCAATCTCATTCCTTCAGTTTATCGACCCAAGGGTAGTGTATTATCTTGTATTTTCAAAGTCACTGGGTGGAAAATTGTTGTAACAAAAGGAACCATCTACTGGATCAACCATGCATAATGACCATTAATCCTCCCATTGTGAACAAATATAAACAAGAGATGCCATTCGGTCCAACTGGCTGTGCCAGCCTACTCCCACACTACTTCATCCTATCCGATCAGCGTACTCTTCTACTCCTTTTTCCTTGAAGTATTTATCTGGTTTCCCCTTAAACGTGTCGATGCTATTTGAACAACTATTCCATGTGTTAGCATTTTCCACTTTGTAAGCACTCTCTGAGCAAAGGCATTTTTTTCCTCAATTCCTGACTGGATTTATAAGTGAGTATCTTCCAACTATTCCCCCAGTTTCAAATTCCCCCACAAGTCGAGCCCCGCGCCGGGCCGGAGAATCGCCGCAACCGCGCCCCGACGTGCAATTCTCCGAGGTGTGGAGAATCGGCGCCATTTGCGCCGGTGAATATGGCGCGACGCCGGCCAAGGGCTGCTGGAATTGGCGGGGCCACCGATTCTCCGGCCCGCATGGACCGAGTGGCCGCACCAGTACGACAGAGTCCCGCCGGCGCCGTTCACCCCGTTCGCTGCCGGCCTGTTGGGGGTGGGGGGATGGGGCAGGGGGGGCTCCTTCACCGGGGGGGGGGGGGGGGGGGGGGCCTCGATGGGGTCTGGCCCGCAATTGGGGCACACCGATTGGCGGGCCGGCCTCTCCACCCCCGGGCCTACTTTCTGGCACGGTCGGCCCCTGAACACCGACTCCATGTTGAGTCGGGGCCAGCGCATTAAAAAAGTCCCCCACGCATGCGCAGGTTGGCACGGCTCAACTGCGCATGCGCGGGTTGGCGCGCGGCTGGAGCGGAGTGAACCACTCCAGCGCCCTGCTGGTCCCCTGTGGGGGCCAGAATCGGTCGTACCGGGCTCAGTTCGCGCCGTCGTCAAACGCGACAGCGTTCACAACGGCATGAACACTTGAGCTGCATATTGGAGAATCGCCCCCAATTTCTCCACATCTACCCAATTAACCCCTTCATAACTTTAAGATTCCTATCAGGTCAACCTTCAGATCCTCAGTTCTAAGAAAACAGTCTGTTCAGTTTTTCCTGATAGTTATATCCTCTCAGTTCTGATATCGCCCTTGTGAAAAAAAAATTCTCACCTTTGACAGGGCTTCCCTTTCCATTTTATAACGTGGAAACCGGAACTGCATACAGACAACTTAAAAAACAGGAGAATGAGAACAGTTCAAGCCCACAAAGCTTACATGAGCAAGAAACGCATAGGAATATCTACCACCTCCTAATTCCCTTCCAAGACACATTATGATGTAAATATATTGCTATGCCAGCCTGGATTACATGCCCAGATTTATGGATGGTTCTTGAATCCTCGGCCTCCAGGCTCAGGATGTCACTGAGCCACGTCTGACACCTAATAGGGTGGAATATATTATGGGATAAATGTGGAGCATGCTCAGTGAATGGAATTGCCTGCTCTTCCTACTTTGCAAGTTTGCGGATGATGCTACGATTGCAGGAGTTGCGGATAGTGTTGAAGATTGTCAGAGAATACAACAGGATATAGATAGGCTGCAAAATTGGGCGGAGAAATGGCAGATGGAATTTAACCCGGACAAACGCGAGGTGATGCATTTTGGTCGACCCAATTCAGGTGGGAGCAATAAAATAAATGGCAGGACCATCAGGAGCATAGACACACACAGAGATCTGGGTGTGCAGGTCCACAGATCCTTAAAAGTGGCAGCACAGGTAGAAATGGTGGTAAAGAAAGCATATGGCATGCTTGCCTTCATCGGATGGGGCATCGAGTATAAACGTTCACAAATTATGTTACAGTTATATAGAATGTTGGTTCGGCCACATTTGGAATACTGTGTCCAATTCTGGTCACCACACTACCAGAAGGACGTGGAGTCTTTGGAGCGAGTGCGGAAAAGGTTTATCAGGATGTTGCCTGGTATGGAAGGTATTAGCTATGAGGAGAGATTGAATAAACTGGGATTGATCTCCCTAGAAAGGTGGAGGCTGAGGGGCGACCTGGTAGAAGTTTATAAAATTATGAGGGATATAGATAAGGTGAACAGTTGGAGGCTTTTTCCCAGGACGGAAATTACAATTACAAGAGGGCACAAGTTAAAGGTGAGGGGGGGAAAGGTTCAGTGGAGATGTGTGTGGTAGGTTTTTTTACACAGAGGGTGGTGGTGGCCTGGAATGCACTGCCAAGTGAGTTGGTTGAGGAAGATGCATTAGCAACCTTTAGATAAGACTTATGTAGTTAGACACATGAACAGACGAGGTGTAGAAGGATACAGGTGGCTGGTCTGGATAAGACACATGATCGATGCAGGCTTGGAGGGCCATAGGGCCTGTTCCATGCTATACTATTCTTTGTATATGGTCTGTACTAATGGTCACTACAAAACTACACTGTGGGAGAACCTTCACCACGCAGATGACACGAGTATTAGAAGGAGTCAGCAAGAACATCTCAAGGTTAATTCGGTATAGATGATAATTGTTGGCCTCGCCATCTATTCAATGGGTAAACGAGTTTAAAAAAGAGAGAAATGGGGAACAGCAACACAATTGCCATGATAACCCAATAATAAAACATTAACAGCCATTACCAGTAGTTTCTTCAGCAAAAAGACTTCCTTCTGAAGAGAAGTCATATTAGAATCGAAACATTAATCCTGTTTCACTCGCCACAGATAGTACCAGACCTGCAGAGTTTTCCCAGGATTTGCTATTTTCCTACCAAAGATTTATTTGTTTATTCCTACATTGCAAGTCACTATAATTCAAAATGGAGGTCATGTGGCAGAGTAGCGAGGCCCCCAGTTAGAAGCTCTGTGCTCGATCCCACTCCAGGACTTGATGGTCAGAGAAGGCGAATTCGTAACATGCTCATGCAGGTTGATTATCAACTGGCTGGTAAGAGCAGGAGAGATTCCTGGTCAGCCATGCGTGTGGTATTGTCATAAATATAAGAACTGCAAGAGTTAATGAAATGTCTGGATCAGCCACTAGATGGAGCTACAGCTACAAGTATATAAGGCATTGATGCTAAGCCTTGTGGGGAGAGAAGTGAAGCAGTCAGCTGGAGACAGACTAAATAAATATAGTGTGAGTAAGAGCAGATCATAGTTTATTATAGTGTAGAGATTAGTTGTAGGTGAGTGTAGATTATATGTTAATTATCAACTGGGTAATATTTAGGAGTATGTGTTGAATCCAAATTAGTAGTGTTAATAAATTTATAGCTTTGTTCAAGTTAAAGCTATTTTGTGGTCTTTGTGAACACCACGCCAACCACCCTGAATTCAGCAACAGAAAGAACAGCACAATGTGGTGGAAAGAAAGTTGGAGCCCCTACCATGCCTATTCATCATTTGGTACTACAAAATGCATGTAAGACTCCATGTTGCCTCAGCAACTCGGACTCTATAAGTGACCTCTAATACACCATCCAAAATACTTGGCTGTAAAGAGCACTGTGACATCCCGTGGCTGTGAACAATGTAATAGAAGTGTAAATTCATATTTTTGTTCCAGATTTGATACTTTCGATCTAAACGATAATGGTTCAACCCGTCAAGAGTAAAATCAAGACAAGAGTCCTATTTGCGGCCAAAATACTTTTGACAGGAGTAATCCCATTTGCTTCCATTGACTGTACATCAGCATTGAAAGTAGAGAGTGGGAGGGGATGGGAAATGTTTCCTTTCAAAGGTTTAGGAACATTGGAGAGTGCAGAATTGGCAGAGTCTGCATTCCTGGTCTCAACAAAGTATAACATTTCCATTCTCACGATGCTTCCTGTCCAGCTGTGGCTTAGTTAGTAGCATTCTTGCTTTTGAATCGCAAAGTTCTGTGTTCAAGTCTCACTCCAGAATTAAAGCACAAAAATCAAACCTAATATTTCCGCGTAGTACTGAGATGTTCCACGCCGTTGGTGCAACGTTGAGGCTGCCCTCACCACCAGTGAGACGGGGGACCCAGGCGGAAAATCCCGCAGGAGTAGGGAAATGCGACTGTCGGCGGCGAGAACACATTTCCTGATTTTCTGCGCCCCAGGCCAGCAGTGTCGCGAGATTCACATCCACAAAGGGTTTGAACCTCATTTGAATAAATGTCACTGAATTTTAATTCCATTGGCGCCCCCCTGTAACATGATGCCCCCTTGCGAGATCTTCAAACCTTGCCAATGTGAAGCTTACAACAGGTTGCGCCAGGCATGAAGCTGGCATTGGGATCTCTGCAGATCTAATATAAGTACAGCCCTTGAGGGGGACAGAGGGGCATGCCCAGAAAATGCCCTGGCACTGTCCCCTGGCACAGGTTGGCACTGACAGGTTGTTACTGCCTGGCAGGAGCCAGCGCAGGGCTGGGCCTGTGGTAAACCCATGGTGGGGGGTGGGGAGAGGTTGCATGCATGTGTGGTGGCCTGGGGGGATGTGGGCAATGAAGGTCAGGGGTGGAGGGGGCGGGTCTGCCAGGAGTGAATATCAGTGGGGTGCGGGGTGGAGGGGGAGAGCCGCTGAGACCTCTGAGATGAAAAGTTGTGGGAGAAGGAAGAGCAGCAAGAGATCCTTGGATTGCTCTCCTGGTTCCCATTGAACCGCATTGCAGAACTGGTCAAGGTGCCCCTACCTGTGTGAAGCCGGTTCCTGGCTCTAACAGTCCACACCCCATCAGAGTGCAGGTGTAGGGGCAGCAAGGTTGCGCAGTGGTTAGCACATTCATGCTGACACCAAGATCCTTGTGTTTAAGTCAGGCGGCCTCCCATTCTTCTATACGGCTCAGACATCTGGTACTATGTACAGATGCCACCTCAAGCCCCCAGAGAGGCACATTACTATAGTCTGAGATGGGCTATCCACATCAGCTGGGAGGACAGGCGCACTAACATCAGTGTCCTTGAAGAATCCTGACTGCCAAAACAAATCTTCTTCGCCCAGCTCAAGGAACACTCCCGAACGAGAGGAGGACAAAGGAAGCGCTTCAAAGACACACGGAAGGCTTATCTAGAGACGTTCCACATGAAGTATATGCCTGGGAGTCCCTTCCTCAGAAGATACCTATTCGGCAGAACCTCCTGATTGAAGGAACACAATTCTTCGAAGACATCAGAATGCAAGAGAAGGCCCAGAAAAAGAGCCTGAGAAAAGATTACCCACGATCTAGAATGCAAGGACTGATCCACTGGAAACACCTGCCAAGTCTATGGTCAGAGATGCCGCTCCAAGGTCGGGCTCATCAGCGATGCAAGAACCCACAGAACCCATGATCAGGAACACGGAGTTTCTTAAATGGACAATCGTACTCATTAGCGAGTGATCACCGAACGAAGGTAGAACATAATCATGGCATTTTAATGATCTGTGTACCTGAGACCCAAGTGTCTTTAGAGCTCCACGTGGCTGGGAATCATGTGGGCGCGGAGTACTTGTGGTCTTCACCAGCATGGCCCCTTGGCCCACCACAAGGTCCGTCACACCAGGGCCACGCCGGCAGAGACAACCTGAGCCCATCTGAGGGTCACCCCCTCCCCCCCATCAATACACTGCCTATCCACACTTCTTCTACCAGAACTCTTCCCATGCCCCCCTGCCAGAGACCCCTGTGAATGGGGGACTTCCCACAGAGACCCTTGAAATAGGGTCCCCCCAATGACAGGGGTCCCGGGGGGGGGGGGGGGGGGGAGGTCAAGTCAGCCCAGTTCTTGGGTGTGAGGAAGGCACCCAGGCAATCCAGGGATGGGGAGTTGCTGTGCGATGGGAGGGTTGGGACCGAATTGAGTCCTGCTTTATGACCAAGCATTAATACTGATGGAACACACTCGTAAGAAACTTCCAACCAAAAATTGACCCATTTATTCCTACTCCCTGTCCTTCAACTATTAGCTATGGCAAAATATTATCCCCAACGGTGGGGTGAGGGGTCCCGGCGGTACGGAGTGGCATGAACCACTCTGGCATCGGGCCTCCCCAAAGGTGCGGAATTCTCCGTACCTTTAGGGGCCAAGCCCTCACATTGAGGGGCTAGGCCCGCGCCGGAGCGGCTCCTGCTCCGCCGCTGGCACCAACGGCCTTTGGCGCCCCGCCAGCTGAGGCCGAAAGGCCTTCGCCGGCCGGCGGAGATCCGCGCATGCGCAGGTGCATCAGCGGCTGCGCATGCACAGGGGAGGGGTTCTCTTCTGCCCCCGCCAAGGTGAAGGCCATGGCGGGACGGAAGAAAAAGAGTGCCCACACGGCACAGGCCCGCCCGCCGATCGGTGGGCCCCGATCGCGGGCCAGGCCACCGTGGGAGCACCCCATAGGGTCAGATCGCCCCGCTCCCGCCTCCAGGACCCCTGAGCCCACCTGTGCCGCCAATCCTGCCGGCACCAGAGGTGGTTTAAACCACGCCGGCGGGAATGGCCTGTCAATGGCAGGACTTCCGCCCATTGCGGGCCGGAGAATCGCCGCGGGGGGCCCGCCAACCGGCGCGGCGCAATTCCCGCCCCTGCCGAATCTCGGGGGGGGGGGAGAATTCGTGACAGGGCGGGGGCAGGATTGACACCGACCCTGGGCGATTCTCCGACCCCCATTCCGCCCCTGGTGTGACAACCTCTCATCTGGCATCTTACTGAATGGCCTTTGACAATCCAAATATATTACATGTTCAATGTACACATTTTTTTAAACAATTTGTTCATGGGATGTGGGCATCGCAGGCTGGGCCAGCATTTATTGCCCATTCCTGAGGGCATTTCAGAGTCAACCACATTGCTGTGAATCTGGAGTCACATATAGGCCAGACCAGGTAAGGACGGTAGATTTCCTCCCCTAAATAACATCAGTGAAACAGATGAGTCTTTACAACAATCGACAATGGTTTTATGGTCAACGTTAAACATTTAATTCAAGTTTTTTTTAATGGAATTTAAAGTTCACCACCATGGCGGGATTCAAATCTAGGTCCCCAGAGCACGACTCTCGGTTTCTGTTTACTAGTCACACGAAAAAACCACTATGCCACTGCCTCCCCTGCCCTATTATGGATTATATTCAATGATATCAAATACAATAATGAAGGAAATTATAAGATTAGTCAGAAAGATTATAACAGCAACTTCAGTTTGACATGGCAAGAGTTTGCGACCACTCTTATCATGTGGCACATAGTCAACATTTCCTAATGATCTTCAGTAGCCTGCCAGAATTACACTTCAGTGAGTCTGCTGCATGGGAGAAGTCTTTTGGTTCACAAGGAAAACTAACCACACTGTTTATAATTAAAAATATGTCAATCTGCACAGCAGAGATTGGAGCTTCTAATGATAAAATGAACACTGCAATCTTCAGGAATGGTAGGGCTCATTCCACAATAGAGCACTCTCAGCTTACAGAGAGTGCAGCTCAGGAGGCCAGTGACCCTCAAGGCACTTATGTTCCAGCCATTTGAACTGATGGATTGAAATTCATTGGTGCAAGTCCCACATTGTTGCCTGCTTGGTCACCACAACAAAATTGGATCTCCTTCAACTTCCTGTTCAACATGTCATACCTAACCATGTGCATCTCCTATTTTTACTTCCCACATGCATCATCACTGCATTTTCCACTGATCAGCTCAGGTACAAACTTGTCCTTCATAAAATCTTGACCATCTCCACTGGCTTGATGAAGTGACCTTTGCATAAAATGTAGCCCCTTAACCTCAGGGTAGTTCCTCAGGGTCGTGTCCTAGGCCTAACCATCTTCAGCTGCTTCTCAATGACCTTCCTTCCAACATAAGGTCAAAAGTGGGGATGTTTGCAGATGACTGCACAATGTTCAGCACCATTCGTGACTCCTCAGACACTGAAGCAGTCCATGTTCAAATGCAGCAAGACCTGGACGATATCCAGGCTTGGGCTGACAAGTGGCAAGTTGCATTTGTGCAGCACAAGTGCCAGGCAATGATTCACACCGCCCCTCGGCGATTCTCCGTCCCGGCGGAGGGTCAGAGAATCCCTCCCCATATCTATTTACGGCTTTTAAAAATCTATTTAAAGGCCAGTAAACCCATCTGTCACCTTTTCATTAAAATAAGTGGCTCATTTTGGACTTCGACTTTTCAGTTTTTTTTAACTCACTCATGGAATCTGGGCTTCGCTGGCAGGGGTAGCAGTTATTATCCATCCCCTAAATTGCCTTTGAACTGAATGGCTTCTGAGGCTATTTGAGAGGTCATTTTAAGAATCAACTACATCACATTTGGACCAGACTACTTAAGGGTGGCAGATTCCTTTCCTAAAGGACACAAGTAAACCAGGTGGGATTCTGACAATTGTTCTATAGTCATCATTTGGCTTTTAATTCCAGGGGCTGGATTCTCTGACCCTCGATGCCAAAATTGCATTCGGCGCGGATTGCGTGTGGTCTCACCCATCGGGGACTCAGCGTGGCGGCTACAGATTCAGCCCAGCACCGCCACAGTCGGGGGAGGGCCAATCCGCGGGCAGGGGTGGACATATTCGGGGCAGGGGCACTGTGGTGGGACAGTCCGGGGGGAACTATTTCGCGGGCCAAGTCTGCGAGCGGCATCCGCCATGAAGCACGCCGGGGCCGCTGCAGGCTGCCGCCGTGCGCATGCGCGGCCATGGACCCGGCAACTCTCCAGGCCGTGTCGGTAGCTAGAGCCGGGTGCTCTACACTGCCCGGCTGCTAGCCACCCGCCCCCTCCCCGGAACAGGTCATCGGTGGCTGTTTTGCGCCAGATATCCTGGCATAAAACGCTACCGTTTTCACGCCGACGTGGAGACCTTGTCTCCAGAACGGAGAATCCAGCCCCAGATGTTTATTGAATTTGAATTTCACTATCTGCCAGGGTCGGATTGAAACATAGGCCCCTGGAACATTGCCCTTGGTGTCCGAATCACTGGTCCTGTAACAATGCCACTGCACCATCATCTCCTGCCAGGAACCTCTCCAGTCAGGCAATACCAATTATCAGTGAAGGGCAAAATGATCAGGCTGATTAAAATATGACAAGTACTTAATAGATGAGCTGGGAAGAAACTATTTGCAGTGCTGGGGGAAATTAGGGAGCAAGCAGGAATGAAATTAGGGAGCACTTTCTCACATGTAGTACACGTCTGGAACTCTCTCCCCGGCAAACTTTGAATGTTGGGACAATTGGAACTTTTGAAACTAAGATAGGCGGACTATCATGAGCTTAGGACTTTGCCGGACCAATGATGGATGAGTGGAATTGAGTATCAATGAGCAATGGTCTAATTAGATGGTGAACAGGCTGAAGGATCTGAATGGCCTATTCCTGCTTTTCATGATCCTCTACCCCTATGTGATAGAAGGCAGTTCTCAACTGGTAACCTAAAATTCTGAGTTCCAGTTTGAGCACTTTCTCTCGCTATTTGTGGAAAAATTAACTGCAACTTTTGACTAGGGTTGTCCATTGATTCCGATAGGCGGTTCTGAGGTTTCACCTCACAACTTGATAAATAGGCAGCAAAAGCCAAGCTCATCATCTTATTGAGCATATTGTGTTTGTTTTGGGAAATACTTGCATCTTCAGAGTCCACATTTGGCAGTGTGGTAAGGCCGAGGGAGAGTGAATTCCTGTGGAGTTCATCCATATTCCAACATGTTAAATTTGGCCAACGTTCAGTGGATGCTCTGTATGGGCACATGAATGTCAGAGTTTGCCTTGAACGTACAACATTGGGGACGGTCGAAAGGAACGTACTCTGTAGATGTCTGTACTCAGGCATTCCGTGTGAGGATAGAAATTAAGCTTTTGGAGAAGCTTGTGGTCCACAAGAGGACAAACTTTGAGAGGTTGTGGTGGGGGGGGATGGAGTGTGAAACTTATCTTGGGGGTTTCCTGCTTTGTACTCATACACTTCACTGTGGGAAAGAAACTGGGGCGGGCTTTAAAGCGGGTAGGAAATTCACTGCTGTCCATTTTGCACTATCACTCCATGAGCCCTTCTTACAGCTGGCAAATTGAGCACTTCTTATATTTCAAGAACTTGGGCATCAAGCATTCCACAGTCCAGTGCAGCATGGTTTGCAGACACAATAAAGCTCCCGCTACTTCACTCCAACAAAGTGCCTCAACTTTAACCTTGGAAAACCACTGTAGCCACATCAAATGTTTCTATTTCCCACATCAACCATTCTCCTAGGCGGAGAATACAAGTTTAGAACCAACCCAGGAACATTAGCATGGGAACTGGATGGAGTCGTTTCACACTGGCCTCTTCCAGTTTACAGACAGTTGAAGAATATTTTTATCCCATCAGTCTAGCCTGGATTATAGCTCCACCCATCCACCCCTCCCCACCCTAGCGTCACACACAAATTTATACTTTGGATTGGATTGGATTGGTTTATTGTCACATGCACCGAGGTACAGTGAAAAGTATTGTTCTGCGTGCAGCTCAAACAGATCATTCCATACATGAAAAAAAATACATAATAGGACAAACATAAAATACACAATGTAAATACATAGACATAGGCATCGGGTGAAGATGTGTGAAGAGATCAGATCAGTCCATAAATCCATCAGTATATAAGAGGATCGTTTAGAAGTCTGGTAACAGCGGGGAAGAAGCTGTTTTTAAATCTATTCGTGCGTGCTCTCAGACTTTTGTATTTCCTGCCCGATGGAAGAAGTTGGAAGAGTGAGTAGGCCGGGTTGGAAGGGTCATTGATTATGCTGCCCGCTTTCCCCAGGCACTGAAAATGTCTTTGATTATTTTCTTTGAAATAGCCACCAATTAGTGGGAAAGGTGAAGAGGAACACATTTGCAAGGCGATTATGGAGAGGTGCAGGAATTATAGGGTAATTACAACGGGGAGACTTTATTTATCATTGGAGGTGGAATGGCAGGTTAAGAAAGTAGTTAATAAGGCTCACAGCATCCAGGGCTTTATAATGAGAGCGTCAAGCACAAAAGGAAGGAAGTTCTGTCAAATCTGTGTAAATCATTGGTTCAGCCCCAACTTTCATATTACATCCTGTTCTGGGCACCACTCTTTCGGGAGGATGTGAAGGCTTTACAAAGATTAAAGATAAGAGTCGTGAGCATGGTATAAGAGATGATGGACTTCAGTCACATGAAAAGTTTGGAGAAGTTGGGACATCTGGGGCAGGATTCTCCAATAATGGGGCTATGTCCCCACTCCAGCGTCAAAACGCGGCCACACAGCTCTGCTGCCGATAGGGGGCCCTGCACTTCCACGCAGGCGCACAGCCGCTGCCTTTGGTGGCCGCCCGTGCGACATGGCGGACTCGCACTGCGAAGCAGCCTAACAATATAGGCTCCCCGGAGATTGCACGCACCCGCGGATCGTTGGCCCGCAATTGCTAGCCTGGCCGCCCCTGAGGACCCCCCTTCCCCCGGTGAAGGATCCCCCCACCCCCCACCAGGGCGGTCGTGGACTGAGTCCGCAGCCAACCGTTCCCGACAGGCAAACTGTGGCTTGAACCACACCGTCAGGATCCCGGGCAGTTATCTTCAGTGAATCGCGGGGGGCCCCTGTCAATGACCCCCTAACCGCACCGCGTAGATCGCGCGTGCGCAATTCATGGCGATTGGCGCCATGCGGGTTTTTCCCGTCAACGTCTATTCTCCGCCCCCTCGCCAATTGCGATTTCGGTGCGGAGGCTCGAAGAATCCCACCCCTTTTCTCCTTGGTAGAGAGGCAGTTCAGAGGAGATTTGACAGAGATAATCAGAATCACGAGGGGTCTGGACAAAGGAGGTAGGGAGAGACTGTTCCCATTAATGGAAGAATCAGGAAGACGAGTTCTCACGTTTAAGCTAATTGGCAAAAGAAGCAATGATAACTTGAGCAAGAACATTTTTACGCAGCGAGTGGTTAGGATCTGGAGCGCATTGCCACAGAGAGCGGTGGAGGCAGGTCCAACGGAAGCATTCAAGGTGAAATTGGATTCATACCTGAAAAGGTAGAATGTGCCACAGCTATGGGGAGAAGGTGAGTAAGTGGCTCAATTGCTCCTTCAGTGATTCAGCACATAACATGATGGGCTGAATGGCCTTCTTCTGTGCTGTAACCATTCTATGATCCTGAGCTCAAATTGTTGAATGCATTAACTTTCCACAATGTGGCCTGGAAACCTTGCTTAATGCTGTTTAACCTTATTGTTGGATTGCTAAAAACATGGACCGACCTTTCAAGATGACTTCCATTTCGTCCCTCAGAATGTCAAAGGTACTATATCGGGAGCTGGTCTCAGGGATCACATGCTTCTTCAACCATCCTCCACAGGCATACTGATAAAAGTTGTTGCAAGGATCAGCAGCTTGGTCCATATTCTCAATGATGCGGGCAGCTGAAAAGGGAAGTGAAGAAAAGTTAAAAAGAATGCTGACTTTTGCATGAAGACTGGGCAGTGTATAAAGCACCTTAGATTGAGGCTTCCAATGGCTGCCATGTATAGCTGTGTAATTATTAATTTATTTCACATTTTTTGGCAGTGATGTTAAACCCCCTTCCCTCTCAGGTGGACTAAACGATCACTATTTCAAGCATTATTTCAAAGAAGAGCGGGGGGGGTTATATCTGGGATCCCGGTCAATATTTATCCCTCAATCAGCTTCAAAACAGCTTCTTCCCCACAGCTACAAGACTCCTCAACGACTCCCCCTCGGACTGATCTGTTCCCTGGAAGAACACTATTCAAGACGCCCTGTGCTGCTCTTGCTCATGTATTTGCTTTGTTTGGCCCCTTGTTCCGCACTGTAACGAATCAATGTTTGTCGATGTACCATTTGTCAATGTTCTCTGTTGATTATTCTTTTTGTCTACTATGTATGTACTGTGTACGTTCCCTCGGCCGCAGAAAAATACTTTTCACTACACTTCGGTATATGTGACAAGAAATCAAATCAAATGAAATCAAACAAAAAAGATTATCCGAGTCATTATCACATTGCCGTTTGCGGGATCTTGCTCTGCTCAAATTGGTCGCTGCGTTTCCTACATCACAACAGTCACTACACTTCACAAAATACAGTATTGACTGCAAAGCACTTTTGGGGGGGGCAGCCAATGGTCATGAAAGGCACTGTATAAATGTAAGTCTTTCTTTTAATATGTGCTTGCTTTTTGCTAAAACTACAAAACACCTTCAGGAAAATAGGAACAGAAGAAGGTATTTAGCCACTTTGAATCTGTTCCACCATTCAATTTGACTTGCTGATCCATACCTTACCTCCATTTACCATACTTGGTCCCTATACCCAAAATACCCTTGCGTAATAAAAATCTATCACTCAGATTTGGAGGGCGTGACAATGAGTGGGTGAGTGAGTAAGCACCGTGAGACTGGGAGTGAACCGGATGCCCACATTCTGATCCTCTCACGCTCAGGTGGTCTTTTAAAATTATTTATATTTTAAATTATCAATTTATTACTTTGACCTTGGTTTAATTTTGCCCAGGCAGCTCCTTCTTTTGTTGTGTCTCAAACTTTTTTAAAAGTTCATGTTTAAAATTGTGCCAGACCTTATATTTCTGAACTAAAAACAGAAAATGCTGGATAAACACAACAGACCTGGCAGCATCTGTGGAGAGAAACTGAGTTAATGTTTGGAGTCCAAATGGACCTGTCTATAGAGTTCTGCTGCCAAACCTGCTGAGTTGATCCATCTGTTTCATTCCGATTTCTGCTTTTATTTCAGAATTGCAGCATCTGCAGTATTTTGCTTTTATTTGCATATATTTCTGAGATTTGCTCATGTGAGAAAAAATTGGAAATGCGCCCCCCTGCACAAAAATGGTTGGACAAGGATTGGCTCAGCGATTGCACAGAGCATCAATGGCTCGCCTCCTCAAAGAGGTCAGTGTCAGGGGAGTGGAGGAGAGAAGTGGCAGTCAATGCTTGGAACACTGAAACCTGAAAGCTGTGTGACAAAGAGTGAGGGCTAGCATGGAAAGTGGCAGTCCGAAAGTGAGGCCTGTGTGAGCGGCTCTTACCAATACGCTCATTACTAGGAAGGTTTCATTTGCCAATGGGACTCTGCATTCAGAGTTCGGAGTGAGGAGTAGTCTGGTAAAAATAAAGGGATGCTGTTATATGGAGTGACTGTGCAACAGCCAGTAGTGTGCCATTCTAAAAGTCAGCATTCTATAAGGAAAATAACACTGTTACTGAAAAAGGAGACATGCAGTGGAAACTTTTCATCTTGCACTCGTCAGATCCGATGCAAGAATGCCAAATTTCAAAGTGTGCTGCACGAGAAAAAGGTGCAAATTTGTTGGTAAGTTGACTCTGGTTGGTCTCAGAATTTCCCTGGAGAATGCAGCAGGGAACTATTGTTCCCCCAGGCTTCTGTTTAAGTCAAAAAATGTATAATGTCTGGACATGTCCCTTTTGCCCACAGAGGACAGGTCCCTGTTAATGAATATATGTAGCTTCTAGCAAGCAATGAAGCTTGTTTTCTCCTAATTAATTGAGGATTTTATACAGCGTTTGATATTGTGCTTGACACAATTATTAGAGATGAGCTGATAGGCATATTAAAAACACGTTGCTCCTTGTTTTCAAAGTGGTCTTACCTGCTCCTACACACGATGGTGTCGTACATGTTTTATCTAGGGAGAAACAGAAGGAGAACACTGATGAGCAGTTGCATAATCCAACAGCATTACAATTGATTAGACTGCACAAACTCCATTATCTACACTCCAATTATCCATCATCATTTTTACTGAGCTGTCGTCCTCAAGACATGACCTCCTGTAAGAACAATTTCAAACTCACAGACCTGGATTTCTCCAATTGATAAAGAGTAAATTTAACTCATGTTATGAGTATTATTCTTGCCTCCATTCCTACCTCTAAGATATGAACAAAACGCATGTAAATTTTTATTTTATAAGAACGGCGATATATTTCCATGTCGGGGTGGCGAGTGACTGGGAGGTGGACCTCCAGGTGGCGGGGTTCCCACGTATCTGCTGCTCTTGTCCTTCTAGACGGTAGTGGTCGTGGGTTTGGAAGGTGCTGTCTGAGGAACGTTGGCAAGTTCCTGCAGTGCATTTTGTAAATGGTACACACGGCTGCCACTGTTTGTCAGTGGTGGAGGGTTTGAATGTTTGTGGAAGGGGGGGAAATCAAGTGGCCTTCTATCTCCTGGATGGTGTCACGCTTCTTGAGCATTGTTGGAGCTGCTCTCATCAAGGCATGTGGAGGATATTCCATTACACTCCTGACTTGTACCTTTTAGATAGTGGACAGGCTTTGGGGGTTCAGAAGGTGAGATACCCGCTGTAGGATTCTTAGCCTTTGACCTGCCCTGGTAGCCAGAGTATTAATGTGGCTAGTCCAGTTCAGTCTCTAAACAATGGTAACCCCCAGGATATTGATTGTGGGGGATTCAGTGATGGTAATGCCATTGAATGTCAGGGGGCGATGGTTAGATCCTCTCTTGTAGGAGATGGTCACTGCCTGGCACTTGTGCAGTGCAAATGTAACTTGCCACTTGTCAGTCCAAGACTGGATATTGTTTGGTCTTGCTGCATTTGCACATGGAGTGCTTCATTATATGAGGAGTTGTGAATAATGCTGAACATTGTGCAGACATCTGCAAACATTCCCACTTCAGATCTTATCATAGAGTCCTTACAGCGCAGAAGGAGGCTAATCGGTCTATCAAGCCTGCACCGGCCCTCTGAACAAGCAACCTACCCAAGCACACTGTCCCACTCTATCCCAATAACCCCTTAACCTAACCTACACACTAAGGGCCAATTTAGCATGGCCAATCCACCTAACATGCACACCTTTGGACTGTGGGAGGAAACCTACACAGCCGGAGGAAACCCACGCAGACACAGGTAAAACATGCAAACTCCAAACCCAAGGCCAGAATTGTGAGGCTTGTGTGCAGGGCATACCTGTACAATTTTCCACATTGCCGGATAGATGCCAGTGTTGTAGCTGTACTGGAACAGCTCGCCAGGGTTGAGGCAGTTCTGGAGCACAAATCTTCAGTACTATTGCTGGCTTATTGTCACGGCCCAAAGCCTTTGCAGTATCCAGTGTCTTCAGCCATTTCTTGATATCACATGGAGTGAATCGAATTGGCTGCAAACTGACATCTGTGATGGTGGGGACCTCTGCGGGAGACTGAGATGGATCATCCACTTGGTACTTTTGGCTGAAGATTGTTGCAAATGCTTCAGCCTTGTCTTTTGCGCAGAGGTATAGTGAATCAAACCAAACCCGTTTTACCAATGGTCCCTGTGTTTGCTGAGCTGCATTGATTGGCTTCTGAGCCGCAATGTCTCAATTTTAAAATTCTTATACTTGTTTTCAATCTGTCCATGGACTTAACCCCTTCCTATCTCTGCATTCTCCTTCAGCAATACAACCATCCAAGATCTCTGCGCTCTTCCAAATTTGGTTTCTTCCACAGTTCTGATTTACATTGCTGGTCATATCTTCAGCTGTGTAAGCCCTAAACTCTGAAATTCCTGCCCTAAATCTCTCCACCTCTCTATCACTCTCTCTTCATTTCAGGTTATAGATCAATTGACTTCAGTTTGGTAAAGGTACATAAACCTGGCTTGTATATGGCTTTGACAAAGAGTCATTGGACGCAAAACATTATCTCTTTTCTCTCCCTACAGATACTGCCAGACCTGCTGAGATTTTCCAGCATTTTCTGTTTCGAGCCTTATATATACTTGTGTCCGGTGGTTGGGTCAAGGTGTTAAAGGTGATAATGGAATGGTGACAAATGTATCCATTCATACAAGTTGTGCATCGCTGGCAAAGCCAGCATCTAGTGCTCATCCCTGATTGCTCTTGAGAGGGTGCAGGTCAGCTGCCTTCTTGAACCACCGTAGACCATGTGATGTAGGTACACTCTTGGAGCTGTTAGTTGTAGTTATACAAGACTTTCTTATCCTCGCTCTTCTAAGTTTTGCGCTGGACTCAGTCATTGTACAAATATTATTATCTGGCATTCGATGTCGGCACATGGCCAGGGCTAGGTTGTCAACTTGAGCTGCTTGTATTCCTGGAGATTTCATTACATGAGGCCCCATTTCTCACTGCCCCACATCTGCACCCCCCCACCCCCCCACCCCTCCCAGCACTGACTTCCCAACATGTCAATCCCCACATCACACCACCTTCTCAAGCCTGTTGGAAAAATGAACAGGCCCTTCAAGATTCAATTGGGTGACTCCTGTTCCCTCCCAATCATACAACAGTCAATAAATGAAAGTGTTCACTGAAATTCTTTTCAAAAAGCACACCATTTTCTAATGTCCCTAATATTTTCTCCAGGGTTTTGTTTTGAGGCAGTGCACTGGAAATTATTCTTCAATTCTTGGAGACTATCCTGCAGTTTTGGCAAACCCTAGACAGGACTCAGCAGACGCTGTCAGTGGCATGAGGTGCTTACATTGGCTCACACCTTCAAATCCAAATTCTCAACATGAATGGTCACTGTTCTGCTTTACTGAACTACCCAGTCCCAATGGGCCTGTGTACCTTTCACCAGATCATCTTAGATGGTTTCAACTGTGTCGCTCTAGCTGAAATATTCTCTATGTAAACTAGACCAGGATGTAATTTTGCTGAGCCCCCTCTAGTTTATCATCGGGGATTAACGACTCAAATGCCAGAAGTATGGGTTCAAACTTGCTTCCACACCTCACACAGTGTTATTGAGGTATACAAATGATTTTTTTCTTGTGGCTAAGTAAGAACTCTCCAGCAAAGGGCACCGGACTCAAAGACAGAAAAGGGGGTTGCAGGGGAAGAACAATGTAAATGGATTTAACTACATCGTATATAAGATACTGAATTTTGGAAAAAGAGGGGGTCCCACAGCAGTAAATTCAAGAGGGAACTAGATTCAAGCTTAACAAAAAAATATAGGAATTGAAGGACTAATAAATGGAGCAAATATAGCATAAGAGAGTGCACATTCAGCAAGAAAACAGCAAAGATCTACTGAAGATTCCATTAATCTTTACTAAATTGATGGTACCAAATAGGCAGACCAGTAAAATGGGGAGATACATGGCAGGTGAAATTCAACAGCGAGAAGTGTGAAGTTATGCATTTTGCTGGAGAATGAGATGTAATATTGGCTAAAAGGCACAATGATAAAAGGGGTGTAGGAAAAGCCTGGAGATTTGTATACATAAGTATCTGAAAGTGACAGGACAAGATGTTTGAAAAGGTTACAACATCCCTTGTTTCATTAAACGAGACATCGAGTGCGAAAGCGAGGGAGCTAGCTAAACCCTTATAAAACACTGGTCAGGCCCCAGTTAGAGACTGGTGTTCAATGCTGAGCACCACACGTTAGGAAGGGTGCAAAGATCTTGGAGAAGATGCAGAAGAAATTTGTTGGAATGCGACCAAAACTGAGGGACTTCAGTTCTGTGGAGGGACAAAGGAGGGTAGGGTTGTTCTCCTGAGGACAGAGATGATTAAGAAGAGATTTGATGCAGGGGTTGAAATCATGAAGAGTTTGGATTGGGTAAATAAGGAGCTATGGTTTCCAGTGACAGAGGGTTGGTAACCAGGGGATATAGATTGAAACGATTGGAAAAAGATCCAGATGTTTTGTTTTTAAGACAGTGAGTAGTGGGGATCTGGACCACACTGTCTGAAAGGGTAGTGGAAATAGATTCAATAGTAACTCTCAAGAGGGAATTTGTTTTTTTTTTTGAAAACTGAAAGGTGAGATAATAGAGCAGATGGATGGAAAAGTGCTTGAACCTCCAGGTGGAGGCACATCTCACTGCAGGAATTTGAGTATAGCTATCCATGCTGGCACCCTGGTGCAGAAGTGAGGGAATGCTACACTGTCAGCAATGCTATCTTTCAAATGTTAAATTGAGGCCTAAAAGATGCCCTGCCATTCTTTTGAAAAAGAGGGTTATTAACAGAGGACAACAGAGTTATTCTCTGATGCTATGGCCAATGTTTCCTCATTCAACACCACTACGTTAGATTACCTGGTCATTATCATATTGCTTTTTGTAGGAGGTTGCTGAGTGATTGGCTGCTGCACTTCAAAAATGCCCACATTTCAAAAGTTGGCCGTAAAACTTTTTGGGACTCCCTGATTTCATTAAATGTGCTACAAAAAGGCAAGTCTTTCTTCTTAACACAAAAGCTTTCTTGTAACTGAAATGTGTGAAACCACTTCTATAATCTGACGCTACGTCAATTACTCAACTTTGGTTCAGATTACGACTTGGAGATATAAAGAGAAAAGAAAGATTTTCATTTTCTACAGCACGTTTCCCGACTGCTTTTCAGCCAGTGAGACACTCTTTTTGGAGTGTAGTCACTGACTGGGGCCGGTTTAGCCTTGGTTGGCCCCAGGTTCGTGACCGGGAGCGACGCCAACAGCAGGGGTTCAATTCTCACAGAGGTTGAGGTTATTCATGAAAGCCCCCCCCCCTTTCTCAACCTTGCCCTTCGCCTGAGGTGTGGTGATCTTCAGGTTAAATCACCACCAGTCAGCTCTCCCCATCAAAGGGGAAAGCAGCCTATGGTCACCTGGGACTCTGGGGACTTTATATTTTACTTCAGTCACTGCTGAAATGTCAGAAACGTAACTGTGGATTTGCATACAATATACACCCACAAATAGCAATATGGATAACAGATAGATAATCTGATTTCTGTGATGTTTATCAAGGTACTGGGGAATACTCCCCTGCTGTCTTTTTCAAAACAGTTTAATGTGATCTTTTATATTCATCTGAGAGGGTGTACGCGGCCTTAGTTTTACATCGCATCCGAAAGACTGACAGAATTCCCTCATAGAATAAAAACAAACGTGCCCTCAACTTTGACTTCAAAAACTTTAGACCATTTTGTATCTTCATTTCTTCCGTTTTGTATTTTTCCCCTCATGCCAGTTTGTTTCTTGTTCTCATGTTTTTGCTTTCACACAGATCTGACCTTTATTCTGTTATTAACACATTCTGCTGTAACCAATGCTTTTTCCTTTACGACTACTATTTCCATTCACTTTGCACTTTAATCTCTCACCCTCTGATCTATCACTGACCTTCCCCTTTTGCCCCATTTGACCCTCCTCCACTCTTTTTCAAGAGCATAAAACCCAACACATTTATAGCACAGTGGTTAGCACTGTTGCTTCACAGCAACAGGTTCGATTCCCGGCTTAGGTCACTGTCCATGTGGAGCCTGTATGTTCTCGTTGTGTCTGCGTGGGTTTCCTCCGGGTGCTCCAGTTTCCTCCTACAAGTCCCGAAAGATGTGCTGTTAGGTAATTGGACATGCTGAATTCTCCCTCTGTGTACCCGAACAGGCGCCGGATTGTGGCGACTAGGGGGTTTACACAGTAACCTCATTGCAGTGTTAATGTCAGCCTACTTGTGACAATAAAGATTATTATAAAAAGAAAAGTCATAGAATTCCAACAGTGCAGCCATTCGCCCCATCAAGGCTGCACCATCCCTTTGAAAGAGCACTCTACCTGGGCTTACTCCCCTATCGTACCCCCACAACTCTAACTAACCTGCACATCCTTGGACCCTAAGGGGCAAATTATCAAGACCAATCCATCTAACCTACACTTCTTTGGACTGTGGAAGGAAAACAGAGCACCCGAAGGAAACCCACAATGGCACGGGGCAAAAGTTCAAACTCCGCACAGACAGCCACTCAAGGCCGGAATTGTACCCGGGGTTCCTGGCACTGTGAGGCAGCAGCGCTAACCACTGTGCCACCACGCCACCCAGACATACCAGACTTGAAACTTAAACTTTGTTTCTCTCTCCACAGATGCTGCCAGGATTGTTGAGTTTTTCCAACACTTCAGTTTTTATTCCAGAGCTCCAGCATTTTGTTTTCATGTTAGTGCAGAATTCACTCAGTTCTGCACTGGGGTGTTAGCTTTGATTTCTGTGCTAAAGTCTTCAAGTCGCACTTGAACCCATGGCAGCATGATTTAGCAGGAAGTGTTTTTCTAATTTAGCCACAGAAAGTGGGGTTATAGATATTAAATTGGTTCAGTTACAGGAAGCGGAGAGTTGTGGTGGATGAATGCTTTTCAGGCTGCGAGGTGGTTTGCAATGATGTTCCCCAAGGATTAGTTTTGGTCCATTACTCTTTCATAATTTCAATGAAACACCTAGACCCGTGTGTAAAAAGCAGCATTATAAACCATGTAAATGATACAAAACTTGGCAACGTTACAGATGGTGATTAGACCAGCCTTTAGTTAGACATAGTTAGAATAGCGTAATCTGCAGAAGCATGGCAGATGGAGTTCAAAGCAGAAAAGTGTGAAGTCATGCACTTTGGAAGGACTAATAAGGAAAGGCAACACACTATAAACGGCACAATTCTGATAAGTGTGGATGAGCAGAGACCCTGGTATCCATAGAAACAAAATCTTAAAGGTGGCAGGACAAGTTTATCTGATGGTTAAAAAAATTGATTACTTTTTAAAGGGAATATAACAACAGAGATCATCTTTATAAATCTTTATTATTGTCACAAGTAGGCTTACATTAACACTGCAAGGAAGTGACTGAAAATCCCCTAGCGTCCCATTCGGGTGCCTGTTCGGATACACAGAGGGAGAATTCTGAAGCCCCTGGCGCTGTGAAGCATTAGTGCTAACCACTGTGTATTACTATTATCATTAAATCACTGGTTAGGTCTCAATGAGACACATCTGGGCAGGCACGACAAGACAGCTGGAAAGGCCTCAGAATAGGTGAAGAGGAGTTTTTTCGGAGTGTTGCCAGAGCTGAGGAACTTCAGTTATCAGGGGAGATTGGGAAATTTAGGATGGTTCTTCTTGGAACCTCCTTGAGGTGACCCTATCAGGATTTTTAATATGAGAGATTATGATGTGGAAGATGGATAGAGACTGTACCCTCTGGTAATTGGGACAGTAGCAAAAGGTCACAGACATAAAACCATTGGAAAAATATCTAGCAAATTGTCAGGAGCAGAAACTATCTGAAAAGTTGATGGTACCAATTCCATAAAATATTAAAAGAGAGTTGATCAGGTACTTGAGGATACAAAACCTCTTGAGCTACTAGGGGGAGATGGTGACATAGCAGTAATGTCAGTTGACAAGTAATCCAGTCCAGTTCAGTTAATTCTCTGGAAATAGGTGGCACGGTGGAGCAGTGTTTTGCACTACCGCCTCAGGGTGCTAAGGACGTGGGTTCAATCCCAGCCCCGGGTTACTGTCAGTGTGGAGTTTGCACATTCTCCCCGTGTCTGTGTGAATCTCACCTCCACAACCCAAAGATGTGCAGGGTCGGTGGATTGGTCACGCTAAATTACACCTCAATTGGGAAAAATTATTGGGTACTTTAAATACAAAAGAAGAATCTCTGGAAATAAATCTGGAATTGGTGAATGGTCCATTGTTATAACAGCCCATGTGTTCACTCATAGAATTTAGAAATGATAGAATTTACAGTGCAGAAAGGGGCCATTTGGCCCATTGAGTTTGCACAAGCCTAGAGCACCCTACCCAAGCCCGCACATCCACCCAATCCCCATAACCTGCACATCTTTTTTGCACCTAAGCTTTTTGGACACTAAGGCCAATTTAGGATGGACAATCCACCTAACCTGCACATCTTTGGAAACCGGAGCATTGGGAGGCAACCCACTTCAACACGGGGAGAACGTTCAGACTCCGCACAGACAGTGACCCAAGCTGGGAATCGAACCTAGGACCTGGAGCTGTGAAGCAACTGTGCTAACCACTAACTGACATCCTACAGGGAAGGAATTCTGCCTTCCTTACCCAGAGGAAGGCCTCTGTGCCACACGAGAACCAAGTGCCCTCTGGAATGGCCCAGCAAATGCTAACAACCGTCACGTTCGACTTTCAGTTACAGAATTTACTGAATTCAAAGTTCACCATCTGTGGGATTCGAAACCTGTTCCCCGAGCATTCCCAGGATCTCTGGCTGGATTGCTAGTCCAGTGCCATCTTGGCCGCTGCTTCCACTGCCTCCCCCTGTTTGAATTGGCTGGACAGAGAGCTGGCATGCAGTTGAGAGAGCGAATGGCCTCCTTCTGTTCCTTACCAACTCTCTTAGCACTGCGCATACAAAACGTGCTGCAGCGCTAAGTGCTTATATGAGTACAAAACACATGTATTATTAACTCAGTTCAACCACAGAAAGCGCGGTGGAACGAGACCAGTAATCATCTGGAGTGGGCCATGCCATTTATCTTCAACACTAAGTTAGAAAAGGTTAATAAAGTGGTGATTTTATTTTTGGAAAAAATGCTTGTGAAGTTCCATGTCAATTAGCGACATCTAAGTCCTGATTGGGGGGGGGGGGGGGGGAGTCTGTGTTAATTCAGGCACCAGCAAGTCTGCGAGTAGCAGGTATAATGTTACAAAGCGCTTTCTGACAATGATGTGTCCGCGGGGGAAAGGTACTGGCTGTACTTTCCCTCCTTCAGTGCAAGCAAGGCTCTTCCAGCCACCAACTCCGCCACCTTTACACCCCGAGTTTTCCCTTTCTCATCCAACTTCATTTCGACTCTGCAGTTTATTTGAAAACAAAAACAACCCCGATGTCCTGTCCTGAAATACATTCCAGAGCTGGGACTTTTCGTCTTCTTGTTTCGTGGTGACTATCCAATTCGCTGCACCTTATTCCATCGGCCCAATCCGCTTCCCTCCACCTATTCAATTTACTCATTCAGGAAGATCCATTCTGGGCTCAAAAATAAATTCAATGTGCACCCCACCCCCCCCCCCCCCCCCCCCCGCCACCGCCCTCCCTCTACCTTCACAAAGCCCGCCACAGGGGTGTGGATTCATCACTCACAGCGCAACCACCCCCCATTATCTGTAAAATGTGTTCCAATTTGCTTCCCAAATGACCATCTGGACTCCGG
Organism: Scyliorhinus canicula; assembly: GCF_902713615.1. Taxonomy (NCBI): domain Eukaryota; kingdom Metazoa; phylum Chordata; class Chondrichthyes; order Carcharhiniformes; family Scyliorhinidae; genus Scyliorhinus; species Scyliorhinus canicula. Next base: position 151,167,894 of record NC_052158.1, on the reverse strand, counting down.
AAGCGCCACCTCCGTGTTGGGGAAAATGCCATTATCTGGACTGCAAACCGTGAATTTGAATTCCATGTCCAATCTGGCAGGCTGTATGTGACCTGGGCTGAGGTGTTGAGAAAGTGGATCTCGGGCTACACTTTGGGTGACTGTGTGTGTGTCTCTCTCTCCCTCCCAGAGAGTGCCCGACCCAGCACATGTTGTGAACATAGAACATACAGTGCAGAAGGAGGCCATTCGGCCCATCGAGTCTGCACGGACCCACTTAAGCCCTCACTTCCACCCTATCCCTGTAACCCAATAACCCCTTCTAACCTTCTTTTGGTCACTAAGGGCAATTTATCATGGCCAATCCACCTAACCTGCACGTCTTTGGACTGTGGGGGAAACTGGAGCACCCGGAGGAAACCCACGGGGTGAACGTGCAGACTCCGCACAGACAGTGACCAAGCGGGGAATCGAACCTGGGACCGTGGCGCTGTGAAGCCACAGTGCTTTCCACTTGTGCTACCGTGCTGCCCACTAGAATGGATACCAGCCATTCTCCAACCATTCATTACCAACCCACCCCCTCGTTTCCCATTCGATAACACAGGGCTCGGAAGTTATTGAAACCCTGGTCAAAATGAGGGGCTTTGCGAAAAGTCACATTGAAAAGTTGATGAAAATCGCCCATGTACTGAAAAGTGATTTAGCTTCTTTCCATGAAAAGTTTTAATTCAGAGAATTTAATTCAGAAAAAAAAACCTTTTCGCCCAGAGGACGTTGGGAATCTGGAACTCAATGCCTGATAGGGTGGAGCAGTGGGAACTCTCCCGAAACCTGAGGAAGGATGTTCTTGCTGTGGAGGGAGTGCAGCGAAGGTTTACCAGGGTGATTACTGCGATGGTGGGATTGTCATATGAGGAGAGACTAAGTTGGTTAGCATTATATTCATTGGAGTTCAAAAGATTGAGAGGGAGGACAGCACGGTGGTGCAGTGGTTAAAACTGCTGTCTCATGGCGCCGTGTTCCCAGGTTCGATTCCGGCTCTGGGTCACTGCCCGTGTGGAGTTTGCACATTCTCCCCGTGTTTGCATGGGTTTCACCCCCAAAGATCTGCAGGGTAGGTGGCTTGGCCATGCTAAATTGTGCCTTAATTTTAAAAAAATGAATTCTAAATTACAAAAAAGAGTGAGGGGCTCTCATACAAACTTAAAAAATTCTAACAGGATTAGACAGGATAGATTCAGAAAGAATGTTCCCGATGATGAAGGAGTCCAGAATCAGGGGTCGTAGTTTGTAGAAAAGGGGTGAACCGTTCAGGACTGAGGTGAGGAGAAATTTCTTCGCCCAGAGAGTAGTTCTCTACTACAAATTCTCTACTACAAAAAGTAGTTGAGGCCAAAATATTGTGTAATTTCAAGAAGGAATTAGAAATAGCTCTTGGGGGGGGGGGGGGGGAAAGGGATGAAGGTATATGGGGGGGGGGGGAGGAGGGACTAGGATACTGAACTCCATGGTCAGCCATGATCATAATGAATGGCTGAGTAGGCTCGAAGGGCCGAATGGCCTCCTCCTGCTTCTATTTTCTGTGCTTCTAAGCATTTGGATGAGCACGGGTAAGGCCATGGAATACAAGGCACTAGACCAAGTGTTGGTAACTGGGATTAGAATAGAGAGGCGTTTGATGGCCTGTACAAGACACGATGGGCCGAATGGTCTCTTCTTGTGCTGTAAAACTCTACGACTCTATTCGAGCGCACACACATGAATACAATGAGACACAGGCGGGCGATGCACACACTACCATGTTGCCGGTTCTACTCACCCTTGCGCGTTGCGTACAAGGCGATCAAAGCGATGAAGACAATGAGCAGCAAGATGACAATGGTGGTCAATCCAATCTCCAGAGAGGTCCAGGATTTACACGACTTCTTTGATTTCGCTGGGTTCCTTTCAACTATATCCATTTGGCTTTCAGACTTGCCCATAACAACAACCTGAGAGCGAGAAGAGGAATATTAAGGGCCAGCCATGTTGCAGGGGCGAGAGCGAGGACGCTGTGTTCAACCCGAATCACCAAACGTTCCCCTGAATGATCGGACACAAAGTCATCTCCAAGCAGTGCACTGAAGTTTGCAGATGATTGAAACGTCGGTGCGATTGAAAGACAATATATAATTTGCCGAGTTTAGAATGACCAGTATCTGGTCACTAACAGCAGGGGATTACTGCTGATGTTAAAATGGATTTCTCACGAATATTCGCATTTCCAGGGAAACGTTTCAATTAACAGTTTTCCTCATCATCCTTATCATCCTTACTCTAATTGACAGCAGCACAGAGTGCGATTATAGCCCAAAATACCCTGTTTCAAAATTAGTATCATAAATTAAATGAATAAAAAGCAACCTAGAACCTAACAGATTGAATAGACAAGGTGACGAATTTGTACAACATAGAATCTCCCTGCGATTAATTTGGCAACAAATTGGGTTCAGTTGGTTTTCGAGTCTGCAAGGTTAAAAAAAAAGTCTGGGGGAAATCGCAGCAAACTTTAGTTTGTGAAGTTTAGGGGCGGCAAATTATCCGGGAGAAGTTATTTTGGGAGTTGGTGTATGCTGGTGTACTTACGCCGCAGAGACAGCCTAACTGCGGGTGCACTGAGTTGAGAGAGGTGAAATGGAACCCTTTGGACCTGGTGTAATAGTCCAATTCTCTGGACCGAGATGATAAAATCTATAATCATTAAGTTTATATATATATATATAGGTGTGTGTGTTGTACTCAGAGGAAGGGAGGGTGGGGTTAAGGATCAGTTAGTGCAGACTCGTAGGTTTGCCTGATCAGCGCTTTTGCATGCAACAAACTTCCATGGACACAATTTTGTTTCCTTCCCCCATGGCTGAGGAAGCTGGGACACGGGGGGAGGGGGGCTCTCGGTTCCACAATTCGGTGGTCCTTCACTTCGAACTAAGCTGAGGAGAAAGTCTTTTAATTCAGAAGGTTGTGAGTCTTTAGAATTCTCTCAGGCTGAGCGTGCAGAGATTGAAAGCTGAGAGAGGGGGGTGGAATCCAGGGATACGGGTGTGGGGGGGGGGGGGGGGGAGGGAGTTAGTGGAGCAGATGCAGCCATGATGGTACAGAATGGCGGAGCAGGCTCAAGAGGGGCCGAATGGTCTAACCCCTGCTCCTTATTTCTCATGCCCTGAGGCACAGTTCAGTTGCACCCCTAACTGAGGGTGTGGGTTTCTCTAACCTTGAGAAACAAGTTTAATAGTGAGGGTGAAATCACAGAACCGCCTGGAGGATTTATGAGAGACTCCGGGGTGGTTTTGTGTGTGTGTGTGTGTGTGGTGAGGGAGGGTAGGTGGCAAAGCAGCTTTTAAAATACCAATCAGACACACACACACACATGCATGAGCGGCAATCGCGTTGGAATTGATTGATTGGGAGAGGGAAGGAAATGGATGAAGAGACGCTACCTTGTGTTAACCGGACCATTCCTCAACAGACAGAAGTAACACATGAAAGTCTCGTGCGGCAAAAATCGGACTATGTGGCGGCCGGCACCCTGGGCTCTGCTTTCCAATTAATGAAAATAACTGGAAATTTGATTTGATTTATTGTCACATTGACATCTTAGCACCGATAACTGCTTGGACAGTACCGCAAATTTACACAGGGACATGTTTTATGGGGGGGGGGGGGGGGGAGGATTTACCGTAACAGAATTAACACATTTTAACCCACATGTCACAGCAGGCAGTGAAAGAACAGGTCGCGCCTATTGCCGGTAATACGACAGTCACCGTCTCCTCCTTTTCCAATCTTCCTAGTTTAGGGAATGTAAGTTGTAGATTCCACCTCCGCTCACAACAGGAGCAAGAATCACTGATAGGGGGTGTCTTTTCGTGCTTGTTGAGTGTTGTTGCTGCTTTGTGACTGGTGTCCGGGGTCTCTGTCCCGGGTCAAGGCAAAGGTGGGGGACCAGGACACAGGATTGATCACACGTTTGGCATCAGGGTGGGGGGGGGGGGGGGGGGCAGAGATCCGGCTGCGATTGCTGAGCTGAAAATCCCATGGGGGGAGATCCACTTGCTCACCGCGTCAAGAGACCCAGCGGGAAACCCCAGCGGTCAAACCCGCGCCCCTTTGGGTCAATTTCACCACACCCGCCTGTCCATTTCAGGTCAATTTCACAGGCGGAGGCAATGGACTGTTTTTACCCAACAAGTTGAGCAAGAGACGCGAATGGGAGATTAGCCAGAGTTCCAGAAGTAAGGGCGACTTTCCGAGAGTGCAGGGGCTCGCTTTACCCCGACCTGCAAGGAGACTTGCGTCTCTTTACCGCCCCGGGGTGGGGGGTTCAAGACCCCCATTCCCACTCCCTGGGGGTTAAGGTCCCCCCCTCCCCACCCCACCTCTCTCTCGGCGAACTGTTTTAAAGCCAGACTGAGTCAGTTGGGGTCAGCTGCACTTGTAGTTGACAAGTCCAAATGGGACTTCACAGTAAGATAGCAAGCGGGCCATCTCACCAGCCAACACCGAGGCCGGGGGGAGAGGGGGCATGGCAACTCCAGGCAGCTCTTAAAAAGAGATCTATACCCATCTCCACCCACCCCAAATCACCCCCCCCCCCACCTCCCCCCCCCCCCCCCCCCCCCCCCCTCGGCCCTATTCAACTTCTGAATCAAAAGCACCCACACTATCGGCTCCGGTAACCCGCGGGTAATGACCTATTCAGAGAGGGTGGGTTGCAAAGATTGCTGTTCATCTTAGCAGAGGAGGGGTTGCCGAGCACTGGGTGGACGAAGGCAGCGTTCCCAACGATCCCCCGAGTGGTAGCGGTGTGAGGATGGAGGGTCAGGATGTTACAGGTAAAAAAAATGCTCGGCTCCCTGAACCCTGCTCCTGAACAATGTTCAGCTCAGCTCCTCCTGTTGCAAATGAACGCGGGTGGACGCCAGCACAATGTGAATACCTGCCCAACTGTTCACACACTATCCAAATCCTGGTTGAACGGCTGACAGGTTAACGCGTCCCAATCTGAGACAGCACACGTGAATTAAAATGGAATCATTCTGAAACGTTCCGTGCATTTAATTCCAGAGTGTGCAACAGGTCCATGCAGCAAGGGGGGGTTTAATAAGGTCTATTAAAACAAAGGTCGCTGGTGAGATTTCAGCCACGTTACAAATTGGGGTTTGTGTTAAATAATGTGTTTTCTCAGAGACATCAGCCATGCACACACACACACACACACACAACTTACCAGGCATCTGTTGTGTGGCTTGTGTCAATGCCATTGAAAATCACTGACCAATTAGACCCAGTACATGGGCAATAGCCGACATGGTGAGCCCTGCTCCACCAGACAGGTGAGAATATCGGTCCCCTAATTTCGAGAGAGAATCTTGCAGACAGCACCGTTTACCCCCCTCTCTCCCTCTCCCTCTCTCGGCCCTTCTATCCTGTGCAGTCAGACGGGAACTTGCGACCGTGCAGGACCCGTCAAACGGCATCGATTTGTCAACGCCAAGCTGACACTATTTGGCCAGCCCTGGCTCATTGCTGAATGTGCTTAATATGATCCTGGAATCGTAAAGGAAACGGGGAGGAGGGAGGAGTTGGAGGAGGAAGGGAGGGGAGGGAGGGAGGGGAGGGAGAAAGAGGAGGGGGCTCTGCTTTCAACGATCCCAGAATGGCACTTAAGTTCCTTCAGTGAGTGCAGGAGCTGGAGGCTGCAGGAGGCGGAGGGCGAGCCGCTTTGCAGCTGGCACATGTCCAGCAGCCTCAGGTCGTTGGGAAGATGCCGATTGGGCGGTGTGTGAGCAGGCAAGGCAGGCAGTGGAGGGTTCTTTGACAGCAAGGCATACTAGCTCATTTGCATCTGTGCTCTAATTCTGTCCCTCCCTCCCCCGTCTTTTCCAACACACTTTGGGGACAATTGCGAATGGGTGAAGTGGTGGCCAGCGCTCTGCACACGCTTCATAACGCTGGCTGGCACAGGCGAAATGTCACACAGAGCCACATTTACCAGCATTTGCTTTTCAAGCTAACGGCATCACTCCTTTCACACACACATCACACTTTACATGAAGTCCAGCTGGTCTATCAAACAGGCCCCACACTTTGTTGTCTGGGGCATTTTAAAGAGATACCGCTCCTCTTTCACCTCCCCCCCCCCCCCCCCAAGTCAGCTCATCTCCTGGAAGAAGGCACCAACAACAAAAAAGCGGGAAGAGGGAAGCTCCAACATTCTCTCTCCGAGTTCCAAACCAATCCTGGATTTCACGTTGACCAGATAGACACGTCTAATGTGGACCCATCTCCCGCCTCTCCCAAGGATGGGTTCAGCTCCCTGTTGAAAGGCGAGGGGTCAGCACCAATCATCCCAGCCAGCTGGGCATTGCAGAACCTCTCCACACTCTGAGATTCAAATACATACCCAAGATCCAGGTGCTCACCACACTTGCGACGTTTAAATGTAAGTTCCCCCTGTTCCTCCCCAATCTGTCCACCTGAGATTCGATGCCAACGTGCGCAAGCCGACACTTCCATCATTTTTAGACCCGATCGCCTCTCATTCTATGTGGCTCTCGTTTACAGACACGGAATAAGACAAATCCCGCTTCTCTTCTCAGAGATTGCTGGCATTTTTAATCCAGGGGTTCAGGAATAGCAATCCACAAATCCATCCCTGTGCGATGAATGTTTTAGCCTTGACTCAATGATAAAGTTCTCGCCCCGGTTCTGCATCTCTATCGCCCACACTGGAGACTTGAACACAACATCCAGAGGGTGGCACTGTAGCACAGTGGTTAGCACTGCTGCTTCACAGTGCCAGGGTCCCAGGTTCGATTCCCGGCTTGGGTCACTGTCTGTGCGGAGTCTGCACGTACTCCCCGTGTCTGCGTGGAGACGGAATAAGTCTAATTCTGCTTTTATTACTTGGAATTTATATCCCACATTCTCTACTGTCAATTAATGTGCAAAAGCTACAAATTTGTGCCATTTGCCCTTAAATTGCTGCTGCATTCCAGTGAATTTGATGATAGTGATATCGCAGTTGAAGGGATATAGTCACTCAGTTAACTTGCATTAAAAATCGCCCATCTAGGTTTATAACAATATAATATAATCTTTATTAGTGTCGCAAGTAGAAGTTACTGTGAAAAGCCCTTAGTCGCCTGATCGTGTACACGGAAGGAGAATTCAGAATGTCCAAATTACCTAACAGCAGTGTCTGTGCAGACTCCGCACAGACAGTGACCCAAGCCGGGAATCAATCCTGGGACCATAGCGTTGTGAAGGAGCAGTGGTAACCACTGTGCTGCCATGCTGCCCACCAATAACCATGTCTCAATTTGGCTTGTATTACAAGATAGATTTGTGGTTACAGAAATTGCAGTTATTAGTATACCCCAGACTTTGGGTGGCAGTGATGTGGGAAGCAGTCGCACACGTGATGGCTCCCACGAAGGCTTAGGATCATTCCTGCCCGGTGTTTGGGCGATCATTTGGAGGAAATTTATGTACTTTGATGGACTAAAACCCTCTTACTCAAGTAATGTCCGGCAAAAAGTGTTTGAAGCAGAAGTCGGGCAAGGGAATGTCATCGGAATCAAAAATTCCTTGATCCTCAGTCGGCGGGGGGGGGGGGGGGGGGGGTGTGTGTGTGTGTGGACATGGCAGCTGCTTTTGCTGAGACGGTGACCCATCAGTAGATGACTGTGAAGTCGTCTTCTTGACCGACAAACTTAAGAAGCAGTGGCAGGAGGTCGCTGAGGATCTGGAGAAGGCACCAGTGAGGACTTTGGCCCAATTCGTGAACATGGGCAAGATGAACCAGGAGATAGAGGTACATGAGATGTGATTTAGAAGGTGGAGGTGGTGTTCTCTGACCAGTGATCAGATTGTCTCCTTGGAGGCAGAGATGGCAGTGCTGGTGGAGGAGGGAAGAGTGCTAAAGGCCAAGGTTGACCATCAGGAGAACCACTCCAGATGGCAAAACCGTAAGATCGCCGGAGTGCCTGAAGGGATCAAGCCCCATGGAATATAACTATATGTCCAAGATGTTCGCAAAGTTGGTGGGGGAGGGGACTTCTCGATCCCTCTTGAGTTGGATTGGGATCATAGATCGCTGAGGCAGAAGCCCAGAATGGGGGGAGCCACCTCGGGCGATCATAGTCAGGTTTCATCGATACCTGGATAAGGATTGGATCCTGAGGTGGGTGAAGATCCACTGAAATTATAGATGGGGGAGCCATGTCATCAGAACATACCAAGATTTTGGGGCAGAGCTGGCGAAAAGGCATGCAGCGTTTAATAAGATCAAGGCCGCGCTCTATAAAAGCAACGTAAGATTTGGTATGGTGTAACCGGCTCATCTTCGGGTAACTTTTGAGGACAGAGAATATTATTTTGATGTGCCGGAAGATGAGAATGACATTGTCAAGAAGCACGGACTGGGGGTGAAGTAAAGTGCTTGAGGACTATGGAGTTTGTTGTTTGCTCCTTGTTAAGTTAATCTGTATTTGTACCTTATGGGGGATTTTTAGTAATGTAGGCAAGGGCTTTGGGTTGTGAAGGGGCTGGTTGGTGGGTGTTCGGCCCGGACGAAGCTGGAGTTTGTATGTTGAACTTTTGAGTTTTATTTTTGGGGGAGTGGCTTTGGCTTTGATTTTTACCCTGGGCGGGGGCTACCCTGCTGGCAGTATAGCGAGTTAATGGGAGCGGAGAAGGGGAGATGTCTGCAGCTTGTTACCATGGGGTTGTTTTTTAAGGTAATGAGCAGAGGCTTCTTGTCTCTGTTTTGTTTGGTCTTGGGGGCGGGCCAGAGCGGGGGCTTTTGTGCTTCTGTTGGGTGTTTGGTTGGTCTTCAGGATGAGGTGGGGTAGGGAGGGGAAGGGGGTAGAATGGGGGGGAGGGGCGAATTGCTGACGGTGACAATTCCTTTGTTTTGGGACTGGTTTTATGGGGGATGTGTTGGCCTTCCAGGGTGGGCCCGGGGCTGGTGCAGGTTGAGGCACGGCTGGATTGCCTGACAGGGTGGGTCTGACTGATCCTGGGTTTGGAGGAGGTTGGGGTGGGGGGGCGGGGGGCAGAGGCCCTGATCCAGCTGATAACCTGGAATGTGAGGAGGTTAAACGGTCCAGTAAAAAGGTCCTGGATGTTTGCGCACTTGAGAAGTTTGAAAGCGGATGTGTTTTTCTAATAGGATTTAAGAATTTGGGATCAGACAAGGTTGCAGAAAGAATGGGTGGGACAGGTATATCATTCGGGTTTTGATTGTAGGATGTGGTGGGCTGCTGTGTTGATTAATAAGAGGGTGGCTTTTTCTGTGGGTAATATCTTGGCAGACTCAGGTAGGAGGTACGTGATCCTCAGTGGGTTGTTGGTGGGCATGCCGGTGGTGTTTGTCAATGTACATGCACCGAACTGGGATGATGCGGTATTCATTAACAAGGTATTAGCATCTATCCCAGAGCTTGATTCGCAGCAACTAGTTATGGGGGTGGACTTCAATTGTGTTTTGGACCCTAGATTGGATAGGTCGAGTCCCAAGTCTTGGAGTCCATGAGGGGTGGCGATGGAGTTACTGGTGTTCATGAAACAGATGGGGGGTTGGGGGGTTGGGGGGTTGGGGGGGGGGGGGGGGCAGACTAGTGGAGGTTTAAGTTTCTGAGGGATCAGAAATTTTCTTTTTTTTCTCAAGTCCATCGGGTCTTCTTCCGAATTGGCTTCTTTATGGTGGGTTCTCCCTGGGGTGAGGGGACAGGTTACTCAGCCATCGTTATTTTAGATCATGCTCCGCATTTCACGTGCCTGATGTTGGAGTTGAGCCGCTGTCAGAGGCCTCTGTGGAGATTGGACACGGCGTAGCTCATGGAAACGAGATTTTGTGAGCTCTCTGCCATTGGGGAGTACGTTGAGTTCAACAGGAATGTGGCGGTTTTGCCATCCACGCTCTAGGAGGCCCTGAAGGCAGTTATTAGGGGGGAGATAATCTCTTATAAGGCGCATAGGGTTATATCTGCGAAGGTGGAGAGGCAGAACACCAGTACTCGATTACCCTGACGCTCGAGGTGGACCGCCAGTACTCGATTCTCCGCACGCCAGATTATTTGTGGAAAGAAAGAAGTTGCAAATGGAGTTTGAGTTGTTGTCAACGGGTAAGGCGGTGACCCAGCTGCGTCGCTCGAGGGGTCTTTCTGTGAGTATGGGGAGAATGCTAGTCGTCTGTTGGCTCTCCAGTTGAGGTGGCAGGCAGCCTCCCGTGAGGTAGTGCACGTCAGGGACTTGGATGGCGGGATAGTTTCTGCCCCAGAGAAACTTAATGAGGTCTTTGAGGCCTTCCAGCATGGGTTGTATGAATCAGAGCCTCCGCTGAAGGGCTCATCAATGAGACAGTTCTGGGATGGGTTGACCTTCCTGGTGGTGGAACAGGAGAGAAGGCAGGAGTTGGAGACGCCGCTAGGGAAGGGGGAGTTCATGAGTTGTATTCGGTTCATGCAGACGGGCAAAACACAGGGATCGGATGGGTTCCCCATTGAATTTTACTGACAGTTTGCTGGTCAGTTGGTCCCACTTCTGCAGGGTATGTTTCATGATTCCGTGTCCCAGGGGCAGCGGGGTGGGGGGAGGGTGGTATTGCCGGCCACGCTGATGCAGACGATAATTTCCTTGATCCTGAGGAAGGAGAAGGATCCCATGAAATGCGGGTCGCGTCGGCCTATTTCGTTCTTCAATGCTGATGCTAAGTTGCTGGCGAAGGTGTTGGCAATAAGGTTGGAGACCTGCCTACCGGGGGTGATTTCGGAGGAGCAGACTGGTTTTGATAAGAGCCAGCAGTTGTCGGCCAATATTAGATGATTGTTAAATGTTATGTTGCTGTCCATCTTAGAGGCCAATCCAGAGGTGATCATTTCGATGGACGGGGAGAAGGCGTTTGATATGGTTGAGTGGGGTTACCCGTTTGAGATCCTGGGGCGGTTTGGCTTTGAGCCAAAATTTATTTCATAGATTAGGCGTTTGTACAGGGCTCCCACCGCAAGTGTACAAACTAACAGCCTGAGCCCAGGGTATTTCCAACAAGGCAGGGGTGTTGCTTCAGCTTTTGTTTGCCCTAGCAATCGAGTCACTGGCCATTGTATTGAGGTCGTTTACCAGATGGAGGGGGATAGAGCGCAGGGGAGGGAGCACAAGGTGTCCTTATGTGTGGACGATCTGTTATTATATAATACAGACCCTCTCTCCAATGTTGGGGAGACAATGGATCTGCTCAGGAAGATTGCCTCCTTTTCAGGGTACAAGGTAAATCTGGGTAAACGTGATTTTTTTTTCCAGTGGACCCCCACCCAGGAAAGGGGAGCTGATCTGGGGAGTCTGCCGTTTGATGGCTCTGATTAGCTTTCAGTATCTGGGTATTTGGGTGGCTTCATAAACATAACTTCTCTCATCTGGTGGAAGGCCGATTTTAAAAGGTGGGGTTCCCGCCTTCTGACCTACACGGGAAGGGAGCAGAAGTTGAAGGCGAATATTCTCCCGAGGGTTTTATTTTTCTTCTAGTTCCTCCTAATCTTTCTTCACAAGGCTTTCGTTTGCAGTGTTAACAAATTGATTTCTACTTTTGTTGCGCTGATAAGACTCCCCGGATTCACAGGTTGTTTATGCAACGGGTTAGGCAGTCACGGGAGGGGGGGAGGGGGTTGGCATTACCCAACCTGTTATGCTATTATTGATAAGGTGGTTCGAGGATCCAAACTCTATATGATGGCGGGTCAATGGAGGAGGTTTAATGCATAGGGCCGAGTCTGAGGGCCCTGCTTACAGCACCACTCCCTTTTTTTCCTGCTCGATTCTCTTGTAGCCCCATGGTATAGCCACTTTGAGCATTTGGAATCAGTTTAGACAACATTTGGGCTCCATGTCTCTCACGGCTCTGATTTTCAGAAACCATAGGTTTGTGCTGTCTGATTTAGATTCATCATTTAGGGCATGAGAGAGGTTGAGAGATATGTTTCTGGCCAGTAGGTTCGCCGGTCTGGGCGAGTTATTAGCGAAGTTCCAGCTTCTGAGAAGTAATGTATTCACGTACTTACAGGTGGATGATTTGTCACTCAAGGAGCTTCCTTTATTTCCCTTAGTTCTGTCGCATTCGCTTATGAAGTGGGCCCTGTCCCTGGCTGGGATGGGGGGAGGGTAAGATTTCAGATATCTATGGGCAGATGCTAATAATGGAGCAGACATTGTTGGGGAGGTATAAAGGAAGTGGAAGGGTGAGCTGGGTTTGGCCTTTGAGGGAGAAGTTTGGAGTGAGGCTCTTCACAGGGTCAACTTTACATCCTTATGTGCGATTTTAAGCCTGATCCAGTTCAAGGTGGCGCACAGGGCACATCTGACTGGGGCGCGGGTGAGCAGGTTCTTCTTGGGGGTAGAGGACAGGTGTGAGCGACGCTCTAGGGGTCTGGTGAACCACACGCACATGTTGTGGTCTTGCCCCAAGCTTCTTAGTTTCTGGGTCTCGCTTTTTGATACAATGTCAGGGATTTAGGCGTTCAGCTGCAACCTTGCCCATTTGTGGCCATTCTTGGAGCATTCTTGGGAATAAAATGGGATTAGTTGTATTGATTGTATTGATTGGTTGTATATAAGATGGGCTGGTTTAGCTCAGTGGGCTAGAAAGCTGGTTTGTGATGCAGAACAAGGCCAGCAGCGCGGGTTCAATTCTCGTACCAGTCTACCTGAACAGGTGCTGGAATGTGGTGACTCGGGACTTTTCACAGTAACTTCATACTTGTGACAATAAAAGTATTTTTTTCTGTTGTAATGAAGATTTTGTTTGAATAAAAATACATTTTTTTTAAATGTGTGCACTCCATTGGGACCTGTCCAAGCTTCATCACATTTTGAGAAGCCACTGTAGTTGGATTGCTTTCTTGTTCAAATTTGTCTCTTTACTTAAAACGCTAGGTCACAAACACACGTGATATTGAAGCAATGCAGCATTGAGTCTTCATTGAGACATTGCACTTCACAATTCCACAATAAGTGAGTACAACGATCACTCACATCTCTTATATTATTCATACTTCCGATCTATGCATCCCTACATACCACCAATAAATCATAGCAAAACAAAGAGACACCAGAATAATAACATGGAGCCAGACACATGCATTAACCTTTCTCAATCTCTTCTAATCAGCCTGTTACCATAGTTATCGTGGCCTCTTAGACTCTTCTGATCATTTTATTACTGCAAACATAGATGACCAAGTTAACATATTCCAGACCGTCGCAAACATGGCTGAGTGATTCTCACATATTCCATTACCCTCCTTGTCTTTGGAGAGATAATTGCCAAAGGCACCATGCAACTCATGCTCAACAGAAATTCAATTTAACCCATCGTGTGCTGATCTCACGGACAGCCCGGGACAATGAGATGTTCAGACACTGTGTTCCTATAACAGTCGGAACCACAATGTTGGCTGCCAAAGTCCAATCAGGGCAGTTACTGCTGCAAGCATTCTCATCAGTATACAGCATTAATAATAGAAAGGGATCAGCTTGCTTTTGGGCAATAGGGCAGCACGGCAGCATAGTGGTTAGCACAGTTGCTTTACAGCTCCAGGGTCCCAGGTTCGATTCCAGGCTTGGGTCACTGTCTTTGCGGAGACTGCACATTCTCCCCGTGTCTGCGTGGGTTTCCTCCGGGTGCTTCGGTTTCCTCCCACAGTCCAAAGATGTGCAGGTTAGGTAGCTTGGCCATGATAAATTGCACTTAGTGTCCAAAAACCTTAGTTGGGGTTACTGGGTTACGGGAATAGGGTGGGGGCATGGGCTTAAGTAGGGTGTTCTTTCCAAGGGCTGGTGCAGACGTAATGGGCTGAATGGCCTCCTTCTGCACTGCAAATTCTATGATTCTATGAATTGTGTGAAGCGTTTCATAACCTTCCACTGCATTTTACAGACAACAAAGTACTTTTGAAATGTAGTCGCCGTTGTAATGAAGGAAATGCAGCAACCAATTTGGAAATGGATCAAGAGCAAGATGAGGACCAAATATTAGCTAGGACATTTGAGAGCGCTCCCCTGTTCTTCTTCAAAATAGAGCCAAGAAAAATTGATGTCTTCCCGAAAGGAAAGGCGGGATCTCAGTTTTAATACTTCGCCTGAGAGATGGCACCCCTGACAGTGCAGCATTCCACTAGAGCGTCAGGCAGATTTTATACTCAAATCTCTGAGCTCACAATCCTTGGACTCAGGGCCAAATGTGCTCCCACCAAACTGCAGCAAGTTGCTGCTGCAGGATATACTATGCAACACAGAACCGGGAGCTGACCATTCAAACCCGTTGAGCCTCTTCCTCCATTCCAACAAATCAGATCGGATCTGTAACTTCATTTTCTCCCATCTGCTTTTGCACTATATCCCTGGGGATCACACCAAATAGGGTGGCACGGTGGCACAGTGGTTAGCACTGCTGTCTCACCGTGCCAGGGACCCGGGTTCGATTCCGAGCTTGGGTGACTGCCTGTCCGGAGTTTGCACTTTATCCCCATGTCTGTGTGGGCTTCCTCCGGGAGATCCGGTTTCCCCCCATGGTCCAAAGCTGTGCAGGTTAGTTGGATTGACTGTGCAGTGTCCAAAGGTTAGGTGGGGTTATGTTGATAGTGTAGTCATCTGTACATCTGCACATACACCAGGGACTGCAGCATAGATGTAACAGTCACAGCACCACTAGAGGGCAGCATCAGAGACAGGTATAAAGGGTCGAGCCCAAGGTAGGACCGCCTCTTTGAGAAGCACAGAGCTAGGGAGCAGCAGCACACAGAGACAGCTCAGCATAGGCAGTTTACCTTAGCTTCACTGGTCGTACCTGTTGACTGTTTTACATCTAGTTGAGCTCTGGAAGCAGAACAAACCCTTTGAATAAAGAGTTTGTGTTGACTGTAAGTCTACAGTCTTCATTCAGACTTAGAGAATAACATATGGTACCAGGAGTGGGGTAGTGTTTCCTGCGACTGTTCTGGTTCAGGTCCTTCGGGTCTATGCATATGCGAAGATCTCCAAAAGGTTTCTTAACACAGACAATGGAGCTAACCCAGTCAGTCGGCTGTGTGACTCGCGATATTACGCCTTGTGACTGCAATCTGTTGAGTTCCGCTTTCAACTTCTCCCGCAGTGGAATTGGAACCCTCCTGGGCGGCTGAATGACAGGTTTGGCGTCTATCTTCAGCACGATTTTGTATTGGCAGGGTAAGGTGCCCATGCCTTTGAATACATCGGGGTATTCTTGTAGCACGCTGTGGATTTTAGCTTCCAGGCTTGATGGATCCTGGGTGTGTATGTAAATGCATTGCACCAGCCGCAGGTCTTTGCAGGCCTGAGCGCCTAACAGTGATGATTTGTTGTCGTCTACAATCTTGAATCGTAACTGCTTGCATATCATCTTGCTGTCCACCCGGAGATGTCATGATCCCTTTGAGGCGATCTGATTGCTGTTGTAGTCCTTCAGCCAACATGCAGCGGGTATTATTTCATGTCCTCCTGGGATTGAATGGAGATCCTTGCTAGTGAGGAGATTAGCTGAGGCCCCAGTGTCAAGCTTGAAGACTGATGGAAAGTCATTGACTTGTACAGTCGCAGTCCACTCACTGCTGGAATCAATGCTGTTGACCGGGTGAGGCGTGGCAATTGTTGCGTCATGTTCCTCGATTGTCTTGATCGTGTCCACAACAAGCGAGTTGTCGCAAGCGAGGCTGTCCTCGTCCGAGGAATGCTCATCATTGGGGTTTTTGTGCTCCGTTGAATCTATGCTTTTTACATTGAAGTTCATGTGTGTCTGTCTAGTTGTCTTCATTAGCAGTGCAGCTCTGCACTGTGAGGCAAAGTGATTGTATTTGCCACACTTTACACATTGTTTTCCAGAAGCTGGACATTGCCCTTTTAAGTGGGCGTGTCCGCAGCGGGGACACGTCATGACGCTGTCCCTCCATGCTCGCGCATGCGCAGTAGGCCTTTCTTCCATGTCAAATCTTCGGGTGAACTGTGCATGCGTGTGGCCTGCATCCAGGTTCGTGCGCGCAGGATTGCCGCTAGAGGAGCGCCTTCTGGAAGCCTGGGCCACCATTTTGACGGGCTCGACCTCGTGGTGAAGGCCTTGGACCCAGTAAGTAAACTCCTCATAATCTTCTTTACTTTTTTCATAAGTAGAGCATCTTTGCATGGCTGTGTCTAGGGTTAGGTCTTTTCGTTTTAGTAAGGATTTTCTAAGTCCCTCATCAGATAAACCATTGACTATCTGGTCTCTGATGAGGGAGTCACGGAGGTTTTCAAAGTTGCGGGATTGAGCTAGCAATTTTAAACCAGTTGCAAAACTGCTGAAAGATTCTCCCGGTTTTTGCAAACGCCTGGTGAACCTGAATCTTTCAAATATCTCATTGACTTCAGATTGACAGTGGGTTTCAAATTTTTTGATGATTATTTCCAGCTTGCCCTTGTCCTTCCCTGCCAGGTAGGTAAAGGAATTATATATTTCTAATGCCTGCGGCCCAGCCAAGGATAAGAGCAAGGCTATCTTTCTGGCATCAGACGCTGAGGTTAGATCCTTAGCTTCCAGATATATTCTGAACTGTTGTATAAAATGTTTCCAATTGGAGTGCATATTATCAGTGGTCTGGAGCAGGCGTGGAGGTTGGATTGGGTCCATTGTGCCAATTGGTATCTTAAGGGTCCGAATGCTGTGAGGCCTTCTGTGGTTGAATGTCTGGTTTAAGTCCTCTTCTATTGCTGGTGTCTAGCTAGCTTGCTGAAATCACACCTGGTACCATATGTTATTCTCTAAGTCTGAATGAAGACTGTAGACTTACAGTTAACACAAACCCTTTATTCAAAGGGTTCGCTCTGCTTCCAGAGCTCAACTATACCTCTTGACTGTTTTACATCTAGTTGCGCTCTGGAAGCAGAACAAACCCTTTGAATAAAGAGTTTGTGTTAAGTGTAAGTCTACAGTCTTCATTCAGACTTAGTGAATAACATAGATAGGGCGGGTGAGCACGCCTAGGTATAGAACATAGAACAATACAGCACAGAACAGGCCCTTCGGCCCTCGATGTTGTGCCGAGCAATGATCACCCTACCCAAACCCACGTATCCACCCTATACCCGTAACCCAACAACCCCCCCTTAACCTTACTTTTTAGGACACTACGGGCAATTTAGCATGGCCAATCCACCTAACCCACACATCTTTGGACTGTAGGAGAAAACCGGAGCACCCGGTGGAAACCCACGCACACACGGGGAAGACGTGCAGACTCCGCACAGACAGTGCTCTACAGACAGGTATAGTGCTCTTCTGGGGGGGCGGTGCCGAGCTGATGGGCCAAATGGCGTCCTTCTGCACTGTAGGGATTCTATCACATGTCCTATTTCATTCAAGCAGAAAGCTGGTGATTTCAGAGACGGTCGGAGATAGCCTTCAGAATACCAGTTCCAGCCAGACGAGCGTCTTTGCAAGAAGATACCTCTCGTGTCTGAATTACAGCATCAGAAATCTGCATTTGTATAACACCCTTAACAGCAAAACGTCCCAAAGTGCTTCACAGGAGCATTACCAATTTGATGCTGAATCACATGAGGAGTTGTGAGGACTGGTGACCAAAAGCTTGGTCAAAGAGGACCACCTTAAAGGAGGTCAGAGGTAGAGAGGTGGCGAGGGTTAGGGAGCACGTTCCAGAGCTGGAGACCATTGTAGGTAGAACAATGAAATTCAGGGATGAGCAGGAGCCAGAATTAGAGGGTCTAGGTTTAAAGACCCCCCTCCGCCCCCCCCACACACACCTTGCGAATTTCAACAATGTTGCTGATGGCCCAGCGTAGTACTAAGCCAATTGATACCGTTGAAGCCAGCATCTTCTTTATGAGGCACGACAGACAGTCGTTGGCACTGTTGCTTCACAGCACAGCACCATCCCAGGTTCGATTGCCGGCTTGGGTCACTGTCTGTGCGGGGTCTGCACGTTCTCCCTGTGAGTGCGTGGGTTTCGTCCAGGTGCTCCGGTTTCCTCCCACAAGTTCCGAAAGATGTGCTTGTTAGGTGAATTGGACATTCTGAATTCGCCCTCTGTCTACCCGAACAGGTGCCGGAATGTGGCAACTAGGGGCTTTTCACAGTAACTTCATTGCAGTGTTAATGTAAGCCTACGTGTGACAATAAAGATTATTATTATAGGTGTTAGACTAAGGCGCTTCCTGTCTATCGACCAGATGACCCTTAGTGATAGCAGAACATTGAATGAAAATCCGGAATTCATCCTGGTGTCTTGGTTAAGATTCCTCCCTCAGCTGCACCAACCAAAGCAGATTATCTAGCCATTAGTTCCCCTGTTATTCGTGTTATCGTTCTGTATGTAAAATGATTCTTTTGTGTTTTCTACAACACATCAGCCACTCTAACCACTATATGAGAATGCCTTAAGATGTTTCGAGGGGAGATGTGATAAACCATTATTTTAATGCAAGTGTTTCTATTTAAAGAAAGCAGTTATGGAAATGTGGCTCGCGATAAAGATTGCGGCAAATTAATCCAACGTGCTTGTTTTTGGATTGAATTTCTTTACATAATTTCCCACTCAAAAACAAAGGCAATTCTCCTGTTAGATGAGAATCCTCCACACACTGAAATATTTCCATTTACTGCAGCGATCTCGATGATAAAATGCTCCTTAAACAATTTAAACTCGTATTTTTCTCTGCGGCTATGCTTTAATGTAATATTCCCTGCTTTCCTCTCTGTGTCTCATTGACATAATCAAGTTAGTGTGTAAAAAAGGTTCTAGTGGCTCTGATTCAAGTATTTAACAGATCTAATTAGTTAACGGTGGCAAAACAAACATTAGTATGTACACTGCTAATTGTTTGGTAGGGGTGCTACAGGCAGTATCCCTCATTGTTAAAAGAATGATCATCCTGTATCATTGTGGAGAGAAGGTGCCGATGAAACAAATTCTGTTTGGTTAACAACTCTAATGTTGCATCAAGGCAATATGTGTTGCATGACAGTTATGGAATTACAATGGTCAGAGCCAATGCTTGCAACTGCAAAGTCTTTGCATAACAAGAGAAAATGGAACATTTCAATCTTTGAATGCGATTGAAAAATATTAAGAGGCAGCTTATGTTAGTTCACCGGACCAACATTAAAAATAAATAGGTGTCTTTCATGTTGTAAAACCTAATATTGATTCATTCGCAAGCACATTCACATGTCTGAAGAGCAGGAAGAGCCCTCCTGTGTTAATCACCCCAATAATGTCCTCTCTTGCTGTGCCCTTGATTATGGAAGGAGGACTTGTTGAGTTCTAATGATCATAGACATACATATTGAAGCTTGCACGTATGACATTTCCTGCTAAGGTAGACAGCTTCACTTCCATGCCCAGCTCCAAGCGATTCACAAACATTGTAAATATCAATTACACCAGCAACCCACTCATAATTCCTGGCCGTGTCAACGTAACTCCCTTTGTAGCTCAAACCACCTTTTGGAGGAGCTGTGAAGCTCAGGCCCAGACTGTCTTCTCAAGCCAATGTAAAAGATCACATTATGGTTATATTTCAATGAAAAACAGAAGAGTTGTCCTTGGTGTCCTGCCTATTCTCTTTCCCCGCAACATCACTCTAAAAACAATGGTCTGGTCGTTATTTTATTGCTGTGTGTGGGAGGTTGGTGAGTGCGAATTCAACATTGCATTTCCTACATTGCAGCATCAACAATGTAAGTAGCTGTAAAACACTTTGTCATGTCCTGAAGTCATGAAAGGCGCGATGTATCAATGTTCATACCCAAGTTACAATGGAAGGCTGGGAGAACCTGCATTTATTTCAGGCAATCCAGGTCGCAACTGAGCCACAGAAATCACAGTGAACCCAATTTTTAACCAGAATGGGAATTGGCCAGTGCCAATCCACTCTCTGCCCTCTCCTTGGCATCATAAGGCCTGGGCGATTTTAACACCTAGCCATCAGCTGCATGCTATTAAGCTGCCCACCTGAAATCGGTTGTACCATCGGGCAACCAGCAAGCAGGCTCAAAGGAACATTCAGTTCTGGTCAGTCACAGGAAGGGGACTGCGGGAGGTCTCATGTTCATGAAGGACAGCAGGAAGATGGGAGTCCCAGAGTAAAGGCAGCCAAAGCATTCTTCAAGGATTCCAGAAGAATATATATCGTCGGGCAGCACGGTGGCCTAGTGGTTAGCACAGCTGCCTCACGACGCTGAGGTCCCAGGTTCGATCCTAGCTCTGGGTCACTGTCCGTGGGGAGTTTGCCTATTCTCCCCGTGTTTGCATGGGTTTCGCCCCCACAACCCAAAAAATGTGCAGAGTAGGTGGATTGGCCACGCTAAATTGCCCCTTAATTGGAAAAAATAATTGGGTACTCTAAATTTATTAAAAAAAGAATATATATCGTCGTCTCTGGAATGGGACTTGAACTCATGACCTTCTTCACTCAGAGGTGAGGGTGCTACGGATGGCTGACAATCTCCCAATGGATGAAGTAAGTGAAGACAATCACATCTCCGCAGCCCACAGAACATCCCCACTTTAAGAATGAAAGAAATTGTATTTAGGTAGCATATTTCATGGCCTCAAGATGTCCCCAGATGCTTTATCATAAATGAAGTGTTTTTTGAAGTGTAGTCACTTCTTATGAAAGAAACATTTTTCCGAAGAGACAGGGAATACTTACAGGAGAGGTGAAGGGTGAAGCCAGTGAGGGATTTGAAAACAAGGGCTGCAGAGTGTCAATATGCAGATTCAGACCTCTAAGTTCCATCCTCACTAATGAAGGAAGAAAATTCTTCAAGGTTAATTGATCTCTAGCTTGAGAAAAGCAAAATACTGCAGATGTTGAAAATCTGAAATAAAAACAGAAAATTGTAGCTAAACCCAGCGGGTCTGGCAGCATCTGCAGAGAGACAAACAGAGTTAATGTCTCGGATCTGAATGATGCTTCTACAGAATTGAAGAAAGGTAGACATGTACAGAATTATAGAGTTGGAAAGGGAGCTGGTGAGAAGGGACAGTCATTTTCAAACTCAGGGTGAATGTGGGCGGGTCGCAGAGTGATTGGTCGCGGCGTTCCTGATCACGGGAAGAAGTGCTCAATGGCCGTGACTGGCTTTTACAAATGGCTTTCAAGAATGCCGATCGTCCCATGCATGCGCGCCCCCTCAGCCTGATATACCCGCGCACAGGACCAAGCACAGCGGGTCAGACCACCTCATCAGGATGTCTCAGGAGCAGATTTGTAAAATAAATCAATAGTTTTCCCGCCAGAGACGGTGGCAGAGTGCAGGTCACGAGCCATTAACGTCATGTGCTCTGAGCGCGAAATTGTGAAGTAGAGATTCCTCCAATTTGTAGCTGCCAGCAATAGGACTGAAGAATTTAAAATGGATTGTTTGGCAAGAAGGAAAAAAAGGGGCAGAGCCATAAACAAGCCAGGATTGCACAACTAATTCTGCTGGAGAGAGCTGCACAGGAGAGTCCACAGCAGGACAAAACAGTGCTTTTTAATTAAATTAATTGATTCATCTGGAATGATAATAATAATAATCGCTTATTGTCACAAGTAGGCTTCAAATGAAGTTACTGTGGAAAGCCCCTAGTCGCCACATTCCGGCACCTGTTCAGGGAGGCCGGTAGCCCATTGTGCTAAACCAGCCCCAAATGAAATACTTGTCCCAATGCATGCCCCCCAGATTTTTCACTAAAAAGCCATCTGGTTCATTATTCTCATTCAGAGGAGGAAATCTGCCATCCTCAACCGGTCTGGCCTACATTTCACTCCAGAACGCATTCAGCTAACCCTTAACTGCCCTCTGAAATGGCCTAGCTAGCCACTCAGTTCAATGGTGGGCCTAGTTAGAAATGCCTGTGCCCCAAGAATGAAGAGGAATAAACACACAGGGTCTGTCAAGATCAATCGGGCCCCCAATGTTTTCTCTCTTTTTTGGAGCTTTGACAGGAGATTGCAAAGCTTCAGGAATAAGGAACAACGGACAGGGGCCTAGGGAGAAGGGGAGGGGGCAGGGTTGGGTGGGTGGGTGTGTGTGTGTGTGGAGGGGGCTTGTTGCAGACTATGTGGACAGGTGTTAAGATGTATCTGGTCACCAATGCTCGAGTCATGATGCGGTGTGGCTGGGCCTGAAGAACTAGCTGTCCTGTTTGTGCCCATCACTTTTGTATGGTCACATTTCTACCACCCCTGAGAAAATCAGTGTTGACAGCACTGCAGTAGGCATCCTACATCTGTCTATCAAATCAGCTTTTAATCCGCACTTTACTTATTTCTGTCAGTTTAGATCAGTAATGTTCCCCTGCATGCACAATGCTACAAAGGAGTGGTTTGATAAATTTTACACAGCCCTGAGAATGCGGACTCCCAAAACCCACACGTGGGCTTCACAAACTAGATCGAAGCAGTGTAATAAATAATTTAAAAGATCTACTTTCTCCATTGGGTAACATCAGTCACCACATTTCAGCAAAAACTCACTGGGCTGGATTGCCCTGTGAAAATACTGGTATGACGATCACTGTCAATTATGCACCAATCAGAGAATAAATTTGGGCACGCGCAGAGGCAGGGCTAAATGCAGAAGCCCCAGAAGTTGCTCTCTGGATGCTCTGTGAATGGTACCTCACCATGTAGCTCCCAAAGCTAATGCACTGAATGATGAAATGCCAGCCCTGACAGTGCAGTTACAGGTACAAAACGATAAGATTTGGGCGGCACGGTAGCACAGTGGTTAGTACAGTTGCCTCACGGCTCCAGGGTCCCAGGTTCGATTCCCAGCTTGGGTCACTGTCTGTGCAGAGTCCGCATGTTCTCCCCGTTTCAGCGTGGGTTTCCTCCGGGTGCTCCGGTTTCCTCCCACAGACCAAAGATGTGCAGGTTAGGTGGATTGGTCATGCTAAATTGCCCTTTGTGTCCAAAATGGTTAGGTGGGGTTACTGGATTATGGGGATGAGTTGGGGTGCACTTTCCGGGGGCTGGTGCAGACTCGATGGACTGAATGGCCTCCTTCTGCACTGTAAATTCTATGATCCCACTTCCGTCTCACTATCCTTTGTAATGTTTTGGCACATCTTCCTTACTGTCAAACAATATCTCCAGTATGAAAACTTCACTTTAACAATTGTGGAGTTTAATTTCTTCAGCACAGCATGGTCACAGCACAGTTGTGACATTGTGTCTGTGCTGTCTTTCTGCTGGAGCAACTTGGCTAGTCCTACCGCCAGCCCGCCCCTGCAGCTCAGCATGGTTCTTTTCTGTTCAGGGGGCGGAATTCTCCGCTCCTGCGATAAATCGGGAAGGCCGTCGTGAACTCGGCCGAGTTTCACGACGGCCTCGGAGGTCGCTCCTCTCACCTTATTCACCCTCACCCGGGGGGCTAGGAGCCGCGCTCCGTAACTCACGGCAGCCGGGCCTTGACGCTTGCGTCAAAGCGGCGCGCCTAAGTGACGTCAGCCGCGCATGCGCAGGCTGGGCGGCTCCAACACGCGCATGCGCGGCTGACGTCACGACGGCGGACGGCTCAAACCCACGCATGCGCTGTTGCCGTCTTCCCCTCTGCTGCCCCGCAAGACGTGGCGGCTTGATCTTGCGGGGCAGCGGAGGGGAAAGAGCGCGTCGCTTTGAGACGCCGGCCCGGCAATCGGTGG